>NW_020621603.1:15235508-15551651 GCF_003573695.1 Papaver somniferum | reverse complement strand
GATAAGAAGAGCATTAGCTTATTTGTGCGGAACTCATACCGAATTTCAAATCAAAGAAGTAGATTCAAATCTCTTCATTGTTCCATTTTTCTCACTTGATGATTTCTTGGGTTATTTCTAGTGATCTGCGATATTCTTTTGGTAATGTTCTAGTAGCTATATTAAAACATACCCTGGTATGAATATCTCGATTGACTCGGTTAAGAAAATACCTATCTAGGAAAATATCCTGACCGCTAAGCATGAACACAGAAGTCAAGAAATGATTGGACTGATAGCTAACAAGCTGGGATGAGTAAGTATGGTTTGTGCATGAAGTGATGCGTCCAATTCTAATTTTCCCATAAAGTCATGGATTGGGTTAATATTGAGAAACCTTTGGTAGACAAGCTTTTGGTGAAGGTTGACAAGAATCCGGTCGCTGAAATTTATAACAACCATTTAAATCTTCCTTCCAAATTTCTTTACCGTTGGTTAAGATTTTGACATAAACTGGATAGTTGTGTTAACCTTCAGAACTGACCTTTTGAGGATATATATATATGTATGATATATCAGTTGAGCCACCTTTTGCAGAAGATGATATTTTCTTCATTAATGATACCCAAGTTCAGATTTGGAATCCAATATATAATGTGGATAGTCATGGAAATACTAACTCTTTGGATTCATTCATGGATATTCCTGGCATTCATGAAGCGTTCCAAACTTTAATTGAAACTCAATCAAACTTTGATAATGTTAGCCTAGCTGACATTCATGAAAATCATTCCTTCCTGATCCTGTCTTCTGAATCATACTCGAAAATTCCCCTTGCTGCTTCATCGTTCTTGGCAACAAAACCTTTCCTTTTAATATTCGGGATAATTTCAATTATTTTCCTATGCAAATACCACAATCAAGCCGAGTCAGTGAGTTAAACCAAATAAATGAGTTGGAAATCATTCTTTACCAATGGTTCACTTTAATATATTTCTAATTCTGATCTGGCCAGAACGAGAGTAAATTCTCATATTCTGGGCAGAAGGCTATTATTTCCATTCTTAGAAAATGCAAGGAATTCATTTGATCCCCAATTTCAACAAGTTCTTATTCTTCTCTGATAAGACCTCTTAATCCCCCAATTTAACCCAGAACCCGTTTTTAAGCTATTTATTCTTGAATCTCCAATCATAGACTTAAAACCAAATTTTATTCTCTTTATCCCTGACTTTTTTGACTCTTCATTTTTTGGAATTCCAGGCTCCACTCCATTTGACAAAGGAATCTCACTCCAAATAGACCAACATAGATTCAACTTAAAAGAACAACAAAAAGAAGCATGGTCATATCTTCCCATATCGTTCTCATTATCTGACATGAGCTACGGTTTTTTTTCCTCCGAACCAGTCTTTTGAAATTTGCAGTTTTTATGCTTTTTATATTTAAGTTTAGATAAGTATCTCATTTATTTTTTAATTGATAATTAAACATGTGCATACTGATAAACTGTATAGTGGATTGGTTTCTCCTTTAAGAAGCCATTGTAGAAATTTAATCCTGATTTATATGTTTGGCATGAAATTAACAACATGGAATGTGCAAGGATGTGGTAATATTTTTACTGAGAATTACCTAAACCAACTATCTTAAAAACAAAATATAAAAATAATTTTCTTGTCAGAAACTAAATCCCAAAACCTATGTTAAAATATCTAGTATCGTCATTCCCCAACTATCATATTGTAGACCTAACCGGTTTAGCACGAGGCTTAGTAATATCATGGGTGGTGAATTTTATTTTGACATAGTGCAATGGAATATCAGCATAACATTATCGTTAAAACTAATTTTGATATAAATAAATGGGTCATAATTTGTTTTCATGGTAGTCCTTATCCAAGAAATAAAAATATAACGAGGAATTTTTTAGAAAAATTGGGAAATCAGGTTAATTGTAAAAACATGTCATGGTTTGTCTTGAAAGACTTTAATTTAATCTTTGACCATTCTGAAAAGTTAGGAGGTCTTCCTTATAATATCTAATGTGAATATTACCATAGGATCCTAGAGAGGGCAGGTTTTTTTATGACGTGGGTTTTCCAGGTAATGAATTCACCCGGAATAATCATAGAAAATAATCTTGACACATTCAGGAAAGACCAGATAGAGTCGTTCAAAATGCAGAACAAAACCTGTAATTCCCCTTTTCTAGCCTATCTCACCTAATGGCTATTAGATATGACCTTTGCCATATTCTCCTTTACCTACACAATGAGTTTTCTAAATTGGAACGAGTCTTCATAAAACACTTGATACAATGTATGATTTAGTTTATTTCCCTAGATGTGACATGGTTTCATTAGCAGATGAGGACCACCTTGCCCAATATCCCAAGTGCTTCTTTACCTTTTGTGGTATTTGTAGAGATCGACTTCATGTTGGCGTTTAATGTATAACATTGTAAGTGGAACTTAAGTTCTTATAAGTAACATATATCTTAATCCTGAATATGTCTAATTTAGGTTTACTTGATTTTCCATAATTATGCAAAGATAGGATATGTTATATTATCACCTATGATGAATCATCGGCTACTCATCATATACTAGAAACTCAACAAAGGACTCAGACTGTTGTAAAGACCCGTAAGCTCGTCAACATTATTTTCCCAATTAAGAGACGATTTAACTGCTGCGAACTTGATTAATTAAATATGTATAATCTGGAGATAAAACTAACACCATCATATCGATCCGATAAAGTTATGCGAAATGGACTACTTGATCGTGTCATTCGGACACCGGATGAAGAAGAAATCATCCAATTAGTGTAAAGGGTAAAATAGTCATTATACATATACATATATTAAGGAAAGCGAGACTTATACTCAGGGAACCTCTAACTCAGAAATACATTTTCTTTTCTTGGCTGCCCATATCCAATGTATGAGTGCCGTAATAGAATCTTTATCATAACCAAATCGAGATAAATTGGTTTCATACAAAAAAAAAATTTCTCCTCCTTTCCTTTCTTCATCTGTTGAATTACAAAGATGAAACTGAGTGTTGATTTGAGAGAATAAATTGGAAAAATGGTATAAATGATAAAGGAGCTATTGTTTCTGATAATTATGAAGAAGAAGGAGAAGATAAAGATATGCTACTGATGTGAATCATGAAGAATAACAAATAGGAATTTTAGGTTTTCTGGGTTTGTGTAGAGATGATGATGATTGCGAGTTTCTGATAGATGTATAATGAAGGGGTGGTTGTTAATTTAGTGATTGTGGAGTTGTTTTGATGAATAATCGAAGAATTAGGGTTCGTGAGAAATCCATAGAAGATTTAAAAGAATAAATTATTAATTTTGTTAAGATTGATTGAATCCAAGACATCGATAAAAGGTAAACCAGTGGGAATTGAATTAAGTTTCCTTATTTTTATTTCTTAATTTGTATTGTTAGAGTACTGCTTGGTCGAACTCGCAAGTCTTGTGTAGTTAATGACAACAATTTCCCCGACACTAACAAAAACTGATATATTAAACCTAATCACATTGTTATAAGAAAATGAAAAATGAACAGATTAGGGTTTTGTTGATATACCTTAAAACGAACAGGGAAATTAGCTTCACGATCATTACAAACAATGGAACGGTGAGCAGGATGTTGAGGTTGAACCCGACCAAGAGTAACGGTTCTTGTAGGAGGAATAACAGGAGCAGAAGAACCAGCAGAATTAGGAGATGGAGATGAAGAATGATCACTTAAATCTATACTTCTTAATCTTTCTCTTCCAATAACAATACCACCACCACCATTTCCTCCTCCTAAATCAAATGATCTTGATGATGATTTTACCTTCTCCCATCCTCCTCCTGCACTCATTTTCTCCGCAACCAATCAGATCAACAATGAGTAAACCCTCGTTTTGATTTTCTTCTCTAATTTCTTTCTTCGCTCTTATATTTCACATTTCCTTTCTCATTTCCAACAATATTTCGCTCTGAAACAAAAAATTTCAGGGTTCTTTTTAATTTTTCTTTTGAAGGGTTTTTTTCGCAAAATTAATTAATATTATTTCTTGTTTTACGTGGAGAAGTGGGGCCTGGTTAACCGGGAATGAGTTGGGTCCAGAGCAGAATCTTTTATGCAAAGTAGTGTTCTTGTAATCTTGTGTCCATGGAGTAACCGGAAGTTATAGCGGTTAGCTACTTGCTATGGACAAGTGTCGGTTTAGTTTTTTGAAATTGATACTTTTTGATGTGGCAAAGCCACATTTTTGTTGCTCAGTGGCATCGTCTATCAATTCAAACTCGCATGCTATTGCGCACTATACCAATGACCACTATGACCACTATACCATATTTGTAAATCTTATCAACTAAATGCGGAAGCTTGCACCAAATTACTTGCCACAAATGAAACTCACCCCGTTAAATATATTGCCAAGTTACGCGTCATGCCACTACCAACAAATTTAAAAGCACACGCCAGGTTACTTGTCGCAAATGACAAGCCCCGCGTTAAATACAGTGACAAGTGTCGTAATTTGGGCTTACATGTCCTTAAGCTTATTCATGCACATTATTTATTTTTTCTGTTTTCTCCAGTCTTTTATGGATGATCACAAATTGTTTTACAATTTTTGATTTCTTTTTCTTCTAGCTATTTAATTGATGCTTCACGATTTGCTATTTGATTCTTTTTTTATTTCTGTCCTTTATTCTCTTACTTCCTATGTTTTGTAACATGGCTATTACTTATAACACATCGTATTTAACCTCAGTCGCACTTTGTTTATATTTGCTGGGGTTTCCAACATATTGCTCGGTCTTTTCAGTTACCAAACTTTGGCTCATATTTTTATCCTTAGTCATTGTGGCATTAAGATTGCTCACCAGTTTCTTTTGAGTATGTATGATAATTGGCAAGATTCTCTGGCTTAGGATAATAGTGCAACATTCAAACATTTTCTTAGCCAAACAAATTATCAGGGTTGATCCCATCTAAAAGAAAAAATAAAATCAAGCCAAACTAGTCAATTAAGGTCAAGATTTTTATTTTGAAGACGATTTTTAATTCTCATCTCGCGAAACCTAGTATTGTCACCCTCCGATTCTTTGACATCATACCTCCTGCTTTATGCATTTTACTTAGATCAAAGGTTGTTTTGTTAATTGTTTATTGGAGCGAATTTTATTTTCATTTTGAATTTCCTGAATTGAGTTACTGCATAATCATGAGTGTTTTTAGTTGAACTTGCTTTTATCATTGTTTATTCTAAAGATATGGTTATTTAAAATGCTAGGTTTTTAATAATCCATATATTTTAGAAGCTTAAATTTCATCTCGTTTCTTTCTTAACCTAGATTTATGTTTATGTTCTTTTCATATTGTTTATTTCTGATAATTTTTTCTGCTCAATTGCTAGTTATCATTATCGCTAGAAATAATGATTTGAATCAGCATCTTAGTGATTTGTCTCTAGCTCAACGTTTTGCAAACCATAGTCATGTTTGTATTTTACCAACTCCTTCTGAATTTGTTAGAGATTTTGGTATGAAAAAGAAAAAAAAATTTAGCAAGAAGTATTTCTTACTTTTGTGTATAAGGGTTGGGAGATAAGAAGAGCATTAGCTTATTTGTGCGGAACTCATACCGAATTTCAAATCAAAGAAGTAGATTCAAATCTCTTCATTGTTCCATTTTTCTCACTTGATGATTTCTTCTGGGTTATTTCTAGTGATCTGCGATATTCTTTTGGTAATGTTCTAGTAGCTATATTAAAACATACCCTGGTATGAATATCTCGATTGACTCGGTTAAGAAAATACCTATCTAGGAAAATATCCTGACCGCTAAGCATGAACACAGAAGTCAAGAAATGATTGGACTGATAGCTAACAAGCTGGGATGAGTAAGTATGGTTTGTGCATGAAGTGATGCGTCCAATTCTAATTTTCCCATAAAGTCATGGATTGGGTTAATATTGAGAAACCTTTGGTAGACAAGCTTTTGGTGAAGGTTGACAAGAATCCGGTCGCTGAAATTTATAACAACCATTTAAATCTTCCTTCCAAATTTCTTTACCGTTGGTTAAGATTTTGACATAAACTGGATAGTTGTGTTAACCTTCAGAACTGACCTTTTGAGGATATATATATATGTATGATATATCAGTTGAGCCACCTTTTGCAGAAGATGATATTTTCTTCATTAATGATACCCAAGTTCAGATTTGGAATCCAATATATATGTGGATAGTCATGGAAATACTAACTCTTTGGATTCATTCATGGATATTCCTGGCATTCATGAAGCGTTCCAAACTTTAATTGAAACTCAATCAAACTTTGATAATGTTAGCCTAGCTGACATTCATGAAAATCATTCCTTCCTGATCCTGTCTTCTGAATCATACTCGAAAATTCCCCTTGCTGCTTCATCGTTCTTGGCAACAAAACCTTTCCTTTTATTCGGGATAATTTCAATTATTTTCCTATGCAAATACCACAATCAAGCCGAGTCAGTGAGTTAAACCAAATAAATGAGTTGGAAATCATTCTTTACCAATGGTTCACTTTAATATATTTCTAATTCTGATCTGGCCAGAACGAGAGTAAATTCTCATATTCTGGGCAGAAGGCTATTATTTCCATTCTTAGAAAATGCAAGGAATTCATTTGATCCCCAATTTCAACAAGTTCTTATTCTTCTCTGATAAGACCTCTTAATCCCCCAATTTAACCCAGAACCCGTTTTTAAGCTATTTATTCTTGAATCTCCAATCATAGACTTAAAACCAAATTTTATTCTCTTTATCCCTGACTTTTTTGACTCTTCATTTTTTGGAATTCCAGGCTCCACTCCATTTGAAAGGAATCTCACTCCAAATAGACCAACATAGATTCAACTTAAAAGAACAACAAAAAGAAGCATGGTCATATCTTCCCATATCGTTCTCATTATCTGACATGAGCTACGGTTTTTTTTTCCTCCGAACCAGTCTTTTGAAATTTGCAGTTTTTATGCTTTTTATATTTAAGTTTAGATAAGTATCTCATTTATTTTTAATTGATAATTAAACATGTGCATACTGATAAACTGTATAGTGGATTGGTTTCTCCTTTAAGAAGCCATTGTAGAAATTTAATCCTGATTTATATGTTTGGCATGAAATTAACAACATGGAATGTGCAAGGATGTGGTAATATTTTTACTGAGAATTACCTAAACCAACTATCTTAAAAACAAAATATAAAAATAATTTTCTTGTCAGAAACTAAATCCCAAAACCTATGTTAAAATATCTAGTATCGTCATTCCCCAACTATCATATTGTAGACCTAACCGGTTTAGCACGAGGCTTAGTAATATCATGGGTGGTGAATTTTATTTTGACATAGTGCAATGGAATATCAGCATAACATTATCGGTAAAACTAATTTTGATATAAATAAATGGGTCATAATTTGTTTTCATGGTAGTCCTTATCCAAGAAATAAAAATATAACGAGGAATTTTTTAGAAAAATTGGGAAATCAGGTTAATTGTAAAAACATGTCATGGTTTGTCTTGAAAGACTTTAATTTAATCTTTGACCATTCTGAAAAGTTAGGAGGTCTTCCTTATAATATCTAATGTGAATATTACCATAGGATCCTAGAGAGGGCAGGTTTTTTTATGACGTGGGTTTTCCAGGTAATGAATTCACCCGGAATAATCATAGAAAATAATCTTGACACATTCAGGAAAGACCAGATAGAGTCGTTCAAAATGCAGAACAAAACCTGTAATTCCCCTTTTCTAGCCTATCTCACCTAATGGCTATTAGATATGACCTTTGCCATATTCTCCTTTACCTACACAATGAGTTTTCTAAATTGGAACGAGTCTTCATAAAACACTTGATACAATGTATGATTTAGTTTATTTCCCTAGATGTGACATGGTTTCATTAGCAGATGAGGACCACCTTGCCCAATATCCCAAGTGCTTCTTTACCTTTTGTGGTATTTGTAGAGATCGACTTCATGTTGGCGTTTAATGTATAACATTGTAAGTGGAACTTAAGTTCTTATAAGTAACATATATCTTAATCCTGAATATGTCTAATTTAGGTTTACTTGATTTTCCATAATTATGCAAAGATAGGATATGTTATATTATCACCTATGATGAATCATCGGCTACTCATCATATACTAGAAACTCAACAAAGGACTCAGACTGTTGTAAAGACCCGTAAGCTCGTCAACATTATTTTCCCAATTAAGAGACGATTTAACTGCTGCGAACTTGATTAATTAAATATGTATAATCTGGAGATAAAACTAACACCATCATATCGATCCGATAAAGTTATGCGAAATGGACTACTTGATCGTGTCATTCGGACACCGGATGAAGAAGAAATCATCCAATTAGTGTAAAGGGTAAAATAGTCATTATACATATACATATATTAAGGAAAGCGAGACTTATACTCAGGGAACCTCTAACTCAGAAATACATTTTCTTTTCTTGGCTGCCCATATCCAATGTATGAGTGCCGTAATAGAATCTTTATCATAACCAAATCGAGATAAATTGGTTTCATACAAAAAAAAAATTTCTCCTCCTTTCCTTTCTTCATCTGTTGAATTACAAAGATGAAACTGAGTGTTGATTTGAGAGAATAAATTGGAAAAATGGTATAAATGATAAAGGAGCTATTGTTTCTGATAATTATGAAGAAGAAGGAGAAGATAAAGATATGCTACTGATGTGAATCATGAAGAATAACAAATAGGAATTTTAGGTTTTCTGGGTTTGTGTAGAGATGATGATGATTGCGAGTTTCTGATAGATGTATAATGAAGGGGTGGTTGTTAATTTAGTGATTGTGGAGTTGTTTTGATGAATAATCGAAGAATTAGGGTTCGTGAGAAATCCATAGAAGATTTAAAAGAATAAATTATTAATTTTGTTAAGATTGATTGAATCCAAGACATCGATAAAAGGTAAACCAGTGGGAATTGAATTAAGTTTCCTTATTTTTATTTCTTAATTTGTATTGTTAGAGTACTGCTTGGTCGAACTCGCAAGTCTTGTTATCTCAGCTTGTTCTCAATATTAGATGTACAAAACTATATCTTGATTTCTAGTCTACTTAAGTCAAGTCTCGGACTAGGTTAGAGTATGGTAGTAGAGTATCATACATCACTGAATAATCTTCAAACATTAAAGGTTGGAGATCAAACGAAGACATTTGGAGAACCTCATCAACAAAGAGGTATGTTAAGACTGGACCATTCTATTTACTCTCAAGTATTTCCATTCTGTGAATATGAGACCATATCGTATGACTTCTAGTAGATTGCAAAGAAAAAGTTTCGAGTCAAGATTGTATTCTTAAATATCTCAAAATATGATTCAAGCAGTAGTTGTTCATACACTTGAAAACTCAGTTAAGAACGCTTTATTTGTTCATGAACTATTTTGATTCAAGTTAATCATTTGAAAATCGTCCAAGCAATGGTGTTTATCATAATGGAGATTAGAAAAATTTCAAGTCGATTAAAGAGAGTTTTCAGAACTACTAGCATTCTGGACCCAGTACACGCATCATCGTCACCTGAGTTCCGAAATAAGGGTAGGTGTGCGTACCCAGTACGCATAGCCCTTAGTTCTGAGTTCATGTAAAGGGGTGAGGTACGCATACCTCAAGGTCCTTAAGTCGTGAATATCCTTAGGGTACGCATACCCGGTACATGTACCTAGGCTATCTGAATTCACAAACTCGTCCATAAGCATGCATGCCCTTTCGCATACCTACGCAGTACAAACTAAAGAAGATGCAGTCAAACTATTTCTAAAATATTTTTGGCATTTCTATGAATTCCATATACACCTCTAAGACATCTTTGATCAATAAAACACCTTGTGTATGTACATCATGATTCAAGTCTTAAGTGTTAAAAAAAAATATTGCTTATCAGTTCTCAAGCCTTATTCGTCATGAACTATCATTATACACAGTTCTGGTACCCTAACCATAATGTATAATATATATGTTATGTATTTCAATACTAACTTATCATATGTTTATATGAACCCCTAACAAGAGTTTCATCTATATAGAGAAAGTGTTTACTTGAATCTCAAGTTATCTTATCTTGAATTCTAAGCAACTCTAGTTTTGAAAGTCTATAAATGGGGAGACTCAAATAACCAGGAAATTTAATTCCTGATACTTTTGTGTCCTAGTAATTTTCTAGAGTCGTCCTCTATGAACTTAAGTTTCCTCTGAGAAACATAATTAGGTTTATGACTTAAAGACTTAGAGATGCCAGGTCCGACTACCTTTACCTTGATAGTTCGTGTATCCTGATCTTGTCAATTCTGTTAAATATCGAGGTTTTAGTAATATCTTTAGGAACGAGATAGATAGAAATCACAAAGTTCTAAAAGTCTTCTTAATTGATCGGTTTATCATTGTTCTTTAATAATCCATGCTTCTCAACTAACTGAGTGTAAGTATTCTGAATTTGTGAGGTTTGATAGCTTTGTTTATTGAAATTAGATTTCCAAGCATTGATATATTAATCTAGAGATCAAATAGGCTTATCTATTAGAGGAAAATTGGTATAAAAATTCTTCACTTAGGCTGAAACAACTCTTAGGATGTAAAGAATGTCAGCTAAGCGAATCAATTATGTAAAGCCTTGCGAGGTTCACATAAGGAGCACAACTGCAGATGAATTTCTTGGAGGATACATTCAGTCTCAACTACATTCCGGTCTGAAGTATGATATTAGGATAATGTTTGTAACTCCTTAATACAGTTCAATGTTCGAATCTGGACGAGGTCCCGAGAGTTTTCTGCAGTTGCAATTTTCCTCGTAACAAAACTTCTAGTGTCTTGTGTTTTTCCCTTTCCGTATTATATTGTTTTATCATCATAATAGGAATATCACAAGTATTACATAATTAATTATGGTAGATAAGTCCATCTTAATTCTTGTAGAACTCATATCTTAAAAGATAGATAAAAAGATCCATACTTGGAAAAATTCAGATTCAATTATTTGGATACAACTAGATTGATCTTGTATATTGATTTTTGAGATCATCCAAGTACTCTTCTATACAATTAGGTTCAGCGACCTTGTTGTCTTGACTTTCGAATTGTGAAGATATAAAGATAAACTTTTGTTGATGGTGGATTTTGACGAAGGCTAAAATCATAAAGTCATAATTTCGCGTATTTCTGATTCAGCAATCAGACGAGTATGTGAAGTTCATATTTCAGAATTTAAGCATGAAAGCACATGCCACGATAATATATGACTGAATGTACTTCCTTTCAGAGAACACATAAATATACAATCATTAAAGCCTCTCGGCTAGGCTTTTACATATTTCATCAATACTGAGCAATTTCAGTATTCATTCTTGTATAGAATCGAGAATGATTGGACGGCTCCTAGATGGATTAACCACTAGTATATATCAATAACATCTTCCGGATATCACAATGTTCCCTGACTATACAGAATAAACATTCAGAATGGGTATGACGCTTCCACTAGATACTCTGGAATATATATATAATGCTCCTAGACAGATTGCCTGCTAGTATAGATCCATCGATTAATTAAATCTAGTCGTAAAATTCATCAATTGAATTCCTAGAAAATATTCTACTTTCATCGTAATATTTCATTACTTCAATTCATGACTTTTCCCAGCATAATTTTATGGGTTAGTAATAAATATTCAACTTACGGGCATTTGTGCCACCACCGAGTAAGCCCCGAGAAAATAGTGCAAGTGTACTTAACAATAATGGGCAAAAAAACACCCCAGATGCGTAAACGAGTATTCAAAGTATGGATGAACGAGGAAGTATAGAAACCTATGCAAAATAGGAAAAGGTAGCAGACCATGTCGGCCGTGGCTGGTCTCACGCCTCCCATATTTTTATTTTTATTTTTATTATTTCCCTTATCCCTTGAAATTCCCTCATTTAAGCAAACTTCCTCGTTTGAGCAAAATACCTAGTTTCCCTTATTCCTTCACACAAGCTAGAAAAATAATAAATAAAAACATAGAGGAGCGCTTCGGGACCGGGCCCACCGGCCGGTCCCACGCCTCATTAATTCCTTATTTTATTATTATTTCTTCTCTCATCTCATGAAACTCTTTCGTTTGAGCAAATTCTTGGTTTCCATATTTCTCCAATATTGCCCAGATCTCCAAAAGCCAAAAAGTCAAATGGTCTCATGACCGTCCATTATTTTAATATTATTAAAATATTGGTCGCACGAGAAAAGTCCTACTTGCTCATTCAAGCTAAATGAGAGTTTCGGTCAAGATCAAACTCTTCTGAAAATCCAAAATATTGCTTGAACGTACATCAAAAAAATATCAAAATTCTAAGGATTGATCCACGAGCAAGATGGTGACACGGGCATGCTCCCTTGGTCGGCCAAGCTCGGCCCTTTGTCTTGCAAATGCCGATTTCACCCATTTTGATGATTTTGACCTAATTAATCTTCTACAATTCATATTGGGTTCAAACGCTTTCCAAACAACTTGGAATTTGATCCATCGACCATCAACTGGTCCCACGACTACCAAGGGCCGGCTCCATACTCCTTGGTCGGTCCTTCTTCTCTCCATAATTAGGTTTTACCACCTAATGCTTAGACGAGCACTATTTTAATAATAAATATGCGAGCATTTAATCATCTTTCGCCAACTTGTCTACAAAGGACTTTGGTGCATGCTCATTCGAGCACCCGGACGCTACATGGTCGTCTCATCATCTCGTGTATCCGGTCCCTCTCTTACTCATTGGTTGATTTTCAGTAAATCATCCATTGATCAACAATCAATCAAAATTAGGGTTTTAAACCAAATGCTCTATAAAGAATAATTCTGAACAGGTTTAAACACCAATAATTTTATGTTGACCCAGTTGTCAACATTTTAATTGATTATACAATATTGGGTCCAGCTACTGGTATTTTTAATTAATATTTTATTTGGTCCCACTACCAATAATTCATTAATCAAGCAATATTTGCTCAAACGAGCAATATTTATTCAGACTAGAAATATCGATTCAACTATCAATATTTAATTACTCGACCTAGAAATATTTCTCATGTTGATTTAGCTATCAATAGATATTCCTCATGTTGATTCAACTATCAATATTCGATAATTTCACACCGATCCATCTATCATATTTCATTGGTTTATCAACCAAAATTTGGTTTGTCAGTTGATCATTATAATCTTGCTTTGTCATCAATAATTCATGAAAAATGTTCAATAACATTTTCTATCAATAGGTCCATGATCGAGCAATTTCACAAAACTTGCAAAGTCAACAACACATCCACAATCCTTAATCATCATTGATCTCACACACTTCCCAGCTTCCGTCCTACAGATCGACCCTCATCCCTCTTCGTGACCGAATTGACTCTGGAACGACCATTGTCTTAGTTTAGGCCGGAGTCCTACAGATTGATCTCTCGAACTCAAAGATGTTAGATAACTGCTCGGTCGAACTTGTAACAGTTGTTATCTCAAGATTGTTTGTCAAGTTTAGGTGATCAAAACTATAAATCTTGATTTCTAGTCTACCTATAGCTATGTCTCGAATTAGGATAGAATGTTTAGTTGATCTTTACACTTCACGGCGTGCATCGACTGAAGACGAAGATCTACTGAGGAGAGCTTGGAGGAACTTCATCAACAAAAGGTATGTGGAGACTAAAACTTATCTATCATTCAGAAGTCTATTCTATTTTATCTCCTAATGAGACTAAGTCGTATAGCTATATAGACTTTATATTATACACATTTAATATCGGGCTGAGTTTATCTCAGTTATTTATTTCTCGAAATATGTGTTGGGAGCTTTTTACTTTAGCGATGTTCATCATTATTCTTGACGAGTTTAGTTGGAAACAATTTACTTGTTGGAAACTAAATAATAAGTCAAAATATGATCATGTGAAATTTCCTTGAAACATCTTACATGATTTGTGTGAGACAATCATTTGATGTCGACTCGGAATGTTTCGTATTGATCATTCGATCACATGAAAATTACTTATAAGCTAATAGTTTGTGTGAGACGGCTATTTTCGTCTTTTAAGGATGTTTTAATGATTCAAATGGGAGTTTAGGACAAAAACCTTTGTATGGATACATCACAGTATGCGTACCTAGTATGCGAACTGTTTTGGTAAGATTCAGGTATGGGAACCTTGTTTGCATACCTAGTATGCGAACAGTTCTAACTGTTAAAGTCCGAAAACCAAGTCCTCATACCATTATGCGAATGGTTCTACCTAAGCTAAGGTCCAGAACAGCAGTATGCGTACCTGTTTGCAAACTTAGTGGTTTAAGTTTCCAAATCGGTCAAGTATGTTTTTCATACTCATGAGCAAATACAATTATGAATTAAGGAATGCAATATTTGCAAACCGTGGTTTAATATTCATGAATTGGTTCTTATGAACCAATCGGGTTTTGATCCAATTGGTTCATATATTTCTGTGAAATAGTGAACAATTGAACAACCCCATGTGGTATACAATTAGATTCATTTGATTATCTTTCATGATTGATTTATCATAATAGTTGATATAGATGTGTTAGATGAACGTGGTTAGGACAAAAGTGTTCATATGGCTAACTTTGGTTAACTGTTATTGAGCCAACTCAATATACATGTTTAGGTACAGTAACCATATCTAAATGAAGGTATATTTTATTTGTGTGTAACAATTTAAGACCATCTAACGGTGGAGAGATATTACTTTGGTTTTAAGAAAACTTAGCTTGAATCTTAAATCAGGTTTTCATCTAACGGTGAATATTGAATGCTTTGTTGATAAGATATCTTTGCTTTGATTGAAAGCAAACCCTGATTTGAAAGACTATATAAGGGAGAACTCTAGCATTTGGAAAACTTAATCCCGATACTTTCCTGTGTCTAAATTGCGACTAAAGTCGATTCTACTTTAACCTAGGTTTTTCCAAAACCATTATAGGTTAACGACTTGAAGACTTCATTTGGGATTCGTGAAGCCAAACCTAACTATTTTCTCTGTAGTTGCGCGTTCTGATCTTACTTGTTCTATCGTATTGAGTACTATCTTCTCTAAGATTTGCTTGATATTTATCTCTGATGGGTAAGATATAAAAAGTAATCACAAATCTCTTCTTCTCATTCTTTGTTATTCCACAATAACTTCTTCTACTACCATATAGTTAAGTTATTGTGAGGTGATAGATATTTCTAGTTTGCTCTTCGGGAGTATAAGACCGGATTATCAATTGGTTCTTGTTCACCTTAATTTATCAAAAGATGGAACAAAAACTTGATAGGTACTTCTGTAGGAGATAGATTTATCTATCATAATTGACTTAATAGTGCGAGACATATTTTTTTATAAGTCTTCGACTTTGGGACGTAGCAAGTCTTAGTTGTGGGTGAGATCAGCCAAGGGAATCCAATGCGCAGAATCAGGCGCGGTTCAAGAGGCGTAAGGAACGCGACTGTACCTTGATCAGTGTGAGATTGGTTAGCGCTCAACTACATTCCAGTCCGAAGTTAACTTGTAGTAGGCTAGTGTCTATAGTGGCTTAATACAATGTGGTGTTCGAAACTGGACTAAGGAGCTGTGGTACTGTTTGGATCAATTGCGGGGCTATTTCCATCCATTAGATCAAAACCAGTCTGCGCTTTCATAAATAAGGCTCCCTTCACCAACGGAAGGTGGGACCAATGAGCAGATCGTCGTTCACATAACTCGGCGGAACCGAACATGCTGGTACAGAACCCTGGATTGCAAGAGGTCAGCTTTCTTCTCTAAGAAAACGCTCTTAGTTCGGTTCAGTAGAACGTGGGTCTCCAAAACCCGATGTCGTGGGGTCCCGGGGTTTTTCTGCATTTGCGGTTTCCTCTTCAACAAAACTTCTAGTGACTGTGTTATTTCTTTTCCGCAGTATATTTGTCTATATAATTGAAATATCACATATTTTCCGTACTTCAATCAATTGGTAAATTCGTCCTTGTTGTTGGATAGGAATTGTTTGTCACTTGGGCATTGGTCTTTGGTACCGTCCAAGTTATTTCCCATATCAATTGGGCTCACAAATTTCTATCTTTTCGGTCGAACTCGCAAGCGTTGCTATCTCAAGCTTATTTGTCAATTTTAGTTGATCAAAACTATAAGTCTTGATTTATAGTCTACTTATAGCTATGTCTCGTATTAGGATAGAATGTGTAGTTGAAATTTAGACTTCATGGCGTAAATCGATTGAAGACGAAGATCTACTGAGGAGAGCTTGAGGAACTTCATCAACGAAAGGTATGTGGAGACTAAAACTTATATATCACTTAGAAGATTATTCTATTATATCTCCTAATGATACTAAGTCGTATAGCTATATGAACTTTTATATTATACACATTTGATATTTCGAGCTGAGTGTATCTCGGTTATCTATTTCTTAGAATATGTGTTGGAAGCTTTTTGCTTTAACTACGTTCATCATATTCTTGACGAGTTTAGTTGGAAATAATTTACTTGTTGGAAACTAAATTATAAGTCAAAAGAGGGTCATGTGAAAATTGTCTTGAAATATCTTACATGATTTGTGTGAGACAATCATTTGATGTTGACTAGGAATGTTTCTTATTGATCATTCGATCACTTGAAAATTACTTATAAGCTAATAGTTTGTGCGAGAAAACTATTGTCTTCTTCTAAGGATGTTTCAATGATTGAAATGGTAGTTTAGGACAAAAACCTTTGTCTGGATACATCAGTGTATGCGTACCTGGTATGCGAACTGTTTTGGTATGATTCAGGTCTGGGAACCTTGTTTGTATATATGCGAAAGGTTTTAACTGCTAAAGTCCGAAAACCAAGTTTGCATACCAGTATGCGAACGGTTCTACCTGAGTTAAGGTCCGGGACAACAATATGCATACCCATTTACAAACTATTGGACAAGACCAAAATCCGGATGTTATAGTTTGTGTACCTGTTTGCAAACTTAGTGGTTAAAGTTATAAAATCAGTTAAGTATGTTTTTCATACTTATGAACAAATACATTTATGAACTAAGGAATGCAATCTTTGCAAACCGTGGATTAATGTTCATGAAATGGTTCTTACGAATCAATCTGATTTTGATTCAATTGGTTCATATATATTTCGGTGAAATGGTGAAAAAATGAACAACTCTATGTGTAAAACAATTAGATTCATTTGATTATTTTTCATGATTGATTAATCACCATAGTTGATCTAAAAGTGTTAGATGAATGTGGTTAAGACAAAGTGTTCATATGGCTAACTTCGGTTAACTGTTATTGAGCCAACTCAATATACACGTTTACGTATGGTAACCCATATCTAAATGAAGGTATATTTCATTTGTGCGTAACGAGCTAAGACCATCTAATGGTGGAGAGATATTGCTTTGGTTTTAAGCAGACTTAGCTTGAATCTTAGATCAGGTTTTTATCAAATGGTGAATATTGAATGCTTTGTTACTAAGCTAGCTTAGCTTTGATTGAAAGCAAACCCTGATTTGAAAGACTATATAAGGGAGACGTCTAGCAACTGGAAAACTTAATCCGGGCACTTTCGTGTGTCCTAGTTGCGACTAGAGTCGATTCTCCTTTAACCTATGTTTTTCCAAAACCATTATAGGTTGACGACTTGAAGACTTCATTTGGGATTCGTGAATCCAGACCAAACTATTTTCTCTGTAGTTGCGTGTTCTGATCTTACTTGTTTTATCGTATTGAGTACTATCTTCTCCAAGATTTGCTCGAGATTTATCTCCGATAGGTAAGATATAAAAAGTAATCACAAAGCTCTTTGTCCCATTCTCAGTGTTTCCACAATAACTTCTTCTACT
Source organism: Papaver somniferum (assembly GCF_003573695.1). NCBI lineage: Eukaryota > Viridiplantae > Streptophyta > Magnoliopsida > Ranunculales > Papaveraceae > Papaver > Papaver somniferum. Next base: position 15,533,723 of record NW_020621603.1, on the reverse strand, counting down.
ACCATATAGTTAAGTTATTGTGAGGTGATTGATATTTCTAGGCTGCTCTTCGGGTGTATAAGACCGGATTATCAATTGGTTCTTGTTCACCTTGATTTATCAAAAGACGGAACAACAATTTTGGAGGTTTATCTGTGGGAGACATATTTATCTATGAGAATAGACTGATCTGTGGGATACAAATTTTTTTATAAGTCTTCGACTTTGGGTCGTTAAACCTCTTAGTTGTGAGTGAGATCAACTAAGGGAATCAAGTGCGCGGAATCCGGCGTGGTTCAAGAGGCGTAAAGAACGTGATTGTACCTTGATTAGTGTGAGATTGGTTCGGGTTCAACTACATTGAAATTCGAAGTTAACTTGTAGTAGGCTAGTGTCTGTAGCGGCTTAATACAGTGTGGTGTTCAAAACTGGACTAGGTCCCGAGGTTTTTCTTCATTTGCGGTTTCTTCGTTAACAAAACTTTTGGTGTCTGTGTTATTTCTTTTCCGCATTATATTTGTTTATATAATTGAAATATCACATATTGTGGGTAGTTCAATCAATTAGTAAATCCGACCTTGATTGTTGGATATGAAATGATTGGAACTTAGGCATTGGTCTTTGGTACCGTCCAAGTTATTTATCATATCAATCGTGGTCACATATTTCTATCTGTTCGTTTGCAGATTGTATTGATAGATTGAGATATAACTCTTTGATATATTTCTTGGTTGAGCTCGCTTTATAAGCCTGTGCTCTTGGAGTTATATTGGAGTTATTCATTACAAATTGTCGAACGAATTATTGGGTGTGGTTGTTATACCCCCGCTTTTTCAATTGGTATCAGAGCAGGCAAACACGCTAAGAACTCATAAGTCTGTGTTCGTAGAAATCTGACTTTATGGACAGAAGTGTTATCTCTATAAACGTACTGAAAATGCGTGGGTCTAACAACCACACCCAACAATTAGTTTGGTAATCTGAGAGGACTTACTGCAATACACTTTCTAAAGAATCAACTAGATAGTCAGACTCAATCTAGAATAAAATATATCAAAGAGTTTAATATCTCTAACTCTTAATTCAATCCGCAATCAGCAAATAGAAATCTGTGTGCCCGACTCAATATAAGAGGAATTACTTGAACGGACCAATGTTCAAGTGTCAATCAATGTAAATCAACAACCAAAGGTTAGATATTCTAATGATTGATCTTAACGCAAAACCTGTGATATTTCAGTTTTATAACAAAATATAATGCGGAAAAGAAATAACACAGACACCAGAATTTTGTTAACGAGGAAACCGCAAATGTAGAACAACCCCGGGACCTAGTCCAGTTTGAACACCATATTGTATTAAGTCGCTACAGACACTAGTCTACTACCAATTAACTTCGTACTAGACTGTAGTTGAACCCTAATCAATCTCACACTGATTCAAGGTACAGTTGCGCTCCTTACGTCTCTGATCCCAGCAGGATACTACGCACTTGATTCCCTTAGCTGATCTCACCCATAACTAAGAGTTGCTATGACCCAAAGTTGAAGACTTGATAAACAAATCTGTCTCATACAGAAAATTCTATAGGATTGAATAAATCTGTCTCCCACAGAAATACCCAAGAGTTTTTGTTTCGTCTTTTGATAAATCAAGGTGAACAGTAACCAATTGATAAACCGAACTTATATTCCCGAAGAATAGCCTAGTATTATCAATCACCTCACAATAAATTTAATCGACTAGTGAAACAAGTTATTGTGGAATCACAAATGATGAGACGAAGGTGTGTTTGTGATGACTTTTCTATCTTGCCTATCGGAGATATAAATCTCAAGCCAATTTTACAACTGCACTCAATCACGATAGAAACAACAAGATCATATCACACAACTACAAGAGAATAGTTGGGTCTGGTTTCACAATCCCAATGAAGTCTTCAAGTTGTAACCTACAGGGTCTCGAGAAGAAACTTAAGGTTAAAGGATAATCGACTCTAGTTATGCAACTAGTAACACACAGGAGGCGTGGGGATTAGGTTTCCCAGTTGCTAGAGTTCTCCTTTGTATAGTTTTCAAATCAGGGTTTGCAATCCAAGTTACATTAGTAACAAAGCATTCAATATTCACTGTTAAATGAAAAACCTGATTCAACCAAGCTAATATATTTCAACCGTTAGATCGAACTTAGCTTGTTACACACAAATGAAATGTACCCTCATTTAGGTTTATGTAACCATACCCAAACGTGTACACCATGTTGGTTCACAAATAGTTAACCGGGGTTAGCCATATGATTACTCTCATATCACCCGTCTTAACCATAACTAGTTCAAATGACTCAAATGAAACTAGTTAAAGAATTGTTCAATTGCTATATTCTCATGGATTTATACAAGAACACAATTGAAGCAAAATCGGTTTGATTCACCGAATCGATACATGAACATTATAGCCACGGTTTGCAAAGATTGCATTCCTTATAGATAAATATTTTAGTTTCATGTACAACCGATTTTAGAAAGTAACCACTTAAGTATGCGTACTTAATTAACCGAATTTGAGTTTGTTTTACTTTTCAAACTCGGCATAAATTCACGGACGTGAACTTTCCGCCAGTATGCGTACGGGTATGCATACTTTAGGTAACCGGATGAGTTTGGTTTTGGTTTTCAAAATCAGCAGAAATTCAAGGACGTGAACTTCCTCCAGTATGCATACGGGTACGCATACTTACCCAGTCTCATACAATCTTTTTGTATAACACAAGTATGCATACTTTAGGTTCCCGATTTAGGACTTATACACTAATGTGCGAACACACTATGCTTATATCCAGAGATGGTTACAAGATTCTAAACTCTTTATTTCAATCATTGAAACATTCTTCTATAATGACAATAGTCGTTTTCACACACTATTAGCATCAAAGCAATTTTCAAGATATTGAAATAATCATTATCGAAATATTCCAAGTCTTACACCAAATGATTGTATCACCCAAACCATGTAAGATGTTACTCAGCAATTTTCTCATGATATAAGATGAACTTGGTCAAAGAGAAAGCTTACCAACACATATTTCGAGAAATATGTAAGCGAGATATACTCAGCTCGAAATCTCAAATGTGTATAGAGAAAACCATATCGTAACACGACATATGTCTCAATATAGGAGATAGAGTAGAAATAGACTTTCCAAGTGATAGATGAGTTTAAGTCTCCACATACCTTTTGTCGATGAAGTTCCACAAGCTATCCTTAGTAGTTCTTCGTGTTCAAGTGATAAGTGTCGTGAAGTCTAAGCTCAACTACACAAACTATATCCTAGTCCGAGACATCTATAAATATGCTAGATATCAAGACTTATAGTTTTAATCACTAACATTTACAAACATGCTTGAGATAGCAACACATGCGAGTTCGACCGAGCAGTGCTCTAACACGTACTGCCAGTCCTCGATGCCTCTATTTACTTATTATGGAAAATTTCTATGCGTGACATTCTCCAAGCACGTGATTTTCAATCATGGGTTCGTGTTGTTAATGGTTATAATTCTCCAATGGTTACAGTAAATGGTGTAACTGTTCCAAAGGATATTGGTGAGAATAATCCTGAAGAGATTCTTGCTGCAAAGCAAAATTCTGATGGATTAAATGCTATCATCCATGTCATTACCCCAGATCTTCGGTACCATGTAACTACATGCAATAAGGGATATCTTAGAAATCGTATTTGAAGGGAATACCTCTGAGAAAGAAGCTAGGCTTCAAAACATAAATTCTGATTGGTAAAACCTTCTTTTGGCTAATGAAGATTCATTTGATGAGTTAAATCACAAAGTGTCTGAAATTTTTAATGCATCTTTTGCATTGGGTAAGACTATTCCTAAAAAGGAAAAGGACATTGTGATAAAAATTCTCAGATCGTTACCAGCTAGATATGAATCTAAGAAACATGCCATCCCTGAGGGAAATAACCTTGATGCACTTTCCAAAAATACTCTTGTTGAAAACATAAAGATTCTTGATCTTGAACTGAGTAAAAGAGAAAAACTTCACATGTCTCGCAACCCTGTTGCTGCGTCTGATGTAAAGTCTCTATGTCCTGATTTGATTGATATAAAGGATGAAAATTGCTTTAATTCGACTCTTTCTCTTTCTACAACAGTTAAAGAAAACTTTTTGACAAAGAAAAAGAAAGTCCCGAAAAAGATATTCTCCTTCAATCAATGAAAAGGATAGAAAAGTTCACAAAGACTATAATAATGAACTTGTTCCATGTGCTACAGAAGTGTTCATGATATTTCTTGTTGTCCTAATAAAGAGGTTAGTGAATTAACCAAAGCATGGATGGAAACTCTTGACTGCTGTCCTGAGGAAGAAGCCTGTGAAAGTTCTCTCACTTACTTTGCTGATAATCACTCTTGTCTATCCAACAGCTCTGATTATTCCATGATAAACGATATAACTTCTCAAAAAACAAAATTGATCTATTGACCAAAGATCTGTGCTAAATGAAGAGTATGTTTCAACTGGAGAAGGAAGCATGGATTAAGAGGATTGAAAATCTGGAATGTCAACTGAAGAAACTAAGACAAGAAAATGCGATATCTCGCAATCATGATTACAAGAAAAATAATCGTCTTTCTTCGAAAAACTCTTGGATACTAAATAGGCATATTTCTTATGAAAACTTATTATTATCAAACTCTTCTTTTAAAGAGAAGGATGTGGTAAAACACAAGGTGTCACACCTTCAAATGATCCAAGCAATTTTTCGCGAAGGTATAACCCGGCAATACAGTTCTTCAGTGATCTCTTATCACCCACTCGTATTTCAGCCTTTGCACCTATGCAAACAACCAACTCTACCTTGAGTATACAACGAAAGACTTACTTAGATTTTCTCTTCACCAGCAATGTAGCCCATACTACAAAGAGGTTCCTGCCATGTTTGCACTTCACATAAATTGGGGAGTATTATGGAATCAACAGTATACCAAAGCCAAACGTATAAGCCAACAAACTCACTTTTAATATCTTAAGGGGAATATACAAAACTCGTCCAACCAATGGAATTACAAACTTATTCTCTAAGCCTAACACGGAATTTACTCTCTACTGCAAAGTGGTTCCTCAACACTTGAACTATTGAACAACTCTCATCTGCAAGGGTTCTATGGATATTTATAATGCCAAGAACTAGGGCCAATCTGTATGCAACTCTCTTGCACTCCCCATGAACATCCATCTATCCACGGGCAGTTCCCTTACCTCCACAGTTTACTTTTTAACTGCTAACTTTAGTGCTGACGTGTAGAATGGCGCCACACTTGTTCCAGATTATAACCGTCTCTAACTTTCTCTTTCACATTTGCATGCGTGTGATGCACACATACTCGCAACTGACAGCTTAAACTCAAATCGGACGATCATTACGCGTCATTGAACTTTGGCCCTGCCAATGTTCGACAATGATTATGCTTTACTCACTTTTGGCCTACGCCAAGTATCCGGAAATGGTTGCGTTTTATTCATCCGCCACACACTTAGCTCATTTGGATGCCAACATCCAAATATCATGCCAACTGAGTCTTTACTTGCTTAATTCAACTTCATGCTTCATATGCATCACTTGCATCTCTTTTGGCGAGCAATAATTACCAATGGCGCGTTTGGCCCCGCCATTGTTGTATATGCATAGTCCAAGCCTTGGCCAAATCTTAAGACCATGCCAAAGTCATCCCATGACTTGCAATTTATCATTTATTCCTTCCTTGAGCTGGGACAACTCTGAATAAGGATATGTAACACTATTGCATAGTTGTTGCATGTGCTAAGTATCCTTTCTTGTCTCAGCCATATTGGCGCTACATCGTCGGCATGTGCCGCTCCATCTGCGAGGCTACATTCTCAGTAATGCGCAACTGTTGTGCTTAACTGTTGGGGCATGTTATAGACCTCCCCCACCCAATCCATTCAACGTCCTCGTTGAATGCAACGTTAGTTCAATCTCTACTGAACTTTTCTTGGCCTCGTACACATCTGAGTCACTCTCAGAAATCAACAACTTTGTTTGGCCTTCAACCTTTCCAAAACTTCTCTGCCTAGTACTTTATGCCGCCACTTAGTTTGTTTGCCTTGCCATTAATCCTATGAATTCCATTTTTATTGTCGCATCGTCGACTATGCTTTAATCTCCACTTCATTCATATCTCAACATCCAAATGCTCTTGCGATCTGTTGGTATGCACTTTCAGAACTCCTATGAAATTCAACAGTATTCCTTTAGCTAAACCCTAAGCTAATTTTCCATATCTTATTGCATCAACATCACAAATCTTTTCTCCAGCCATTCCGTGCCTAAGTGTATACGCCAAACAGCCAACATATCATCCTGATATGCATAACTTAGCTTACTGCCTTCAACTCCGACTGACATTGCACTCAACATGCCTTACTGTAGACTAAATGTTCTTCAATCATTTTGCAATACTCTTATGCAAACTCGACTTAAATGCATGACATTATCCATGACTTAGGATACCCGTGACATCACACCGCCTCACTGGACAGGGATCCTCTTCACGCGCCTTTGAAACTAACAAGGCCTCACTTGTTCTTTCAAACTGCTACGCTTTAATGTAGCGGAAAAAAAACATCATGCTCTTCCTAACTATGAGTTACTCTTAACTCATATGCTTAATGGACTTACATCTTCATTCTTGCTGCGTTGCTCCATGTTATCGTTGCCAAATATTACCGCATTTCTACGTAACTCTCCTAATAGCAAACTCTCCTATGCCACCAACTTCACTTCTTGCTTGGCCTTGCTTTCAATGTTTCTTATTGCATACTTTGGCTAAGTATACTTGTAGTGATTCCCCAATTAACTAGATTTACATTAAGCAAAAAGAGACAAGGTTTTTTCTTAAACACCACCTTCATTCATTACACTAGCCTTACATAAGAAACATAGGGAATCCTTCCCATTTACACCATTGGCCAACACTCGGCCTTACTGAAAGAAAATACATAACCAAATAAAATACACCAACACTAGTGTGTCATATTTCAAGACCATAAGAGCAGCAACACCCAACTTAAACTTCAAACAGAAAACAACAAACAAATATACGCTAAATCCTTCATACTTCAGCAACCTTACAGGTTCAGGCACTTGCAAACAGCAATGCAAGGCCCCTGCTTCATACTTCTATCAATCACGGCAAACAAGGGATGCTAAGATCCATAGGATATCCAAAGTCCTCATGAATCTCAGCCAAGCTTTCTTCAAAAGACCTTACAGGCGCAAACTCACTTGCCCTACCTTTGTCTCGCCTCATATCATATGGACTGAAGTTCCTTACACCTTCATGAAACAAGGTGCACTTGGACTTTGTATGAAAATCCCGCCAAGGTGAGGCATCATTGTTGCCTCTGCTTCTTTGAAAAAGTTGTTACCAAGGATCATCTCAAATTCATTGAGATGCATCACCATTATACTGACTTGGTCACGCCATTCTCCCACTTCAATATTTGCCACAACCATCCCCTTGATTGGTTTGGCTACATCATTTACTGTCTTCATGCAGTGATCATCCTGATATACTTCCAAACCCCAGTACTCTTCCATCGACAAGCTCATAACAGTATGCGATGCACCTGTATCTGCTATGCCCCATAGACAATGATTGTTGATCGCAGTCGTATGCATCAAAAATAATTTCACTTTCTTACTTAACTAAAATAAATGAAGTATGTGAAAAGAAATATTTCATTTCCACAGAGAGGCAATTGTTGTTATGCAATTTTCAGATTCTTAAGTAACCAAGAGGGGATTTTTGTTTATCAGTGCAATAAAAATAATTGAAAGCAAAGTAAATAATTGGAATAATCAATAGAAGAAGATATTGGTCACGGGATAGTATCATTCACACACATGTATTTTCATCAATGACTAGAATTGGTATTTTAATCTCTCATTTATTAAAAGTCCTAGAATATCTTGATCGCAAGTCTATCTCGCTAATTCCCTTATTTCATCACAACCACATTAAAAGATGCATGTGTGAATTCTTCCTAGAAAGCAACCTAAAGTGTGAAAGCACAATTAAGTTTAACTCCCTAAAAACACTAAGTTCCATGGAATAAGACTAATCAAGGCAATCAAACGTGTAAAAGCACTATTCGATTTAACCAAGGTTATGACTAGGATATATCACTACAAGCACTACCCACAATTATGCTACTTAGAATCAGGGATAAACAACTGTTTCGTATTGAAAATGCTAATATAGCTTTAGAAATGAATGCAAATCGGATTGATTCCGGACTCAACCAAATAAACAATCAAATCATATAACAATATAAACCATGAATCATAAACAATAAAGTTGAGACAAAACTAATTCATTGAAACAATATCATGTTATGAAATCAACTTTATCCCATAACCAATAATTGTATTTAGCTATTCATAGCTATGGAGTTCATCATAATCAATAATCAAATGAAAAAGATGAAAACAAAATGAAAGCAAACCCTAGTAGCCTCTCTCCTCCAAAGCTCCAAGTAGAAAAATACGTGATACCAAAGTTGTAGAAGACTCTTTCCTTTTGGTAGCTTTTCCTCTTTCCAAAACTAGGTCAATCCTCCAAAATCCCATATCCAATGTGGTCCACCAAGCCCATATGTGAGAAATACCCAATTGAAAATATGTCCCAAAAGAGGTCGCCAGAAAACTGGTAAAATGGCCGGAATTTGGCCGGAGAAAGTATCTCAGGTGACCGGCAAAGTCCATCTGTTCACCGGTCAAACTATCCAACTCGGGAAGTCAACTGAGTCGACTCGGGTCAAATAGACCGAGTCATGATGAGTCGGAGGTTGAATTAGTCATCTAACTCATCTGAGTAGGCTGACTTGCCAGGACAAACCTTGAGCTTGCTGTTGCACAATGATTGCACTTCACCAGCTCAGTCCAGCCATGATGGTTGTGCCTTCTTCACAGCTGCAGCTTCTTCTTCCATACAATTCGGTCACCTGCAACTACATCTTTCTTTGTCTCAAAGACCATGTTGTTCATATCACCACCACTGTCATCTGGCATATCTTTACGGCCTCTGGTCCATGCCAAGAACCATCTCCAACTGCAGCTTCTCTGCATCTTCAGTTTCTCATACACAGTAGCACCATATCCATCTTCTCAAATGCCATAAACCTTAAAGTTGTAGCTTCTCCACTGTCTCAACCAATTTCCACCACTAACCACCATAAAAAGCATTCTCTGCGTTCTGTACATACATTCATTCAATCATTCCCAGTTGTTTCTCAACAACATCAGCAGCCAAATTATCCTGTTTCGATCTCAAGCCTTCCATTTGATTTCCGCAAACACTTCACAGAACATATTACCACCATCTGTTGCTTCCATCTTGCAAACCCAGAAATCACCTGCAGTTTCATACCATTATTGCCTCTGCTTGCTTCTCGAACTAGTATTGTTTCAGCTTCATAATGCATGCTCAATGCTCCGGACCTGTAACTCCAACTATAGCAATGACCAACAGTTGTAACTACCTCAGCGACAACCATTATACAATCAACTTGGCCACAACACCAGCTCCAGCTGAATCTAATAACTCATACTCCATCAGTGGCTGCACATCAACACTTCCTTGCATTCACAGACCTGCACCAACTGTAACTTGAGGTCTACCATCATTGAACTGCAACTGCAATACCACTAGAACCCTTCTCCATGTGCATCAACAACAGTTCCTTCTCTGTATATTCAAACACATCCCAACCAACAACCACTAATGCCTGAATTGTATCCACACGACCAGATCGAAACTCAGAACCATGGGTACCTGCAGTTCAGCCAGGCTGCCAGCCAATCAACTTTAGTGACTGCCACAACAACTCATTCATCTGTAACTTCAACTCCAGTAAACTTAAGATACATCTAAAGCCTGAAATCTCCATCAACAACAACCCTTGGTAGCATCACATCTGTTGCACAACACCATCATCTCCTTAGTCACCAGAAGCACACAGCAGAATCAATATTCCATGATCATCATCAATATTTGTAGTTGTCTCAATTTATTCTTGCAAGTCATATCAGCACCACCAAAAAAACAACTTCTCATTCATTCACAGAGAGCCCTAATTTCCTCCATCTTCTCTGTGTTCCTCTTCTCACAGTAAACACCATCAACAACAACTGCTCTCAATCTCCACAATCAGCCATGAATCACAAAATCCAGTAGATCCCCTTTGTTCGTCTCAGATTTCTTGGCTTAACAGAGCCCTAACTTTCTCTTCATTTCCAGCTTCATATCACACCCAATCTTCTAATTCATCTCTTGAACTTCAAACTCCTTACAAATTCAAGATTCAGTTCTTCAATTCGAGCCATTAAACCATCACATCAGATTCAATTTCTTCACTGTTTTAACAAATTAACACAAACCATCACTGATTCTACTCAATGGAAACAACATCAGACATTGAAACTCAAGTTTTAGACAAACCCTACTTCAATTTCTTTCCACAAGAAGCATCATCTTCTTTCAGTGGAATCGCTCGACACAGCAATGGAGCCGCCATCAGTTTCAGAGAGGAGAAGAAATAAAAGTTAATGATTTCTTCTGAATTTTAGGTATTGTGTAGGAATAGGAATTGATATTGGCACCCGATACATTAACGGGCCACTGAAGTGATATTTGGCTTGTCAGTTCCAGATAACTGACAGCCTATTCTTTCTTGCTTAACTGTCAGTTTCTCAAAACTGACAGTTCGTTCATCACCTCTTTCTTGCACAACCTAGCCGGCTCCAAATATATTTCTCCCGCCAATTGATCTTTTCGATCTTTTCGCTCCAAAATGGATGATTTCTCCTTCTTTTGCTCCCAAGGACTCCAGTGCACCTAATAACTCAAAACTAAACATAAGAGATGCAATTCACAAGGATAATAACAAAGAAAGCATAAATACTATATATCAAATTAGGTGTTTTAGACACCTATCAATTGTGTATGCCAACCTTCACATAAACCAGGTCAACGCCACTCATCCCATGCCGTGTTGCTGCTTTTTGGGCTGCTATGTTGCATAGTTGAATACTTGATGTTGATGGTGGATTTTTGTTTAAGGATAAAATTGTAAAAGCCGAATTTTAATAGGATGACATCCTGTAAAGGATAAAGCCATTTGAGTGATAAATACTTCTTCACTTTATTAATTCACCTAAAATTGAGCATGTGGCAACAATCCCTGTGAATTAGATACACCCAGAACGGAGCATGTAGCAACAATCCCGATTTTCTGTGGATTTATAGCATTATTAATTAATGCCTTATTAGCCTTGTATTTCATGTGTTGTTCCCCGGAACCCTCACTATTGGTGCGACATGAGGAATGAGTGTTTCTCCTAACAGAGTAACACGAATCTCCGAGTGTCAATAGTGAGGTATGCACAAAATGCATGTACAATCTATCTCTCGGTGTGTTATACTAGACCGATTGAGTAAAGTCTCTCGGTGTGTTATACTAGCCTGATTGAGCATTCCTCTCGGTGTGTTATACTAGCCCGATTGAGTATAATCTGGACTGCCCGTGCCAGTCTCAGAAATAATCATGACCACGCAAATTTGGCCGCATGATTTTATAGCCTAGACGATCCTCCGTAGGAGCAGGCTATCACCACAATGACCACCAGCGGGACCGTTTTTCCCCTGGTCGGTCGAATACATACCACGCCCTTCAAATAGCCACCAAACGCCAGCCCAGAGTTGCATGTCCAGGATGGTGTGGAGCAGAAGGATCGCGCGACAAGGGCCGACCAAGGCAGACTTAAAAACAGTCACGGCCGTCCAACTTCGCTGGCACAGTTGGACGACGTAGATTGTTCCAAGTCCGATCGGATAAATACCATGGTGTACACTGGCGGGCCCCTCTTCCTACCTGTAAAATCGATCCTCCCCTGACCTAGCCACGGAATGACGTGCAGTTTCCTGAAGTTGGGCCGGCGTGAGGCTTAAAGGGTCGCAGGAAATTCCACTAAGGGTCTCAAATTGATCACGACCATCCAACTTCACCAGCATGTTTGGATGGCTTATATCAGGCCTATGACCGTCAGACAGGTATCACCATGTTCGCCACTGTCCCAATGTGGGTCCCACGTGGTCGGCCAATCCAAACAAAGAGCATATCATGCAAACTCGTCCGGCCAAAGTAGCATGCGCGCGACCAACATAAAACCCTAATTAGGGTTTGCGGCGTATTACATGTGTCATAAATCGATCACGAGCGTCCATCTTCGCCAGCCTGGATGAAGGGTGAAGGAATAGACTAAGGAGGTCCAGAGAGTATCTATATGATCACCGTGAGCCCGTCTACCTCTATGTCCGACCGACCAGAGCAAGGCATGACCAGACGCCTTGATTCGTGTGCCCTGAAGGTGGCATGTCGCGCCCCTTTGGAAATCCTTTGCGGCACATGATTCCTGCCGCAAATCGATATCAGCCACTCTTCTTTACCGGTAAACTTGAGTGGCCTAGATCACATCTTCATGGGGCAGTGAGGTATAGACATGCACACCGACAAGCCGTCTACACGCCTGCCCGATCGGTCCTGTCAAAAACACCTCCCAAGCTGAAGAATGATGCTTGCGCACCTCTTCAAAACCCTAAAACTTCATCAACGGTCGCATATGAGCATCATATATCATCTTATCCGTCCAACTCTACCAGCTTGGTTAGGCAGCCCAGGCTAGGAGTTAAATGTCCAATAAGGTGTCGTGGTGATTACCATCCGTTACTCTACCACACCATGTGATCGGCCAACGGAGGGATTGCCTGTGCAACCTCCAAGCTATCATTCGAAGATAGCTAAGCATGCATCTGTTCTAAGACGCTTAATCCGCGACTTACTCCGTTAAGCCTTAAAACAACGATGCTTCATACACATTGATTATATTCGATGCATTACATGTATAGAGTACACACGATATTTCATGAGTATGGACTTCCTAAATAACTTAGTTATTTAACCTAGCACCGTATGCTACCTTCTGTGGGTCCCACGATCCACTCAATCGAGACATCAAGCATGTCACAAACTGGGGGATACATACTGGGGTATTGGTCTGGCGGTTTATAGAGTGCAACGTGCAACGCGTCATCACAAGAACGTGTCAATAAGACATGGACGGTTAGTGATGATGGGAGAAGTGGGCTTATACCTGATCGTGTGACAATAACTAACACGACTCCACTACTCCATCACTCCACCTCCTCCACTTCCCACGAGAGACGTGGGTTAGGCTCACTGACTTGTATAAATAGGTTCCCCTCTCTATTTCCAACACAGACAAGACATAAACCAAGTGTTGATACAACGTATTCAAACACCCAGAGATGATTGCTTACATTTTTGCAAGCCAGTTCATCTTTCTGATACAAGTCATAAATAGCCAACACCTTCACACTCTCAACACCTTCTTCGCTTCTCTCCCTAAGATCAACCCCATCTCCTTCACTTTGTGACCGAAACAAGTCTGGAACGACCATTTCTTGGTTTAGGCCAGAATTGTACAGATTGATCTCCCGAATCAGAAAGAACTCCCGTGCAGTGCATTTGTTTAGGGTTTAGATTCATTTATCATCCACACACCCAAATTTACCAAAAACCACAGAAACAGTTTTCACCCATAAACACTTGGTCAGCTTCTTCTTTGTCGCCACTGCCCTCAGTGACTATTGCGGACAATTTTCTTTCTTTGGACAATCACGCGGAAGGTAAGGACCCTTGCATAAGAAACGACCACCAGCTCTGTTCTTCGCAGCCAAACTATCATCCCGTTGATAGTTTTTCTCCTTGGCCTCAGAACTTTTCTTATTTTCCTTGTCCTTACACTTATGGTTCTTCTTATCCTTGCCCTTCCTATTAACATCGGTTGAGGTATTGACTGACCTAAAAAAAGCGAAAAAGCTAGGGTTTCACGTGGTTGGGCTCCGGTTTTTTCTCCCTCAAAATTTTTCTTGGCGTTCACAAGTTTTCTTTTGATTTTGCGCTCTAATGGCGCAAAATCAAGACAATAATCCACCAGTTTTTGTTAATAGTTATGATAATCAATCAACAAGGATATGGAATCAATCAAAATCAAAAAATATCTATATCCCTAAGAATTCTGCTGCTAACCCTAATACTTCCGTGTTTGGAAGGCAGCTCGAAGAAACAAACACTTCAAACCCTAACGCTCCAATTCCTAACGCGTTTAGGAATCATGGTGCAAATCCTGCAGCGATTAGGAAGGTGATGGAGACGGACAATCATGGTGCGTCTAGGAAGGAAGATGTAAATCATAGCTCGTTTAGGAAACCAGGTGATGATGGTGTTATGGAAGGATCCTATGCAGCTATATTAAAGAGACGAACCCATGTTTTATCAAAGATTGATGCCGAAACACTTTCTCATCCTCCAATTTTTTCTACAACAAATAATGATGTTTTGATCAAGATCCCACGTGACACTCATACAAGGATTAAGGCTGTGTGGAGATTTAGTTTGGTTGGTCGTTTGGTTTTTTTCAAAACCTTAAAATTCGATGATGTTAAAAGAGAACTGTTGAATCAATGAAAGCTATCTGGTTCGGTCCAATTTATTCCATGGAAGAAGGGATACTTTGTTATTAAGCTAGACAATGAAGATGATCGTAAACGTGTAAGCTATGATGGTCCTTGGAAGATTAAATCTCCAAACGAAATTCAACAACTTAAAATTCATCCATGGACACCTATGTTTGATCCTGGGAAAGATAAGATTACTAGAGCTGCAGTTTGGGTTCATTTCACAGCTTTGCCAATGGAGTTTTGAGATGAAGAGACGATTTTTAGGCTGGCAAGAGGTCTTGGTAGACCGGTTTCGGTTGATCCGCGTACTTTGCGCCATGAATATGGTTACTTTGCGGCAGCTTTGGTTGACATAGATTTCTCTCAACCTTTGAGACGAATTTTGATTGATGGTGAAGAGAATGATGAAATTTTTGTTCAAGAATATGAAATTTTAAACAGGCCAAGTTTTTGCGACTATTGTAAATCTATCGGCCATAGAAAATCTGATTGTAGAACAAAAAAGTTTGATGATTTGAAGGACAAGGCTGAAGTTGAAACTGATCCTGAGATTAAAAAAGCAATTGAAGCGGATATGGATGATCTTAAGAATTTTTGGCAAAAAGAACGAATTCCTAAAGGTAAGAAGAATATGCCGTCGGATGCTCCAATCTTGGAAACTGATCAAGCTAAACATGGTGATGAGCTCATAACGTTGAAGAAGAAGCAATCTATCCTTGAGTTGGCAACTGGAACACGTACAATCTTTCCAGACCACAGTGAGAGTGCTGGTGCTACATTAGAAGATGATGATACTATATCGGAACACGCTGAAGATGCATTTTCCGTGCCGCATATTGCTGAAACTCAAATGCTGAAGCTCGTAGCGAGAGATATTCAGTCCGTGCAGCTCATGGATGGTGGCTTATCTAAGCAATGCGAGATGTTGCTAACTGTGTGAAACTTTACCTGGTTTGCATAAGCAGGTGACGAATCTGTCCGCAATGACGATGCGAATTGGTTTTGCGAAGTGTTGGTGCAGCACTTGAGGAGCTGGTGCATGATAATTTAACCAAGGAAGATGATATTATTTGAGATGCAAGAGATGGAAGCTTATAGAAATTATGAGGCCATGAAGGAGGCAACTAGGCAACGGGAGGCTGATGCTGAGCTGCCAAAATTCAACAAGATATTGCTAGAGCAAGCTAGAGAACTTGAGGAAGCAGGTTTTGGACTTGCATCGTTCTCCGGCTAATACACCAATTACTATGGATGCTAATGAGGAAGCTAGTTTTAGTGAGGCCACTAGGACTTCAAGAAGATCTTCACCAGCTAGATCTTTAGAAAATTAACACTTTCTAATAGATTTGAAACTGGGACCGAGGAGATTGATAAGGTGTTATTGAAGCTGATGATGTGATTGAGATGTGTTGCAACTAACACTTCAAATAGTGAGGAGGATGCAAGAAATTTGGAGATTCTTGCTAATAAAGAGTTAGCTGATCATGAGAAGAAGGAGTTGGCGGACAAGAAGAAAAAATCTAAAGCTCCTAAGAAGAAGACAGTGCTGTGGCTACTGTTAGTCAAGTTCAAACTCGAGTGGAAAATCTTCTAGACAGGGTTCGGCAAGCCCTTCAAAAAGTAGAGTTAATTAATGCGTGTCTTCTATTGGAATGCTCAAGGCTTGGCCAAAGATGGTGCAAGGGCCAAGTTGAATGAGCTTTACTACTTGCACAAACCTGATGTTATTTGTATTGCGGAGCCTCAGGTTCGTTGCACTACACGTTTTGTTAGGAAGCTTAATTTGCTTGATTTTTGTGAAGATGTTATTACTAATGAGGTGCATGGCAGAAAGGTAATATTTGGGTCTTTTGGAGGAATACTCTAGCAAGGCCGATTGTTTTATCTTCGTCTAAGCAGGCTATCACTTTGGATTTTTCTGGGAATTTTCACGGCTGTGCATGCTTCTTTTGATGCGGTTGAAAGGAGATCTCTTTGGCGGCAATTGGGTCTGGGATATATTTCCATTCCTTGGTTGGTGTTGGGATTTCAATTGTGTTTTGCGTCTTGATGAGAAGAAGGGTGGTAGGCCGCTCAAAGAAATTTATATAAATGAGTTTCGAAGTTGGATCTGACAATGGTTTGGTTGAGGCCGATGCTATTGGGAAGAAGTATACTTGGTCTAATTGTCGGAGTGGTATGCATAGAATTGTTTCTAAACATGATAGGGTGTTATTAATGGTGCGTGGCATGATAAGTTTGCTAACTGGAGGTGCAAAGCTTTGCCGAGAATCTGCTCGGACCATTCTCCTCTTTTTGGTTTTGCTTTTGATAGTCCTAGGCCGAAGAGAGCTCCTTTTAGAATTCCAGAAGATGTGGCTTTCCATCCATCTTTTTGGATTCGTCAAGACAATTGGAGTGTTAGGTTGGATGGTGCTCCTCCTTTTGTTTTTACTTCAAAGTTGAAGCGGTTGAGGGAGCTTTGAAGATTTGGAATAGATGGTGTTTGGAGATGTTCAGTTTCGCTTAAAGCAAGCGGAATTGAATCTTGATAAGGAGAATGATATTTGGACCATAATGTTAGCTGTGAAGTCCAATTTTTGAAGGTTGCAGACTAGAAGGCTGTTGATGATGTGCGGTCTGAGTTGGCCACTATGCTTAAGCAAAAATCGAGAACTAGTGGTTGGAGGATGGTGATCAGAACACTCGTTTTTTTCACAATTCAATAGAATGAGGAGGAGCCAAAACACAATTTCCGAACTGAAGATTTCTACTAACTCTACTTTGTTTTTGCAGGATGAAATAAAAGATTACATTGTTGATCATTATCGTGCAAAGTTCAACGGTGGAGCTGTTCATATTGATCCGAGATATTTGATTATGAGCATGAAGCATATCAGCTGCTGAGAGTGCTTGTATGGATGCTATCCCGACCTTGGATGAAGTTAAAGAGGCTGTTTTTGATCTGGAGCGGATTCTGCTCCTGGCCCTGATGGATTTACAGGTTCTTTCTTTCGAACCTGTTGGAACATTATTTCTAGAGATCTTTTTAATGCTATTGCAAACTGTTGGGCGATGAAGAAGATTCCTAATGGCATTAACTCTAGTTTTATTGTTCTCATCCCAAAAGCTAATAAGTCTGATGCTATTAAAGACTATAGGCCAATTGGTTTAAGCAACTTCTTCTTCAAAATCATTACAAAATTATGGCGACCAGACTTGGCACGGTGTTGAACAAATTGATTTCTGAAGAACAAGTGGCGTTTATGAAAGGAAGAAACATTCATGAGAACATAGCTTGGCCTCGAACTGATCAATGAGATTAGTGTTGAACGGAAGCATGGTAACGTTGGCCTTAAATTGGATATAGCCCAAGCTTTGACACGGTTAGTTGGGAGTTTGTTGTTGAAGTTTTTCGTCAATATGGCTTTTCTGATGCATGGTGTTCGTGGCTTATAGTATTCTTAACTCTGCCCGTATATCTATTATGATTAATGGTAGCCCTGAAGGTTTTTTCAGTATCACAAGAGGCCTTCGTCAAGGTGATCCTCTTTCACCTTGATTTTGTTCTTATTGAGATGTTTTGAGCCGCAATCTCTCTAAGTGTTTGCTGCTAGAAGTATGCATCACATGGTGAGTAAGAAAGGTGTGGCTCCAACCCATTTACTCTTTGCGGATGATATTCTTATTTTCTGTAAGGCAACTTCATAGTTGCGGAATTGAAGGAGATGCTTGGCATGTATCAACGTGCTTCCGGCAGTATGTTAGTTACGCCAAAAGCAAATTTTTTTGGTGGAGATAGACAGTCTCGTGCTGTTGCTATTGCAAACTTTATGGGCATGGAGAGGGCGCATTTCCCGGATAAAATTTGGGAATCCAATTGAAACCTGGTATTGTGCGTCATATTCATGTTCGTCAGGTAATGGAGAAGATTATGGACAAGCTGGCAGGTTGGAAGGGTAAGCTCTTGTCTTTTCAGGCCAGGTTAGTTTTGATCAAATCAGTATTTCTAGCTATTTGCTTCATTCAATGGCTGTTTAAATGGCCATGCACACATCAAACGGTGAGAGGGCCATTCGCAATTTTTTGTGGTCTGGAGATGCTGAGAAGCGCAAACATTCACGGTTCTTTATGATGACTTATGCGTCTAGACGTGAAGGTGGGCTTGGCTCAAAAGTTAATGATGTTAATAGGGCCATGCTTATGAAGTTGTGGATCGATTCGTGACTCTAATAAGACTTGGGCAGATTTTTGAAGGCAAAATATTTCAAGGTGGCAACTTGATTGATTACAAGTTGGGTTCCTCGGTTTTTCCTGGCATTAGATTGGTGCATAACTTTGTTCAACCACACGCGCTCAATTATAGGTAACGGTGCTAATACTTCCTTATTTTTTGATAATTGGTGTGCTGATTTTTCAATTGCACAACGTCTTGGCATCAAAACAAAGGGCCCTAATGATTTTAAGGCCAAGGTGAGTGATATTATTGTTGATGGCTCTTGGGCTATTCCTCCAAAGACTAAACAATTGATGTTACGATGCAATATTGATGTTGATAATTTGCCTCTTATTGGTGGTGGAGATGATTATAAAATTTGGGACTTGGACAATAAGGGTGTTTTCTCTGTCAAGTCGGCCAAGGCTGCTATCCGTGGACCAGCTGAAATTTTGCCAGCTGCGGCTCTTTTTTCTAGAAGTGTTGTACATCCTACTTTGGGTGTGCAGTACTGGAAGCTTTTTTATAAACAATGTTGTGCTACTGATGATAATGTTATGAGGAATACAGGTAGGGAGATGCCTTCTATGTGTCGTTTATGCAGAGAAGATTATGAAGATGTTAGCCATATTACTTGGCATTGCAAAATTGCCAAGAGGATTTGGAATTGGGCAGCTGAAATTTTCAATCTAAAGCCGAATGAGGACCTCGTGGACTCCTACAAGGTAGCAAAGGGGCGGAGTCGAATGATTAAGGATCCGTGGCTTGTTGCAAATCTTGCAATAGTTACGGAATTATGGAAGTTGCGTAACAAAGCTTATTTTGAGAACATGCGGGTTCGTTGGCTGGAGTTTAAAGGCAAAGTTCATCAGGTAATTCGTGATAACTCTATTAGAATGAAGGGCCATATGCATAATACTTTGGATGATTTGCGTATTGTTAATTTCTTTAGAGTGAAGCATAGATCTTGCGATCACTCTGATCCAATTGAAGTTACTTGGACTCCACCAAATCCTGGTGAAATTATGATCTGTTATGATGGTGCATCACTTGGAAACCCGGGACAGGCTGGTTCTGGTGTTGTCTTCCGTGATTCTAACTCGGTAGTCTTGGGAGTTTTGTGCGTTGGTCTGGGCTGGCGGACTAACTTCTATGCTGAAGTTTGTGCGGTTATATATGGTGTTGTTGTTGCTCAAATATGGAATGTGAAGAACCTAAGTGTCAGATCTGATTCGATGAGTTGTTTATTTGCTCTTCAAAAAGGCGACTTGCCATGGCAGCTAATGCAGAAGTGGAGAATAGCGAAGGCTTTTTATAACAATATTAGCTATATTCATAGCTACAGAGAAGCTAATTTTTCAGCTGATGTCTCGGCCAAACAAGCATGTTTGTTGGCTGAGGAACATTATGAGTTTTATGAGGGTAGGCCAGGTTTTATTCAATCTGTTGAATGGCCTGGAGAGGTTTACTATCGTTTTTAGGTTTTTTTGGCGAGCAGCCTTTTGGCTTAGCGCTAACTTAGCCTGATCCCTGTACATTTTCGCTTTTTTATTCTATTTTATTGACCGAGTAAAAAAAAAAAAGAGGTATTGACTGACCTAAAATCATCAAGGTTGTCCAAGATTGCAATGGCCGAAGGTAGGTATTTGGCACCTTGCCTTCTTACTTTGGCTGGAGCCCATGCTTGCAAACCAGATGTAAAATTAAACAACTTAACTTCCTCATACATGTTGCGAATATCTAGCATCAGAGACGAAACCTGTTTCACATTTTCCCGTGGTGTACCGGTATGCCTCAGCTTACGTAAGTTCTCTCTAGCTATCCATGTAGCATTGCTTGGTAAGAATTGACTCTTCAGTTCTTCTTTCATGACATCCCATGTCACGGTGCTTGGACGACCAGAAGTAAGGTCATCATCAGTTCTAGTTCTCCACCATAATTTCGCATTACCCTCCAGGTACATGCTAACGAGAGTAACCTTTTGTTCTTCCGGGGTTCTGGCGGCCTTGAAGTATTGGTCCATGTCCCACATGAAATTCTCCAATGCCTTCGCATCTCTTGTGCCAGAAAACGCCTTAGGTTCTGGGAGTTTAATCTTCGTAAAGTCACTGCCACTACCATCCGCAGTAGCGTGATCCGAACCAATCGTACTCACCATTCTCCTTAAGACGCTTAACTCATTAGTTAGATCTTTCAAGACTCCTGTGAACATGGTCTTAACAGCAGTGATTTGGCCTTCCAAATCAGCATGCTTCTTAGTTGCTTCTTGGTTTGACTCCAGCATATCAGCAACGTACTCATCAAGAGCCTGTTTGCGAGCCAACATTGTTGCATTATAATTGGCATTGTTAGGATGGCGCACCTCGTCGCCAATCTTGTCTTCCAAGTCCCCTACCCTATCCGTTAAGGCATCCAACTTACTCATCTTACCAGCCATTATCTGTAGCAACTTCAGCAACTAAACTAGAGCAAAAAAGAGAAAATCTTCCAAAATACAAAGCCAAAATAAAGCAATATGTGCTTTGATACCCGAATTGTCACACCTTTAAATGCTCCAAGCAATTTTTCGCGAAGGTATAACCTGGAAATACAGTGGTTCAGTGATCTCTTATCACCCATTCATATTTCAGCCTTATAAGTTTGCACCTATGCAAACAACCAACTCCACCATGAGTATGCAACGAAAGACTTACTTAGATTTTATCTTCACCAGCAATGTAACCCATGCTACAAAGAGGTTCCTGTCATGTTTTCACTTCACAAAAATTGGGGAGTATTATCGAATCAATAGTATACCAAAGCCAAACGTATAAGCCAACAAACTCACTTTTATTAGCTTAAGGTGAAGATACTTGTAAAAACCAATGGACTTATAAGCTTATTCTTTAAGCCTAACACATAATTTACTCTCTACTACAAAGTGGTTCCTCAATACTTGAACTATTAAACAACTCTCATCTGCAAGGGTTCTCTGGCTATTTATAATTCCAAGAACCAGGGCCAATCTGTATGCAACTCTCTTGCACGCCCCATGAACAACCATCTGTCCATGGGCAATTCCCTAACCAACACTGTTTACTTTTTAACTGCTAACTTTAGTGTTGGCGTGTAGAATGGCGCCACACTTGTTCCAGACGGTTAGGCTATGCCAAACAAGGTTATAAAGCCACTTTATAACCGTCTCTAACTTTCTCTTTCACTTTGGCATGCATGTTATGCACATACACTCGCAACTGATAGCTTAAACTCAAATCCGACAATCATTACGCGTCACTGAACTTTGGCCCTGCCAATATTCGACAATGATTATGCTTTACTCACTTTTGGCCTATGATAGACGCATTTATGTGTCTAATTTATCCTCAATGTTTCGTATTGTTAGTACTCGTTTTCGTCCTTATTATGGTGTTTTGTGTATTTGTAGGTATTTTTTGGAAATAAATATTTTTGGAAATTTCGGCTCGAAAAGTTGCCCGGGCACCCTTGGAGGACACGTGTTATTCAGACTCTCACCGTTGGTTAAGAGGCACCTCAATTACTAAGGGGAATCTTCTTTGTTATTCGCACCCTAGCTGTTGGATAAGGGACAACCCTTTTTTCTTCG
This sequence comes from Papaver somniferum, assembly GCF_003573695.1. Classification (NCBI taxonomy): domain Eukaryota; kingdom Viridiplantae; phylum Streptophyta; class Magnoliopsida; order Ranunculales; family Papaveraceae; genus Papaver; species Papaver somniferum. The sequence continues at coordinate 15,511,304 of NW_020621603.1, read as the reverse complement.
TTTAAATTTGTTTTGGCGGGAAATTTTCATTCTTAAACTGTGGATTTTTCGATCGGAATTTGGAGGGGTTAGAGGTTAACTCAATCGACGAAACTTCATGGGTAGACGTGATATGACAATAGAAAGCTGGTATGGGTGTTCGTTTGAATCAGAATTGGCTCGATCGTGTCATGGAGTGAAACAGAGCAACACGTTCACCGGAGGAGTAGTTCACGGGTTTGCTTGAGTTTTGGAGAATTTGAGCGTGTTAGGCGACTCGAACAACAGACAGGATCGTGACAGAGATAAGTAAGGAGAGTTCAGCATCTGTAGACGCGTGCAGGAGAGAAGAAAGGAAAGAAAATATATCTTCTTTACTGCCGAATAATGGAAGATTATAGGAAGTAATGAGGCGATATTCTTGTACCTGTTGAGTATAAATTTGAGGCTTAGACTCAGAGAGAGAGGATGGAGAGTTGGGGAAGAGAATAGAGAGCTACAGAGAAGAGATTGGACGAGTTGCAGAGAAACCACCATTTATGATGCTGTGAAGAAAACGAAGAACATCGACCCACTCATTGGACGCCTAAGGACAGTCGTTTATGCTACAGTGGTAACGACCCTCATCCGAGGGTCGTAGTTCAGAAGACAGTCTTAGAGCAACAGTAGTTCTCTGGTTTGTAACAAATATAATTGTTACAAACCCGATTTTGAATTATTTCTCCATTTTCTCCTTGTAAACACTTTTTTGAGCAATGAAAAATTCCTTCGAGTGTGTATTCGCTATGAGAAGCTAAACCCCACCACCCGGACAATGGAGGAAGCAACTTTTCATGATTGTGGTAAATGAATTAATTCTTTTATTGACTTTTTGCATAGATTTAATTGGTTTATGATTTATATTAATTACTTGTTATTTTGTTAGATGCCGCATGCTTAGTTTTAATTACTTCAGATGCCTCATGCTTTTAACTTACCAATAATATTTTACGAAATCTATTTTTGGAAAAGAACTAGAGTCACAACTTCTTTTGTTTGAGCTATATTGTCTAGAGTTAATGACTGAACCACAACAATATGAAAAGTAGTGAAATCTCGAGTCCCGGTCTCTCTTCATCCTATGACAAATTTTGTATATATATTTTTCCTTATTTTCTTTATTAAGTCTTAAAACAAATTCACAACAAATCTGAGTGAACGAATCATCTTACTACAACTCAATTGAAAAATCACATCAATTTTTGGCGCCGCCGACGCAGATTTGTGTATAGATTTGTTTTTAGGTTTTGTTTTTAGGTTTTATTTTTATTATTTTTGTTTTTGTTCCTTTTTACTCCTTTTGGTATTTCTTGTTTGTTTTCAGATTTGGAACTGAGCTAAAGAAAAGGGGAGAAAGCGCTGAAAACAAAAGCGAAGCCAATGAAGAAAAGAAAGGAGGAATCCAAAAGGAGTGAAGAAGAAAATTTATGTATATAGATATTTCATTTTATTTTATTTAGAAACTGTAATTAAGGTTTTTATTTTTGTAATCTTTTATTTTTGGACATTTTTTTTATTTTCGGACATTGAACTTCGGGACTTTATTTTTTTTAAACCCTACGGAAGGGTAGTTTTAAATATAAACTGTGTGCAGAGAAGGACGACGATTAAGATGTCGTCTCGGCACCTCGGGTTCGTACATGACATAGGAGTCGTGGCTCGAGTCGACTTCAACGGTTCATCCCCCATCTAGAACGGGAGGTAAGAATTTTAAACACCCGCGAATCCCCTGTCAGCGGGTTTACTGGATGATTTTGTATGCTTATATGTTGAGGACCTGAAATCGGATTTAATTTTCTAGTAAAGGGCAAGGCCTGGCCAAATCAATATAAGGACTCGGATTTCATCACCGTTTCCTTCTTGCCCGCCTTAGGAACACGTAACCTACGCGAACCTAAGCCTTAAAATTTGGACTAGAACGAGATCGATAGGGTAACGAGCTTAATAGGAAAGTCATTCGAAAAATATTGGTTATTCTTTTAAGCATACTTCGAAGTTCATGATGGTTTCTATGAGTTTAATGCGTGACTGCGCCGCCTTGTAATGCGGTGAGGCCTTGGGTATCAAAGCTCTACGCAGCTTCCCTCGCTTCTATTCAACTTACTTTGACTCAGATTGATTCCAGAGGGGTTTGCTCAAATTGTAACGAATTCCCTTTCGAAGGATTAGAAGCTGGTCTAGAAACAATCTAAGTGGAGCCATCATGCTTTTTATTTGCTAGATAAAATAGGCTTGTTGTGGTCGAGTCAGACTTCTTTGTGTTTGTTTAGAATTCCCTTGCAGTTAGGATGTCGAATTGGTATTATAATAGCCAATACAATGAGTATCCGACTGAGCAGCTTAGACATTATCCTTTTTATGACCATAATGTGAATAGTGATTGGGAACGCGAAACCTTTGAAGGTTATGGTCCATACCATTTTGAGCCCAATTACTATCCACATACCCACAGGTCATACGAGCAAAAAAATCCTTCTATTTCTCTAGAAGAGTCTCTCAAGAGTTTCAATGAGTCAGCACGGAAGTTATTTATGAAAGATACTTATAATATTCTTCTCCCAGAAGAGTCCGTAGAGCGGTTAACTAAGATATCTCTAGAAGAGACCCTCAAGCAATTTACTGAGAGTACAAATAGGATTGTGGAAAAACTTGCTCAGGATAGTCTTAACTTGCAGTGTAGTTTTCCCAATACCACCCTCAAAAATAAGGATAGTTTTTATACACATAATCAAGATGACGAGGTTAGAATTGGTAACACTACTTGTTTTGATAAGGTTCGATCATTTTCATGTTGTTATAGTGATGATTATGATGATGATAGTATTGATGAAGAACATGAAATATGTAGGCATAGTGAACAGGAATTTGTTACTCCGGTTGAGCTTTATAATGATCGTGTTATTTCTAGTACAAATCCAAATAATTTTAATAATTATTCACCTATTCAAAAGGGTGTGGATTTGACTAGAGATACCACCGTTTTAGACGATGTAGTTCATGATCCTTTAGCCTGCAGTATGTTGGATAATCCATTATTTGATGTGCCTATCAGTGAATCGGAGGAGGTAACTATGATTAAAACCTTAGTTGATGAGCCTTTATATGAAACTTTCTCTGATAATCCTTGATATGATTGTGATGATAGTTTAGAGGAAAGAGTTTACCCTGAGAATACTGTTTTAGAATCTAGCGATTTAGAAACACTAGTCTTAGAAGATGATAAACTCGTAGAAATGAGTGAGGATGAGCCAAACTTAGAAGAATCTATTGACCATTTCCAGGAATATGATGACCTAGAAATTAGGGAGGTTGTGACTAGTCTTTCTAGAGACACAGAAAACTCTAAGTTTGGGGGTGATTATCATTCTCCGTGTGCTTTAACTCTTAGAAAGTACCCTCCTGTAGGACTTGACATTTGTGTCTCAACCATCTTACAAGATTATCTTCATACACGTTTTCCCGAACCTAATGATGTCCAGAAAAGAATCTCAGTTGTCAGAAACCCATCCTCTGGTTGATGTTGTTAACCCAAGCTACGATACCAAGATTGACTTTGTTTTCCCACCAAAAACTTTTCTGCCAATTGTGGGAACTTTTGATTTTAAGATGTGTCGGTTATTAAGTTTTGAGACTAAAACTAATCACTTTAGGATATTAGGGTCGACACATTTTCTTAAGGAAGACCACCTCTTTCATTGTGGTCAGCTGTGTGAGTCAAATCTAATTGACTTAGAGGATCCCCAATTATTCAGGTTGTTGTTATGTGTTTCTAAGTTCTTAGTTGAGTTTTTCCAGACTCTAATACCTGAACCGGATCTTAGCTTTGAGGAAATCCAATCGATGAAAACCTGTTATCTAGACCCAGTTATAGAACCTGAACCTGAGCCACAACTAGATTTATTTGGTTTAAACAAGGGTATGTTCGGTATCTTTTTGGTCTGTTGCAGTTTCCTCTTCTTGTGGGTAATACTTTTTGATCCAGATGACCCACAGTTATTCCGACTACTTCTATATGATTCTATGAGGTGACTAATTCCTTCCGATGTCTGGCTGAAGACTTTAAACTTAGCACTTCTTGGGAAGTAACCCATGCTCATGCAACACGGTAATATCTTTCCTTAACTCTTTTGCTTCAAGTGGTAACAGTTTCTCCTTGTTCATGCTTTTAATTTTATCTTTAGAACATTGAGGACAATGTTAGATTTAAGTTTTGGGGTATGGGAGAAACTTTTTAGTTGCAGTATAAATAAACTCCAGAGCCTAGAAATTTATGCCTATTAAGAATAGCACTAACCTATCTTAGTGGATGAAAACATCTTGGTTGTAGGAGTTGAGGAACTAATCTGATTAGATGGAAACATCTAAAGAGTCTATTCATAAAAGAACAGAGCTCAGGTGTTAGAATTAAAAAAAAAAACATGGTAGTTTCGCCATATCTCGTTGAATCCTAATCCTTCTGTTTATATTTTTTAAGTGATTTGGTGGGGCACACGATTCAAGTTGTTACCTTTGCTAGGGTGAAATAGGGTGATTGAGATACCATAAAAAAAAACAGACCATCAAATCAACCGGAATAAATTCAATAAAGTCGACCGCTGGTGCCCTTGTATATGCCAGTTGTGTTGACCGAGAGTTAGGATTATCGACCGCTGGTCCCCTTGTATATGCCAGTTGTGTTGATATTAGTCTGACCGGTATCTAAGTCCATTAGGATAGGTTCATCCTGGCAGAGGCCTTCAGACAGATATGGGAAACACCGTTCACTTTAAACCATCTTTTTCTTTATCCATCTTATTAATCTTTCCATGTGATTGGTTGACTCCGGTTATGATGTCCAGAAACTATCTGAGTAGAGCTCTGTCACTTTATATGAATTTTAGTATGCTTGAGTGCAAACTCGTGTACAGTAATTGGAATTTCGCGTCAAGGTACTTCTTCCTGTAGTCAGTGATTGTATGCCAACCAAGGAGATTCTTTAGTACCTTCCAAGGTTCTGCGTAGATATCTAGGGTCTGGAGTAATGGTTTTGTGGGTACACCTCTGGTAAACCCTCCCGAGATTAACTCAGTTTTATTTTTTATTAGTTTTGCTCGAGGACTAGCAAATAATAAGTTTGGGGGTATTTGATAGACGCATTTATGTGTCTAATTTGTCCTCAATGTTTCGTATTGTTAGTACTCGTTTTTGTCCTTATTATGGTGTTTTGTGTGTTTGTAGGTATTTTTTTGGAAATAAATATTTTTGGAAATTTCGGCTCAAAAGTTGCCCGGGGCACCCTTGGAGGACACGTGTTATTCGGACTCTCACCGTTGGTTAAGGGGAACCTCATTACTAAGGGGCACCTTCTTTTCTATTCGCACCCCAGCTGTTGGATAAGGGACAAACCTTTCTTCTTCGCTTAAATTTGTTTTTGCGGGAAATTTTCATTCTCAAACTCTGGTTTTCCGATCGGAATTTGGAGGGGTTAGAGGTTAACTCAATCGCTGAAACTTCATGGGTAGATGTGATATGACAATAGAAAGATGGTATGGGTGTTCGTTTGAATCAGAATTGGCTCAATGGTGTCATGGAGTGAAACAGAGCAACACGTTCACCGGAGGAGTAGTTCACGGGTTTGCTTGAGTTTTGGAGAATTCGAGCGTGTTATACACATGTTAGGTGACTCGAACAACAGACAGGATCGTGACAGAGATAAATAAGGAGAGTTCAGCAGCTGTAGACGCGTGCAGGAGAGAAGAAAGGAAAGAAAATATATCTTCTTTACTGCCGAGTAATGGAAGATAATAGGAAGTAATGAGGCGATATTCTTGTACCTGTTGAGTATAAATTGGAGGCATAGACTCAGAGAGAGAGGATGGAGAGTTGGGGAAGAGAATAGAGAGCTACAAAGAAGAGATTGGACGAGTTGCAGAGAAACCACCATTTCTGCTGCTGTGAAGAAAACGAAGAACATCGACCCACTCATTGGACGCCTAAGGACAGTCGTTTATGCTATAGTGGTAACGACCCACAACCGAGGGTCGTAGTTCAGAAGACAGTCTTAGAGAAACAGTAGTTCTCTGGTTTGTAGCAAATATAATTGTTACAAACCCGATTTTGAATCATTTCTCCATTTTCTCCCTGTAAACACCTTTTTGAGAAATGAAAAATTCCTTCGAGTGTGTTTTCACCATGAGAAGCTAAACCCCACCACCGGAACAACGGAGGAAGCAAATTTTCATTGTTGTGCTTTCTCCGTTTTCCCGGTGGTGAGGTTTAGCTTCTCATGGTGAATACACACTCGAAGGAATTTTTCATTGCTCAAAAAGGTGTTTACAAGGAGAAAATGGAGAAATAATTCAAAATCGGGTTTGTAACAATTATAATTGTTACAAACCAGAGAACTACTATTGCTCTAAGAATGTCTTCTGAACTACGACCCTCGGTTGTGGGTCGTTACCACTGTAGCATAAACGACTGTCCTTAGGCGTCCAATGAGTGGGTCGATGTTCTTCGTTTTCTTCACAGCAGCAGAAATGGTGGTTTCTCTACAACTCGTCCAATCTCTTCTATGTAGCTCTCTATTCTCTTCTCCAACTCTCCATCCTCTCTCTCTCTGAGTCTAAGCCTCCAATTTATACTCAACAGGTACAAGAATATCGCCTCATTACTTCCTATTATCTTCCATTACTCGGCAGTAAAGAAGATATATTTTCTTTCCTTTCTTCTCTCATGCACGCGTCTACAGCTGCTGAACTCTCCTTATTTATCTCTGTCACGATCCTGTCTGTTGTTCGAGTCACCTAACATGTGTATAACACGCTCGAATTCTCCAAAACTCAAGCAAACCCGTGAACTACTCCTCCGGTGAACGTGTTGCTCTGTTTCATTCCATGACACGATTGAGCCAATTTCAAACGAACACCCATACCAGCTTTCTGTTGTCATATCACGTCTACCCATGAAGTTTCAGCGATTGAGTTAACCTCTAACCCCTCCAAATTCCGATCGAAAAATCCACAGTTTGAGAATGAAAATTTCTCGCCAAAACAAATTTAAACGAATAAGAAAGGATTGTCCCTTATCCAACAGTTGGGGTGCGAATAGCAAAAAAGGTGACCCTTAGTAATTGAGGTGCCACTTAACCAACGATGAGAGTTCGAATAACACGTGTCCTCCAAGGGTGCCCCGGGCAACTTTTCGAGCCGAAATTTCCAAAAATATTTATTTCCAAAAAATACCTACAAACACACAAAACACCATAATAAGGACGAAAACGAGTACTAACAATACGAAACATTGAGGACAAATTAGACACATAAATGCGTCTATCAGCCTACGCCAAGTATCCGGCAATGGTTGCGCTTTATTCATTCTGCCACGTACTTAGCTCATTTGGATGCTAACATCCAAATATCATGCCAACCGAGTCTTGACTTGTTTAATTCAACTTCATGCTTCATATGCATCACTTGCATCTCTTTTGTAGAGCAATAATTACCAATGGCACGTTTGGCCCCGCTATTGTTGCATATGCATAGTCCAAGCCTTCGCCAAAGCTTAGGACCATTCCAAAGTCATCCCATGACTTGCAATTCATCATTTATTCCTTCCTTGAGCTGGCCAACTCTGAATAAGGATATGCAACACTATCGCATAGTTGTTGCATGTGCTAAGTAGCTTTTATTGTCTCAGCCATGTTGGCGCTACATCGCCGACATGTGCAGCTCCATTTTCCAAGCTACATTCTCAGTAATGCGCAACTATTGCGCTAACTATTGAGCCATGTCATACAAGGGCACAACAAATACTAAGTCTTCCTTATGTGAAAACCATGGTCAACCAAAAATGAACTGCAAAAAGGTTCTTGAAAATTATTCCTATGTAAATCAGAAAAAGAGAAGAAAATCTCATAAGAAAGTTACGTCACCTTCGAAAGAGATATTCAGAATTGTTCATAGTTTGCAAAAATCAATAAACAAAGCATTCAGAGCATTATGGAAAAATAAAATGTCACATCTTTATCTTCCTTCCATAAAGATATTTCAGAAACAAGGAATAAAGAAATCATCCTTCCCTCTTGAGAAGCCACCCGACCCTTCATTAGATGGGAGAAATTATAGTTTGTAATAGTTCCAAAGATTGTTCTTGTTTCTCCTCTGGACAAGAACTATAATCTCAAGAGGGGTATGAAAAGGTTTCTGATGCATCATAATTCTTGAGTTTGACAAGAAGCTTCTCTTATGATTGACTTGTTTCCATCTCCTTCTTGTGCTCTAAATTCGTTTATTGAGCTAAGAACCATTCCTTTTGTTTTTGTTCGTAAAAATAGCTTGCATACATCCTGGGTATGTGTACGGTCTTCCTAATAAAGTTCGTTTGGGATATCCAAAAATATGTTAGGGTTTTGGTCAAAGGTATTTTTGGGATTTTAATCCATATCTTCTTATTTTTATGTTGGAAGATCTCACTCCCTAAGGCAAGCATTTCATTTACATTCTTATCATGTCCTCATCAAGTCTTTCTAGTAAAGAAGATGATGTCTGGACTGTTTTATTTCCCTCTAAGAAAGTTCATTTTGATTCTTCTGATAATGAGATGTGTCAAGAAAAACGTGATTCCTCTTCTGATGTGAATCCCTCCATCTATCATTTTAATAATCTCTCACTAACCATGAATCTTGTCTTGGAGCAAGTACATGCCTTGAAGAGTGAACTTGAATCTTCAACCATCAAACTTGAGGACAAGATAGATAATCTCGAATCCATGATTGACCTAATCGAAGATGAGGTTGATGAATATAGGGAATATGAGAAGAGTCTTTAAAGTAAGTGAAATTCCATTTGTTTCTTGTTAAAATAATTGTCTAGGAAACTTCGTATGAGAATTTATTCTTGTGTTTAAGAAGGATAACTAGGGTTTAGAATAGTAAATATTGTGATTGCATATAGCTATTGCCAACAATTTTCATCTTGCAATGTTTTAGATTTATTTATTAAAATTCTAAGTTATTAATTTGGAAGATGATTTTGTAGTATTAATCTTTATTGGTTTTATGCATTGCAAAAGTATTTTATGGGATATGTGTGTTTACGTCCGTGAACTATGATTATCTCATATATGTCAAAAGGTAAGTCTATTATGTTTTTATTAAAATATTGATAAAAGATAGAATGAACTTTTGAATATTCCGCAGTATTGATCTTTCCCTGATCCACTTCTTTGTGAATGTATGACTCTGTAAGTTTTCTTATGTTGAGCATTTCCGACTAAATTAATCTGTAAGGTCTTTTTGTGATTAATTTATTCGAGTTTCACGGATACAAATTTATGTCTCATGTAATTTGTTAATGTCCAAAGAAATCCTTCTTTCTTGTAAAAGCAAGGTTGCTCTTGTTGTTCTTTCGGGAATGACATTTTATAGGGGAGAGTTCTTAATTGAACTTGTGCTTAATTGCCAAATCTTTGTGGGGAGTGCGGCTATGGAATACTGTAGGAGTTTTCTTGTATCTTTATAAACTCCTTGATTAATACACTAAGTTTCGACTATGTGAAATCATCGAAACAAAGTTGATATATTCTCTTTTAGTCATGAATTATCTCTTTGAGAATTTCATTATGATCCCGTAATTTTCGTACCTTTGCCAATTTATATTGACAATAAGAGGGAGAATTATTTGGTAGTTCACACTACATACATATGGTTTACGGATCATTATGTAAGGGGGAGTGGTTTTCATAGTAAGATGGAAGTATTGACTAAGGGGTAGTGATACATATCACCGTAGTATTATTGTCAAAGTTGCGATACAATTGGACTTTGATGTTGTATAATAATACTATGACACTGTATAACAATGATTTAAAACAGATATTTTTCATATGTTTTCTTATTATTATGGCTACGGATCTTCAACAACAATGATGCTGAGTTGAACACGTTCAGAATTACTGAAGTACTTGGAGTGGCGAAGAATTCAAGGAATGTTGAAGAACCAAGGAAATCAAGCATGATGGATGAGAAGCTAAAAAGTTTATTTATTTTTTAATTCATATGTATTGATAGTTTTCATTAAAATTGACAAAGTGGGAGATTGTTAGAGCACTGCTCGGTCGAACTCGCAATCGTTGCTATCACAAGCTTTTTTGTCCAGTTTAGTTGATCAAAACTATAAGTCTTGATTTCTAGTCTACTTATAGCTATGTCTCGGATTATGATAGAATATGTAGTTGAGCTTTAGAATTTACGACGTTCATCGTTTGAAGACGAAGATCCACTGAGGAGAGCTTGGAGGAACTTCATCAACAAATGGTATGTGGAGACTAAAACTTATCTATCACTCAGAAGTCTATTCTATTCTATCTCCTAATGAGAATAAGTCGTATATCTATATAGACTTTATATTATACAAAGTTGATATTGAGTTGAGTTTATCTCGGTTATTTATTTCTCGAAATATGTATTGGAAGATTTTTTCTTTAGCTATATTCGTCATATTCTTGACGAGTTTAGTTGGAAATAATTTATTTGTTGGAAACTAAATTATAAGTCAAAAGAGGGTCATGTGAAAATTACCTTAAAACATCTTACATGATTTGTGTGAGACAATCATCTGATGTTGACTCAGAATGTTTCCTAATGATCATTCGATCACTTGAAAATTACTTATAAGCTAATAGTTTGCGTGAGAAAGCTATTGTCGTATTCTAAGGATGTTTCAATGATTTAAATGAAAGTTTAGGACAAAAACCTTTGTCTGGATACATCACAGTATGCGTACCTAATATGCGAACTATTTTGGTATGATTTAGGTTTGAGAACCTTGTTTCCATACTGTTGATGGTGGATTTTTATTTAAGGCTAAAATTGTAAAATCCAATATTATGCGCTGACATCCTGTAAAGGATAAAGCCATTAATGAGTGACGAATACTTATTCACTTTACTAATTCACCTAGAATGGAGCATGTAGAAAAAAATCGTATATACCCTATGAATTTATAGAATTATCAATTAATGCATGATCAGCCTTGTATTTCCTGTGTTGTTCCCGCAGAACTCTCATTATTAGTGCGACATGACGACTGAGTGTTACTCTCAGCAGAATAACACGAATCTCCAAGTATTAATAGTGAGGCATGCACGAAATACGCGTACATGATACATCTCTCGGTGTGTTATACTAACCCGATTGAACATATTTGAATCTGAACTGTCCATATCAGTCTCAGAAACAATCATGACCACGTAAGTTGGCCGCACGATTTAGCCATCCTAGACGATCCTCAGTTGGAGCAGGCTACTACATTAATGACCACCAGCGGGCCCACTTATGCCCTGGTCGGTCGAATACCTACCATGCCTCCCAAACTACCACCGAACACCAGCCTGAAGTTGGATGTCCGGACTAGTATGGAGAAGCTTGGAGGAATCGTACAAACAAAGGCCGCCTATGGCAGTCTCAAGTTCATCACATCCGTCCAACTTCAACGGCGTGGTTGGACGGCGTGGATCAGCTCAAAACCGGTCGAACAAGCGCCGTGGTGTACACCGGCGGACCTTTTTTTTTACCTGCATGACCGACTCTTCCTTAACCTGACCAGATTGCAATATACGATTGTCCGAAGTTGTGACAGCGTGAAGAATTGAGGGTCGCATGAAATTCCACTAAAGGTCCCAAATTGATCACGACCATCCAATTTCACCGGCATGATTGGATGGCTTAGATCGGACCCATAGCCACCAGGCAGGTATTGGCGCGTTCACCACCGGCCCAACGTGGGCCCCACATGATCGGCCTCTGCAAAGGAGAAGCGTGGCTTGCCAATTCGTCCAGCCAAAGCAGCGTGGACATGAAACCCTAATTAGGGTTTGCGGCACATCACATGTGTCGCAAATCAGTCTCAACCATCCATCTTCGCAGGTATAGACGGAGGGTGTAGATGTAGATTCAAAAGGCCCAGAGCATGTCAACACAATCACCGTGGGCCCGCTTACATACATGACTAATCGGTCAAGACCAACTATGGTTGGTCGTCTCGATTTGTGCGTCCAAACTAGGCATGGCCGCGCGTTTTCAATTGCAAATCGATCTCGACCACTCAACTTTGGCGGAAAAATTGAGTGGCTTAGATCACATCTTCACGAGACAGTGAGATACGGACGTGTACACTGGCTTGTCGACTGCACGCCTGACTGATCGGCCAAGAACGACCATGGTTGGTCGTCTCGAAACGCGCGCCTGAAGTAGGCACGGCGTGCGGTCTTCAATTCCTTTGCGGCATGGGATTTCTGTCGCAAATAAATCTCAGTTTCTCCTCTTTGCCAGACAAATTGAGTATCTTAGATCGCATCTCCATGGGACAGTGAGGTACAAACACCTACACCATCATGCCGTCTACACGCATACCCAATCGGCCCTGCCAAAAACGTGTCCCATGCCTGGATTCGACCAAGCTAAAGGTTGGTGTTCAAGCACCTCATAAACCCTAATCCTACGGTCGCAGATATGGGTCTCAAGCCATCTCGTCCGTCCAACATCACCATCCTGGACGAACATCCTAAGACAGTAGTTAGGCGACCCGTGAGGTATCACCACAATCACCGTCCACCACTCTTCCACACAGAGTGATCGGCCAAGTCAGTGCTTACCTATATAGCCTCCAAACGATCACTCGAATATGGTTGGACGTGATGCTATGCTTAATCCGCGACTTACTCCGTTAAGCCTTAAAACAACGATGCTTCATACACGCTGAATATATTCGATGCGTTACATGCATAGAAATGCACACGATATTTCATAAATATCGACATCCTAAATAACTTAGTTATTTAATCTAGTATCACATGCTTTCTGTAGGTCCCAAGATCCACACACTCGAGACATTAATCATGTCACAAACTGGGAGATACATACTGGGGTATTGGTCTGGCGGTTTACAGCGTGCAGCGCACAACGCGCCATCACAAGAACGTGTGAGGAAGACATGGACGGTTAGTGATGATGGGAGAAGTGGGCAAGACTGATCGTGTGACACTAACACACGCAACTCCACTACTCCATCACTCCACTTTCTCCACTTCCCACGAGAAATGTGGGTAAGACTAAATGACTTGTATAAATAGGTTCTCCTCCCTATTTCCAGAACAAGACAAGAGAAACCAAGTGTTGATACAATCGTATCCAAACACCAGAACTGATAGCTTACATTCAGCAAGCCAGTTCAGCTTTCTGATACAAGTCATACACAACCAACACCTTCATAATCTCAACACCTTATTCGCTTTCCTCCCTAAGATCAACCCCATCTCCTTCACTTTGTGACCGAAGCAAGTCTGGAACGACCACTTCTTAATTTACGCCAGAATTTTACAGATTGATTTCTCGAATCACAAGCACTCCCGTGCGGTGCATTTGCTTAGGGTTTAGATTCATTTCTCATTCACACACCCCAAATTACCAAAACCGGTAGAAATAGTTTTCAACCATAAACACATACCTAGTATGTGAAAGGTTTTAACTGTTAAAGTCCGAGAATCAAGTTTCATACCAGTATGCGAAAGGTTCCACCTGAGTTAATGTCTGGGACAATAGTATGCATACCCATTTGCAAACTGCTGGACAAGACCAACGTTCGGATGTTATAGTTTGCGTACCTGTTTGTAAACTTAGTGGTTAAAGTTCTAAAATCGGTTAAGTATGTTTTTCATACTCATGAACAAATACATTTATGAATTAAGGAATGCAATCTTTGGAAACCGTGGCTTAATATTCATGCAATTTTGTTTCAATTGGTTCATATATATTTCTGTGAAATGGTGAACAATTGAATAACTCTATGTGGAACACAATTAGATTCATTTGATTATATTTCATGATTGATTGATCACCATAGTTGATCTAGAAGTATTAGATAAATGTGGTTAAGACAAAAGTGTCCATATGGCTAACTTCGGTTAACTGTTATTGAGCTAACTCAATATACACGTTTAGGTATGGTAACCCATATCTAAATGAAGGTATATTTTATTTGTGTGAAACAAGCCAAGACCATCTAACGGTGGAGAGATATTGCTTTGGTTTTAAGCAAACTTAGCTTGAATATTAAATCAGGTTTTCATCTAATGGTGAATATTGAATGCTTGTTACTAAGCTATCTTAGATTTGATTGAAAGCAAACCCTGATTTGAAAGACTATATAAGGGAGAACTCTAGTAACTGGAAAACCTAATCCCGGCACTTTTGTGTGTCCTAGTTGCGACTAGAGTCGATTCTCCTTTAACATAGGTTTTTCCTGAACCATTATATGTTAACGACTTGAAAACTTCATTTGGGATTCGTGAAGCCAGACACAACTATTTTCTCTGTAGTTGCGTGTTCTGATCTTACTTGTTCTATAGTGTTGAGTACTATATTCTCTAAGATTTGCTCGAGATTTATCTCCGATAGGTAAAATATAAAAAGTAATCACAAAGCTCTTCGTCGCATTCTAAGTGTTTCCAAAATAATTTGTTCTACTACCATATAGTTAAGTTATTGTGAGGTGATTGATATTTCTAGGCTGCTCTTCGGGAGTATAAGACCGGATTATCAATTAGTTCCTGTTCACCTTGGTTTATCAAAATACGGAACAAAAACTTCGTAGGTTTATCTGTGGGAGACAAATTTATCTATCAGAATAGACTTATTTGTTCGAGACATATATTTTTATAAGTCTTCGACTTTGGGACGTAGCAAGTCTTTGTCGTGGGTGAGATCATCTAAGGGAATCCAGTGCGGAGAATCCGACGTGGTTCAAGAGGGGTAAGGAACACGACTGTACCTTGATCATTGTGAGATTGGTTAGGGCTCGACTACATTCCAGTCTGAAGTTAACTTGTAGTAGGCTAGTGTTTATAACGGCTTAATACTGTGTGGTACTGTTTGGATCAATTGTAGGGATATTTCCATCCATTAGATCAAAACCAGTCTGCGCTTTCATAAATAAGGCTCGCTTCACTGAAGGCAGGTGGGACCAATGAGCAGATGGTCGTTCACATAACTCGGCGGAACCGAACATGCTGGTACAAAACCCTGGATTGCAAGAGGTCAGCTTTCTTCTCTACGAAAACGCTCTTAGTTCAGTTCGCTAGAACGTGGGTCTCCAAAACCCGATGTCGTGGGGTCCCGGGGTTTTTTCTGCATTTGCGGTTTTCTCGTTACCAAAACTTCTAGTGTCTGTGTTATTTCTTTTCCGCATTATATTTGTCTATATAATTGAAATATCACAGATTTTCCGTAGTTCAATTAATTGGTAAATTTGACCTTGTTGTTGGATAGGAATTGGTTGGCACTTGGCATTGGTCTTTGGTACCATACAAGTTATTTCTCATATCAATTGGGCTCACAAATTTCTATATGTTCGATTGCAGATTGTATTGAGAAATTGAGATATAACTCCTTGATATATTTCTTGGTTGAGCTCGCTTTATAAATTTTTTCTCTCGGAATTATATTGGAGTTAGTCCATTTAGATTGCTGAACAAATAAGATTTTTTATCGAACAAAAGGCTGAAGTTGATATGTAAATTATCTCACTTGAGGCACAACTGGATAAAAACTCCACGGAACTTAAACGACTATAGGATACTCCTCGTACTTCTTGTAGTGTTTGTGAATTTGAAATATTAGCATTATCCTAGGACTCTGAGAAGATTATGGAGTTTAATAAAAAGTGATTACCAATGGTACCCATGATGTCCTAACAAAACCCTATTCAGAAGGCCATACTCAAGGTATCACCACCTTGAAAAGGGATGATTAGTCACAATTCCTTGACCAAGAAAAATCTACCTCTCCAAGAAGGAAAACTATTTATAATAAAAGGTATGCTAAGTCTACTCTTTCTGATCCCATCTGAACTCGAAAGATTTGGGGCTTCATTAATACACAACGACACGTTCGACGGAAGTATAAGATTAGATTGTATAACATTCGATTTGAGTCTCTCTAATACACCTTGAATATCATCCTAAAAGGTGTAACTAATACTCGATATTTCAAACCTATTGGCTCGAGAATAATGAGCCAGTACTGGTTTACATACCAAGTTGTTCTCCAGGAATGTTAGTTATGCTTAATCAACTAATAATATAATATAAAGCAAAAGTAGTGGCTCGAATCATTCTAAGAAGAACTCAAAGAAACTTTAAAAAAACATGGGTTCCTAAAAATATAAGTATTTTTAGGGCGTAGCGACATATAATCAGAAAAGATTAGATCCAAAAGTCCATGAATCCATAGGAAATGCTTTAAATGCAAATCTATGAGAGAATTGTAAAGAAACGGGAGCCATACCTAATGAGATATCAGTTAAGGAAATTGTTCAACTTGCTAACATGAACTTGATGATAGAAGGTTACGATGATCTCATAAACAAGTTACCATGCGCCTTTAAGGAAAAGCAAGAGAACTCAGGTAAAGGTTCCAACTTCAACTCCTTTCAAGATGAAAGTGATTTTTATGATAACTTCTCTAATTCAAAAGGTAGAGTTATACACAAAACTAAAAGTTAGTGTGTCTTTCATGCTGAGTGTGAAAATACTCAACCTTGTGCTGTCTAAGCAAAAATGACTTGTGTTAGAGCACTGCTCAGCCGAACTCGCAAGTTTTGATATCTCAAGATTATTCACAGTTTTATCAGATATCACAAAATAACCTTCGAAGATTGAAGACTGAAGACCAAACGAAGACATTTAGAAAAGTTCATCAACAAAGAGGCATGTGAAGACTGAACCATTCTATTTACTCACATCTAATACCATTCTATCTATATGAGACTATGTCGTATGACCTCTAATAGATATTGCAAACAAGAAATTTCGAGTAAAGCTTGTCTTGTTAAACATCTCGATATATGATTCAAGAAATAGTTGTTCATATACTTGACAAACTTAGTCAAGAAAAATTTATTGTTTATGAACTATTTTTAATTCAAGTTAATCATTTGAAAATTGCTTAAGCAATGATATTCATTATCTATTGAATTCTGGATACAGGACACTACACATACCAAGTACGCGTAACATCGTCATATGAGTTCTGGAATAAGGGTAGGTACGCATACCCAGTACGTATACCCTTTAGTTATGAGTTTAGTAATTGGTTGGGTTATGCACCCAGTACGCATACCTCAAGGGCCTCAGTTCGTGAATCTCCTTAGGGTATGCATACCCGATATGAGTATTTTGGGCATTTGGATTCACAAAATGGTCTGCAGGTATGCGTACTTTCGCATACTTTCCTAGTACGAACTTAACAGATGTATTTAGACTATTTTTCCAGAAATACGTTTGTCATAGATATGACTTTGATAAGCACCTCTAATACATGTTGATTACTAAAAATTTTTGTGTATGTGCATCATAATTCAAGTCTTAAGTGTTTAAATGAATACGCATTTACTTATAAGTTCAAATGGGATATTTGCCAAGAGCTATCATTGCACATGATTCCAATACATAGTCCATAATGTATATTCTTCTATGTGATTTTTTTTAGAGCACTACTCGGTCGAACTCACAAGCGTTGCTATCTCAAGCTTGTTTGTCAATTTTAGTTGATCAAAACTATAAGTCTTGATTTATAGTTTATTTATAGCTATGTCACGGGTTAGGATAGAATGTGTAGTTGAGATTAAGACTTCACGACGTTCATCGATTGAAGACGAAGATCTACTGAGGAGAGCTTGGAGGAACTTCATCAACAAAAGGTATGTGGAGACTAAAACTTATATATCACTCAGAAGATTATTCTATTATATCTCGTAATGAGACTAAGTCGTATATCTATATGGACTTTTATATTATACACATTTGATATTTCGAGCAGAGTGTATCTCGGTTATCTATTTCTTAGAATATATGTTGGAAGCTTTTTGCTTTAGTTACGTTCATCATATTCTTGACGAGTTTAGTTGGAAATAATTTACTTGTTGGAAACTAAATTATAAGTCAAAAGAGGGTCATGTGAAAATTGCCTTGAAATATCTTACATGATTTGTGTGAGACAATCATTTGATGTCGACTCAGAACGTTTCGTATTGATCTTTCGATCACTTGAAAATTACTTATAAGCTAATAGTTTGTGTGAGAAAACTATTGTCGTCTTATAAGGATGTTTCAATGGTTGAAATGGGAGTTTAGGACAAAAATATTTGTCTGGATACATCACAGTATACGTACATGGTATGCGAACTGTTTTGGTATGATTCAGGTCTGGGAACCTTGTTTGTATATATGCGAAAGGTTTTAACTGTTAAAGTCCATAAACCAAGTTTGCATACCAATATGCGAACGGTTCTACTTAGTTAAGGACCGGGACAGCAATATGCATACCCATTTGCAAACTGCTGGACAAGACCAAAATCCGGATGCTATAGTTTGCGTACCTGTTTGCAAACTTAGTGGTTAAAATTCTAAAATCGGTTAAGTATGTTTTTCGTACTCATGAACAAATACATTTATGAATTAAGGAATGCAATCTTTGCAAACCGTGGCTTAATTTTCATGAATTGGTTCTTACAAATCAATCTGATTTTGATTAAATTGGTCCATATATATTTCTATGAAATGGTGAACAATTGGACAACTCTATGTTTAAAACAATTAGATTCATTTGATTATCTTTCATGATTGATTTATTATCATAGTTGATCTAAAAGTTTTAGATGAATGTGGTTAAGACAAAACTGTTCATATGGCTAACTGCGGTTAACAGTTATTGAGCTAACTCAATATACACGTTTAGGTACGGTAACCCATATCTAAATGAAGGTATATTTCATTTGTGTGTAACAAGCTAAGACCATCTAACGGTAGAGAGATATTGCATTGGTTTTAAGAAAACTTAGCTTGAATCTTAAATCAGGTTTTCATCTAACGGTGAATATTGAATGCTTTGTTACTAAGCTATCTTAGCTTTGGTTGAAAGCAAAACCTGATTTGAAAGACTATATAAGAGAGAACTCTAGCAACTGGAAAACCTAATCCGGGAACTTTTATGTGTCCTAGTTGCCACTAGAGTCGATTCTCCTTTAACCTAGGTTTTTCCAAAACCATTATAGGTTAACGACTTGAAGACTCCATTTGGGATTCGTGAATCCAGACCAAACTATTTTCTCTTTAGTTGTGTGTTCTGATCTTACTTGTTTTATCGTATTGAGTACTATCTGCTCCAAGATTTGCTCGAGATTTATCTCTGATAGGTAAGATACAAAAAGTAATCACAAATCTCTTCATCTCATTCTCAGTGTTTCCACAAACTTCTTCTACTACCATATAGTTAAGTTATTGTGAGGTGATTGATATTTCTAGACTGCTCTTTGGTGTATAAGACCGAATTATCAATTGGTTCATGTTCACCTTGATTTATCAAAAGACGGAACAAAAACTTCAGAGGTTTATCCGTGGGAGACATATTTATCTATCAGAATAGACTTATCTGTGGGAGACAAATTTGTTTATAAGTCTTAGACTTTGGTTCGTAACAACTCTTAGTTTTGAGTGAGATCAGCTAAGGGAATCAAGTGCGCAGAATCCGGCGTGGTTCAAGAGGCGTAAAGAATGTGATTGTACCTTGATTAGTGTGAGATTGGTTCAGGTTCAACTACATTCCAATCTGAAGTTAACTTGTAGTAGGCTAGTGTCTGCAACGGCTTAATACAGTATGGTGTTCAAAACTGGACTAGGTCCCAAGGTTTTTCTGCATTTGTGGTTTCCTCATTAACAAAACTTCTGGTGTCCGTGTTATTTCTTTTTCGCATTATATTTGTTTATATAATTGAAATATCACAGATTGCGCGTAGTTCAGTCAATTAGTAAATCCTACCTTGATTGTTCGATAGGAATTAATGGGAACTTAGGCATTGGTCTTTGGTACCGTACAAGTTATTTATCATATCAATCGGGATCACATATTTCTATCTGTTAGATTTCAGATTGTATTGATAAATTGAGATATAACTCTTTGATATATTTCTTGGTTGAGCTCGCTTTATAAGCATGTGATCTCGGAGTTATATTGAAGTTAGTACATACAAATTGTCGAACGAATTATTGGGTGTGGTTGTTATACCCCCGCTTTTTCTTTTAATTCTTAAAGTCCGAGAATCAAGTTGCATACCAGTATGCGAACGGTTCTACCTGAGTTAAGGTCCGGGACAATAGTATGCATACCCATTTGCAAACTGCTGGACAAGACCAACATCCGGATGCTATAGTTTGCGTACCTGTTTGTAAACTTAGAGGTTAAAGTTCTAAAATCGGTTAAGTATGTTTTTCATACTCATGAAAAAATACATTTATGAATTAAGGAATGCAATCTTTGAAAACCGTGGCTTAATGTTCATGAATTGGTTCTTACGAATCAATCCGATTTTGATTCAATCGGTTCATATATATTTTTGTGAAATAGTTAACAATTGAACAACTCTATGTGGAACACAATTAGATTCATTTGATTATATTTCATGATTGATTGATCACCATAGTTGATCTTGAAGTGTTAGATGAATGTGGTTAAGACAAAAGTGTTCATATGGCTAACTTCGGTTAACTGTTATTGAGCCAACTCAATATACACGTTTAGGTACGGTAACCCATATCTAAATGAAGGTATATTTCATTTGTGTGTAACGAGCTAAGACCATCTAACGATGGAGAGATATTGCTTTGGTTTTAAGCAAACTTAGATTGAATCTTAAATCAGGTTTTCATCTAACGGTGAATATTGAATGCTTTGTTACTAAGCTATCTTAGCTTTGGTTGAAAGCAAATCCTGATTTGAAAGACTATAAAAGGGATAACTCTAGCAACTGCAAAACCTAATCCCGGCACTTTCGTGTGTCCTAGTTCGACTAGAGTCGCTTCTCCTTTAACCTAGTTTTTTCCAAAACCATTATATGTTAACGACTTGAGGACTTCATTTGGGATTCGTGAAGCCAGACACAACTATTTTCTCTGTAGTTGCGTGTTCTGATCTTACTTGTTCTATCGTGTTGAGTACTATCTTCTCTAAGATTTTCTCGAGATTTATCTCCGATAGGTAAAATATAAAAAGTAATCACAAATCTCTTCGTCGCATTCTCAGTTTTTCCACAATAACTTGTTCTACTACCATATAGTTTTGTTATTGTGAGGTGATTGATATTTCTAGGCTTCTCTTCGGGAGTATAAGACCGGATTATCAATTGGTTCTTGTTCACCTTGATTTATCAAAGACGGAACAAAAACTTCGTAAGTTTATCTGTGGGAGACAGATTTATCTGTCAGAATAGACTTATCAGTGGGATACAGATTTATCTATCATAATAGACTTAACTTTGTGTCGTAGCAACTCTTTGTTGTGTGTGAGATCAGCTAAGGGAATCAAATGCGCAGAATCCGGCGTGGTTCAAGAGGCGTAAGGAATGAGACTGTACCTTGATCAGTGTGAGATTGGTTATGGCTCAACTACATTCCAGTCTGAAGTTAATTTGTAGTAGGCTAGTGTCTGTAGAGGCTTAATACAGTGGGGTGTTGAAAACTGGACTAGGTCCCGAGGTTTTTCTGCATTTGCGGTTTCCTTGTTAACAAAACTTCTGGTGTCAGTGTTATTTATTTTCCACATTATGTTTGTTTATATAATTGAAATATCACAGATTATGTGTAGTTCAATCAATTGGTAAATGCGACCTTGATTGTTGGATATAAATTGATTGAGAAATTCATATCAATCGGGCTCACAGATTTTTATCTGTTCGACTGTAGATTGTATTGAGAAATTGAGATATAACTCTTTGATATATTTCTTGGTTGATCTCCCTTTATAAGCCCGTGCTCTCGGAATTATATTGGATTTAGTCCATACAAATTGCTGAACGAATTATTGGGTGTGGTTATTATACCCCCGCTTTTTCGATTTTAAGACAAATTCTCATATCCTTAAATGAACTCCTAACAAGAGTTTTATTTAAACATAGACAATATTTGCTTGCACTTGAAGTTATCTTTGAGATTGAATTCTAAGAAACTTTTGTCTTGAATGTCTATAAATCGAGAGTCTTAAACAAACAGGAAATCCAATCCCTGATACTTCTGTGTCGTAGTTGTTTGATAGTTGAAAAAGCAGGGGTCTAACAACCACACCCAATATTTCGCTTAGCAATCTGTATGGAACTCCAATATAATTTTGAGAGAATCAACCAGACAGTCAGACTCAATCTCAACAAAAGTATATCCAAGAGTTGTATCTCAATTCTTCAATTCAATCCGCAATCAAACAAATAGGAACTTGCAAGCCCAATTGAATATAAGAGAAATAAATTGAACGGTACCAAAGACCAATGTTCAAGGATCAATCAAATCAACAACTGAAGGTTGGATTTACCAATTGATCGGTTCAACGCACAACCTCTGATATTTCAATTATATAACAAAATATAATGCGGAAAAGAAATAACACAGACACTATAAGTTTTGTTAACGAGGAAAACGCAAATGCAGAAAAACCCCGGGACCTAGTCCACTTTTGAAACACCACAATGTATTAAGTCGCTATAGACACTATCCTACTCCAAGTTAACTTCGGACTGGAATGTAGTTGAGCCCTAATCAATCTCACACTGATCAAGGTACAGTTGCGCTCCTTACGTATCTGAATCCCAGCAGGACTCTATGCACTTGATTCCCTTAGATGATCTCACCCACAACTAAGAGTTTCTACGACCCAAAGTCGAAGACTTGATAAACAAATCTGTCTCACACAGAAAAGTCTACTGGAATAGATAAATCTTTCTCCCAAAGAAATACCTACGAGTTTTGTTCCGTCTTTTGATAAATCAAGGTGAACAAGAACCAATTGATAAACCGGACTTATATTCCCGAAGAACAGCCTAGTATTGTCAATCACCTCATAATAATCTTAATCGATTAAGGAAACAAGATATTATGAAATCAAAAACGATGAGATGAATATGTTTTTGACTACTTTTCAATCTTGCCTATCGAAGAATAAATCTCTAGCAAATCTTAAAGAAGATAGTACTCAATAACAATAGAAAACATCAAGATCAGAACATACAACTATAGAGAAAATAGTTGGGTCTGACTTCATAATCCCAATGAAGTCTTCAAGTCGTTAACCTACAGGATTTCATGAAAAACCTAAGGTTAAAGGAGAATCGACTCTAGTCGCAACTAGTATCACACATGAGGTGGGGGGATTAGGTTTCCTAGTTGCTAGAGTTATCCTTTATATTGTTCTCAAATCAGGGTTGCAATCTTAGTTACCTTGGTAACAAAGCATTCAATATTCACCGTTAGATGAAATCCTGATTAGATTCAAGTTAATATCTTTCAACCGTTATATCGAACTTAGCTTGTTATAAAAAAAATGAAATGTACCCTCATTTAGGTTTATGTAACCGTACCTAAACGTGTACACCATGTTGGCTCAACCGTAGTTAACATAGGTTAGCCATATGAACACTCTCATATCAACCTTATTCATCTTAACCATAACTATTTCAAATGACTCAAATGAAACTAGTTAAATAGTTGTTCAATTACTATATTCTCATAGAAGTATACAAGAACACAATCGAAGCAAAATCGGTTTGATTCACTCGAATAAATTCATGAACATTATCGCCACGGTTTGCAAAGAATGCATTCCTTATTATATAAATGTATTTGTTCAAGTCACAACCGATTTTAGAACTTTAACCACTCAAGTATGCAAACGGGTACGCATACTTGAATAGCCGGACCAAGTTTGGTTTTCTCCAGTATGCGGACGGGTACGCATACCTCCAAACCCAGCAGAAATTTTCGGTCATAAACCTACGCCAGTATGCGTACGGGTACGCGCACTTATGTTTCCGGACTTCTCAAACCAACAGGTACGCGTACGGGTATGCATACTATGGTTCCCGGACATGGATCACATATATGTAAGAGTGCACAACATGTTTATAATCCAATGTTGTTTAAGTGTTCTAAACTCTTATTTCAATCATTGAAACTTTCTTAGAGGATGACAATAGCCGTTTTCACACACTATTAGCATCAAAGAAATTTTCAAGTTATTGAAATAATCACAATGAAACATTCCAAGTATACACCAAATGATTGTATCACACAAACCATGTAAAATGTTACTCGACAATTTTCACATGACCATCTTTTGAATTTCGTCAAGAATATAAGATGAACTTGGTTGAAGCGAAAGCTTACCAACACATATTTCGAGAAATATGTAAGCAAGTTAAACTCAGCTCGAAATCTCATATGTGCATAATCGAAAACCATATAGTAATACGATTTATGTCTCAATATAGGAGATAGAGTATAAATAGACTTTCCAAGTGATAGATGAGCTCTAGTCTCCACATACCTTTTGTTGATGAAGTTCCACAAGCTAGCCTTAGTAGTTCTTCGTCTTCAATGATGAATTACGTGAAGTCTAATGCTCAACTACACAATTTATCCTAGTCCGATACATCACTATAAGTAGACTAGAAATCAAGACTCATAGTTTTGATCACTAACATTCACAAACAAGCCTGAGATAGCAACGCTTGCGAGTTCGACCGAGCAGTGCTCTAACAATCTCCCCCTTTGTCAATTTTAGTGACAAAACTAGCAATACATATGGATTACAAAATAAATAAACTTTGTAGCTTCTCATCAAAATGCTTGATCTCCTTGGTTCGTCAACATTACTCAAAATATTCGTCACTTCCAAGTACTCCAATGATTCCAAATGTGTTCAGTTCCGCATCATCGTTGTTGAAGATCCGTAGCAATAACAATGAGAAAATTGTTGCTCTCAATCATTGTTATACAGTATCATAGTATCATTATACAACATCAAATTCCAATTGTATCACAACTTTGGAAACAATACTATGGTGATATGTATCACTCCCCCATATTTAATACTTCATCTCAATGTGAAAACCACTCCCCCTTACATAATGATCCGTAAACCATATGTATTTGTAGTGTGAACTACACATTAATTCTCCCCCTTTTTGTCAATATAAATTGGCAAAGGTATGAAAACTAGTGGGATCCTCATGAAATTTTCATAGAGATACTTCATGACCAAAAGAGAACAACATACCAACTTGTTTCGATGATTTCACATAGTCGAAACTTAGTATATTCATCAAGGAGTTCATAAAGATACAAGATAACTCCTACAATATTCCACAACCACACTCCCCACAAAGATTTGTCTATTAAGCACAAGTTCAAATAAGAACTCTCCCCCAGAAAATGTCATTCTCGAAAAAACAACAAGAGCGACCTTACTTTCACAAGAAAAGAAGGATTTCTTTGGACATTAACAAATCACATGAAACATGAATTTGTATCCAAAAATCACAATTGAATTAACCACAAGGAAAATGATCAATTCAATTGGTCATGCTCAACATAAGAAAACTTACGGAGAAACACAGTACATACACAAAGATGTGGATCAGTGAAAGACCAATACTGCAGAATAATCAAAGATTCATTCTATTTTCCATCACTATTTGCACAATGACATATAATAGACTTAATCTTTATAAACAAAATTCATCCTATCTTGCATCAATATTTAAATAATGACATAATAGGCTTAACTTTTGTTTGTCAAAAGTTCATTCAATATTTTATCAACATTTGCATAATGACATATGAAAGACTTAAATTTTGACCACGTATGGGACAATCATAGTTCATGACGCAAACACACATATCCCATAACAAGTTGCAATATATGAAACCATAAAGATTAATACTGCAAAATCATTTTCCCTTTGAAGGTAGAATCAATATTTCACGCACGGATTTACACCAAGAATGGATACTAATGGCGAATAAAAATATTTTCTTAACAAAGAAGAAAATACAAAGTCATTAACGACCATGCATCGTAGTTCACAAAATATGATTGTGAACATTCAAGAATCTCATAGCAATGTGTACTGCTGCCCATTCTTGAACTTCCTTCTTTGTGATTCACCAACATTATTCTTGTAAAAGCTAAAAATGAGCTTAGAAGAGTAGTACTCCATGAATCCAACTTCCCAAGTCCAAGAGAAGTGGAACAAGTGCAACGAAACGAACCAAAACACTCAAAAACAAGAGACAGGACAAAGACCAACCTTACCTCATCCAAATTCAAAAATTATCATCACCATTTTTAAGAGAATTCAAACAGGAAGAGAATTCAAAAAGAATGAGGTCATTCCGAGTATGTATGAAGAAATTATGGCCAAAACAAGTTTACAGAAAATCGACGTCTACGGGCAAGTATGCGTACCGGTTTGCAAACGAATTTTCATGACCTGGAGCAGTATGCAAACGGGTATGCGTACTAAAATCCTTGGATTTTGATTTTCAATGATGGTATGCATACCTGCTATGTGTACCATGAAGTCCAAACATCCCGAACTACTATTTTCAACCCTAAACATTTAAGAACCTTAAACACATATTAAGTTAGGTAGAATTGAATGATAATCAAGGTACATGGATCATTATAAGTATTCTAATAAAATAAAAACACAAATCTTGCTCAAGTCTATAAACATACCTTTTTATAAGAATCCAATCGAATTCTACATCCTTACCGAACATAATCTGTGCGCTCCAATTCTCGTGCTTCCCTCACCTTATACATAGCAGGCCATTCCTTGGTGAGGATGCACTTTCAACACACTCAAGTTGTGTTGAGGTGAACAATATCTTTCTCACCACAAGTGACTTTTGGATTATCATGAAAGAGATCGCTTTTAGAACCTTTCACGTCCAAACCCATCTTTCCAAAGAACTCTTTATGTTCCAACATCATGGATACTGCCTTCTCCATAGTCATGGAATTTTCTGGGAGATCATTTCTTTTCACACTCAAAGCATCATTGACTTTCTTTGGAACCCACTTCTAAGTTTGTTTAGGAACAACCGGAACCTTCTTCCCATTACTCTCGTCAAGATTTCTCGAAAGAGAATTGGATCGACTATTCTTTTGCAAGTTAGTCTTTATCCAATTTGTAGCATCGGATCTTGTCTTCGTATTTACAAAGTTATCCTTTTGATAACCATTACGGCTGTAAAAAGGCTTCGTATGACGTTTATAGGAAAATCTAGGTTTATCACAACAATGATTCATTTTCCTAAAGGTTGGACAGTTACAACATGTAACTGTAGATGGTGAAATTTGGATAAAGGGAAAAAGTGTCATTTTAACCCTATAGACATAATTCAACTCTCGCGGGAGAGATTAAGCCTTTGTTCCTCAAGGCATCCTTAGCCACGATTTCTAGTATACGTCCACGCGAGACACTGCTGGTCGTGATGCCATGATTCCTAGGCACATCCTCAACGAGATACTGCTGGTCACGTAGGTTTCCGACAGACTTATGAACCAGAACAGCCACAATTCCAGCATGTTTTCGTAAGACGCAGCTGATTGTGATGCCATGATTCCTAGTATACGTCCTCAACGAGATGCTGCTGGTCATGTAGGCTCTGTAGATGCGTAAATACGTCCCCGATGGACTTATGACCCAGAGCGGAGATTTTCATATCTCCTGTAAGCACGATTCACCCTATTTGAGATCAAAGACTGATTCCTAGTACATCATCGCGAGATACACTGGTCATGTCTTCTCTAGGCTCTGACTCGACTTACTGAGGTTTCTGGATAACTCCTAGGACATCCCCGCGAGATACGCTGGTTATTCTACCTCTGAGCCTTTTCGACAGACTCCTAGAACATCTTTTCGAGATACACTGGTCTTGTTGGCTCATCATATGGACACAAAGTTGATTCCTAGCACATCTCTGCAAGATACGCTGGTCAAATACAAGTGAGCCAAAGTCTTGCAGAGACATTAAATCGGGCGTACAAAGCCTTTTCTCTCTCTCCTCAGGCCGAGTCCTAGCTGACCACAGAGAGATACGGATCCGTTAAGAAAATCTTCGGAGATATTTTTGACCCGTCCGCAAAAATCTCTGAGAGATTCAAAATCTCTCTGCAAAAATCACAAAGAGGTTTTTGAGCCGTCCTCAAAAATCTCCGAGAGATTCAAAATCTCACTGCAAAAATCACAGACAGATTTTTGAGCCATCCGCAAAAATCACAGAGAGATTTTTGAGCCGTCCGCAAAAATCTCTGAGAGATTCAAATCTCTCTGCAAAAATCACAAAGAGATTTTTGAGCCGTCCTCAAAAATCTCTGAGAGATTCAAATCTCTCTGCAAAAATCACAGAGAGATTTTTGAGCCGTCCGCAAAAATCTCTGAGAGATTCAAAATCTCTCCTCAAAAATCTCGGATAGATTCACGTGATAGGTACACGCCTTACCTAGTGCTTAAGCCTATTTTCCAGCCTCTCAAATACACTCACGGCTAGTAAATTGATCCTGAATTATACATGGCCATCCAAAAACGTGGATAGGCTCTTTTGAGCACCGCATGCTCAATAAAGGGACCTGCAAACAATAATATGGTTTTCACATGGCATGTGTGACCGTCCATGAAAAGAGGGAGATCGGCCTCAACTCTTCTCACATAGGGCTGCACACTAACCGCACCGTAACAGCAAACCTAATCGTAACCGCAACAACCGAACAGTAAACACACCGAACCGTTAATCCAACGGTCGGTCATGGTTTTCATTTTACTAACCATTAGATCTACGGTTCGGTCAACGGTTTTATCCATAACCGCACCGAAAAACTGAAAATTATAACCATCGATTTTATAACCATTTTAATCCTAGCCCTACATTCATTGCATATAATCAACTAACCCTAAAATCAATACTAGCTCACTTTTCCAACTCTCTTATCTTCTTTTTATCTTCTTACAGAGAACTTCGACCTTTTATCTTTTATTTTTTTTCTTTCACCTCCTTCTTTTATTACAGAGAACACTCGATCTCCGCCACAATCACCAACTCCTATCCTTCTTCTTATTTGATTACTTCTTTTTCTTCTTCTTAGTCCCAACCATCTGCAGCAACACCAGCGCCTGCACCACCACCTGCAACATCATCAGCGCTACCGCCTGCTACACCACCAGCACCACCGACTTTTGATTGGGGAAATAAGAGATTGATTGTTTGAAGATTATAATTTTAAGGTTCATAGAAAATTGATTTTGTTCTGTGTTAGGTTTCCCTGAGGAGATGATATTGATCTCCTCTGTGTTGTTAGGGTTTTTAAGAAAATTGTATTTTCATTTTTAATTTTACATTGTTTTCTAATTAGATCTGTGTGTTGGGTTGTTTGAGGAATTAAAAATTGAGATGTAAAATGGACTGATGAATCTCTGTTCAATTTGTTTGAGAAAGTTAGATGTAAAAATTTCTATCAATTTTAACTCTACCAAAAACCGATCAAAAACCGTAACCGACCGACTCAACACGGATCGGTTTTATAACCGAACCAATTGTAACTCGGTTCGGTGACAGTTTGAGAAACAACAACCGTGATATAATCGGTTAGGTCAATGGTTTTGGCCATATCCGTACCGAACCGCACCGTGTGCAGCCTTACACTCACTCGCTGCACACGATTCCTAAGGAATTTCATTCCTTTTCACGTGACTCATCCTAGTCATTCTCACAAATCAGAGAATGTATCTCTATCTTAGCCAATTCGGCTAAAGAGAAATACCCGACTTATTTCTCGTTGCAGAAGAGAATAAAGGCGGTGGAATAATGAGATAAACTCAACCTAGTTTATCCCTATTCCTGAAGAGACGGGAGAATTGTTCCGCACGGCACATAAAGCAATCCTTATCTTCACCGACTTGAGATTAGAGAATCCAGCTATAGATAGGTGTTGATGGTAGATTTTAGTTCAGGGATAAATTTGTAAAACCAATTTTAATATGCTGACATCCTGCAAAGGATAAAGCCATTTGATAAGCGATGAGCGCAGAAAACCTCTCGCTTTATTTATTTGAAGCAATTCGATAAATATACAAAATTTACCTAGAATGGAGCATGTAGCAACAATCCCAAATATTCTGTGAATTTATAGCATTATTAGTTAATGCATGATTTTCCTAGTATTTCCTGTGTTGTTCTCAGCAGAACTCTCATTATTGGTGCGTCATGATGACTGAGTGTAAATCTCAGCAGAGTAACATGAATCTCCAAGTGTCAATAGTGAGGTATGCACGAAATGCTCGTACAGGCTACACCATTCTCTAACAAAGAGAATCTCGTATCGGCGTGCTTATATTAGCCGGATCGAGCATATTTATTTCCCTAAGGAAAACTGGATTGTCCGTATCAGTCTCAGAAACGATCACGGCCACGCAAGTTGACCGCATGATTTAACCATCCTAGACGAACCCTAGGAGGAGCAGGCGATCACCGTGATGACCGCCGGCGGGCCCGCTTATGCCCTAGCCGGTCGAACACACGCTATACTCCCAAACACCCGCCGAACGCCAGCCCTAAAATAGGGTGGACGTGTTGTTTTGGGAAAGGCTCAAACGAGCGAGACTGATCAGGTCAGTCTTAAAATCATCACGACCGTCCAACTTCGCCAGCCTAGTTGGACGGCTTGGATCATCCCGCAATTAATCAGTGAAGCGCTAATGCACACATTGGTGGATCCGCTCTTCACCTACCCTATCGGATTTCTCACGGCAACGCCATAGAGAAATGAACGTTTGCTCGAAACATGGCTGGCGTGATTCTTTAACAGATCGAGGAAATACCACTAGTGTCTTAAAACAATCACAACCATCCAACTTAGCCAGCATATTTGGATGGCTTAGATCGCGCCCAGGAATCAGGAAGGTGCACATATGTTCACCGTTAGTCCAACGTGGGCCCCACACGGTCGGTCCTCCCAAAGGGGAAGCGTGGCTTTCCAAACCGTTTGGCTAAAGTCACGCGTGCGTGACTGTTTAAAAACCCTTATTAGGGTTTGCGGCGATGCATATCTGTCGTAGTTCGATCGCGTTCATCCATCTTCACCAGCCTAAACGGAGGGTGTAGATATATACTCAAGAGGTCCCAAGGATGTCGACGTGATCACCGTGGGTCCACCTGTGCGTGTGACCGGCTGTCCTAGGCGAACCATGGCCGAGCGCCTCGAAACGCACGTTCGAAGGTGGCATGTCACGCGACTTCCAAATCCTTGCAACAATGGATTTCTGTCGCAAATCGATCACGACCACTCATCTTTGCAAGTCAATTTGATGTGCACAACAACGGACCGCCTCCATACGTGACCGATCGGTCCCACTAAAATTAACGCCCATGCTTGAATTCGATCAAGCCAAAGAGGGATGCTTGCGCACCTCTTAAAAACCCTAAAATTCCATGAACGGTCGTAGATATATGCCGTAAACCATCACTTCTGTCCAAATTTGACAGCTTGGTCGGACATCCTAGGTTAAAAGCTAGATGACCAATGAAGCACCTCGGTAATCACCGTCCGCCACTCTTCCACAGGGAGTGATCGACCAGGGATGGCTCGCCCATTCGGCCTCCAAACGATCACTCGAAGATGATTGGACGTGATGCTATTTTAAGACGCTTAATCCGCGAGTTATTCGGTTAAGCTTTAAAATAGCGATGATTCGTACGTATTGATTGTTTTCGATGCACTACATGCATCGAGTATACACGATATTTCATGAATATCAACTTTTTAAATAACTTAGTTATTTAAATTAGCACCGTATGTTATTTCCTGCGGAGAGTCCCATGATCCGGTTATTCAAGATATCAAGCATGTCACAAACTGGGGGATACTTATTGGGGTATTGGTCTGGTGGTTTACAGCGTGCAACGCGTCATTACGAGAATGTGTCAGGAAAAGATGGACGGTTAACAGTGATGAGGGAAGTCGGAAAAGTTGTGATCGTGTGATAATCACCACTCTTACACGATGCCACTACTCCATCACTTCACCTCCTCCACTTCCTACGATCTGAGGGTTGCGCTCATTGACTTATATAAATAGGTCCTTCACCTATTTCCAAAGAACACACAGACAGAAAAACCAAGTGTTATCACAGTATCCAGAAAACACCCAGAACTGATTGCTTTCATCATGCAAGCCAGTTCATCATTCTGATACAAGTCATAAACAGCCAACACCTTCACAATCTCAACACCTTCTTCGCTTCCCTCCCTAAGATCAACCCCATTTCCTTCACTTTGTGACCGAAGCAAGTCTGGAACGACCATTTCTTGGTTTAGGACAGAATTGTATAGATTGATCTCTCGAATCAAAAGCACTCCCGTGCAGTGCATTTATTTAGGTTTTAGATTCGTTTTTCATCCACACACACCCTAATTTACCAAAACTAGTAGAAACAGTTTTCACCCATAAACAATTAACGACCACAATGGGAGATTAATCTCTCGGTTGTGAAGTCAATTTCTTCAAAACCCAATTCAATTCTACTGATTTCAAAAATGGTGGATCTTAGGTCTGGATCAGCAACCAATCCCGACGGAACCAGCACCGACAACACTCTCGGAATTGATATCCCGATCAGTGGTGTTACCGTGCATCCTGTCAATACGATCAATGTATCTTGTGGAATTACGTCCTCTACCACCACCAGCAGCGTAACAGGAGGATATATTCCATTGGGTGTGACACCTCCTATCACCAGAGCCAGAGCAGCTGCAAACCCCGGAATTTCTTCGAGTGTAACGCCTCCAGCCGTCACCAGAGAAACTGCCACTCCTTCGTCAGGACGAGGGGCCGGAGGACCCAGAGGAAGACAACCCCCTATTACCATGGTGGATTTGATGGAGAGACAAGAAGTTATCGCTAGGGCGAAAACGGATATGGCTACAACTCAGAAAGAAGTACTCACTTTTCTCAAGACATTAACTGATTGATTGCCACAAGAGCCAAGCCAGCCCCTGGAGCCAACAAGGAAGGCATTCAACGCACCTGGAGCAGGTACTTCAACGACGCGAGCCTACATGGATGAAGAAGCTCGTGTTTCTCCTGAGCATCTGAGATAAAGGGACCAGGAACGTCCAAGAGAAAGGGACCATCCATCCAACTTCATTACACGTGAGGACCTGGAGCGATTCCTCCAAAGCCGTGGTAAAGGAAATCTGATGGATATGCACTAGCATCAACCTCCGTACCCTCAAGACGTGCAACGGATTCCCCTTCCCAGAGGATACACCTCACCTCAATTCACCCTTTATGATGGTACTGGTAACGATCGTGAACATATCTATCGATTTTTCGAATCCTTGGGGGAACATGAATATAATCATGTCCTCCGCCTGAAAGAATTCTCAAAGTCACTTACTGGAAGATCGTACACTTGGTACAACAACATCGCACCTAACAACATATCCAGTTGGGGAGAAATGGTATCTGCTTTCTACATGAAATATTTCTTCGTGTCTGAGCAGATAACCTTTTCGGACTTAGGAAGAATATTTCAGCTAAATAACGAACATCCGAACCACTACGTCAAGAGGTTCCGGGTTCAAGCTTTGGATTGTCATGATCCGAATGTCACCGAACATCAGTTGGTGGAATCATGCATTAACGAGATGGTACCCATATATCGCGCCTTTTTGGAGAATTTGGGTTTCCAAACATTTTCGGAGCTCCACGAAGCCGCCAAGCGTTCAGCTACAACGACCCCGGCGTTATTGGGAAGAACCAGGGTCGTCCGAAACGAGGATGCACGTGAAAGTCGAGGAAGCAGACGCCTCATCAACAATCAATATAACACCGGTCCTTCTGTGAGTGTAGTAGGCGAAGGATGAAAAAGGAAAGCGTCAACAACAGAACAACCACCCAAGCGTGCAGCACCAGTGTAGACAACTTCATCTCGAAAGGGAGCGGGCAAGGCTCCTGTGCAAGAAGATGGAGATACAGTCTGAACTTCCCATTTCCCATGAATGAAGTCATAGAACTCTTGGAAGCATGGATTCAAGATGACGCGATCAAGCTACCTCTTCCTCAGACGGCCCTCCGACTGAGGAATAAATGGCAAATCCCAAGTATTGTTGTTACCATAGGTTTGTCCATCACCCGACCAAGGATTGCAACAAATTGAAGCAAATTTTCAGAGAAAAGGTAGAGGCAGGAGAACTCCAGTTAGGAAACGAAGGCGTTCATAGGCATCCTCTTCCTATTAGGAGCTGCATGAATTCCGGGGATTCTGTTCGCAAGACCGTGAAGTCTACGATGAAGCATTTATGTGAAATCTTGTATTTATCTAAGGCACAACGTCAAGACATATTTGTAGCCCTCAACCGTATTGTATGAGGCAGGCGTTTGTATCCAGAAAAGGAAACAGTCTCGGAACCTCAGTCTTTCCTGGGAGATGCGACCAGCAAGTGGAACTGGGGACTCTTGACCGTCACTCGTTTGAAGGATGTCGATTTCGAAAACACATTGATTAATGCAGCCTCTGAATTCAACATCATCACTGTCAAGACTCTGAAAGCCGCAAAAATTTCGAAACAGGAAGTTATTTGCAACCCAACCGTGATCAGAAGCTCAGAAGGAGAACTCAGAGACGCATATGGATGCATTGACCTTGAAGTTAAAATCGGTGATACTCCAACACGGGCCAAATTTTACATAGTCAAAGAGTATCCGAATTACGACATGGTCCTGTGACGCCCGCGGATACACGACAACAATGCATCGCTGGGAATGTGTCCTTTGCCGATTTCAATACCTGAAAGAATCTCCAATGAGTCGTCAAATCCTGAAGATTATTTATTGTCGTATCAACAACTTGCAAATATGACACAACTTCCTGGAGAAAGCCCGTCGTCGTACCTTAAAAGGTTCCGAGCCCAAGTAAGTCTCATTGAACAACCTTTTTTTTACAAACAATGAATCCTCTTCCTGATAAGGCCTGGGGACTTGTTTCGATCAACAACCTAACTGTCACTAAGAGATGTGAGTGGGGCGCCGGTCCTTTCAAGCGTTTTTCCAAGAACTTGGAATCGGTCAGAGACAACTAGGCCTGTCAATGGAAATCCGTTAACCGTTAGCCGAATCCGATTACCCGGTTGCCGTTACGTTTAGTTCCATTATATCCGTTATCCGTTACCGATAATGTAGCGGTTAATTTTATCCGACGGTGACGGCAACGAAAGACCTATTTCCGTTAGCCTTAGTTCCGTTAACCGCTAACGTGTGCCTAGCACGTGTAAAATTCATCTATACCTAGGTTACTATACTCGAATCAACATCATTTTCATCTTCTTCTGTTCTTCAACTGAATCAACTCACAAACGAGAGAAGAAAATTGAAATTAGGGTTTTCAATTCGTGAAATTAATCATGACCCAAAGCGAAAGAGGAGCATCCAATTGCGTTGGTTCATCAAAAAGAAGTCATCCCTCTCAATCACTTTCAGTTGCATCTGAATTACCTTCTGCATCTCAAGTTCAACAATCAGGAATTCAATCAACACCTGCTGCTGTTGCAACAGAAGAAGCAGTAGAAGAAATAGAAGTAGATGAAGATCCAATTATAGCTGAAGCAAAGAAGAAACTGCGTGCAGTAAGGTCTGATGTTTGGGATGATTTTGAAAGGTTAACTGAAAAGAAGATGGTAAAAGGTAAGGAGATTGGGATACTTGTAGCTAAATGCAAACATTGTAATAAGAGAATGACTGCACCCAGTAGCCAAGGAACCAGCAAATTGCATTACCATGCCAAAACTTGCCAAAACAAGCCTGCAAACAAGAAAGGACAAACAAAGATTACTACAGTCAGAACAGGTAATGCACAAACTAAGCTTGCTAATTGGAAGTATGATGCTGATGCTACTAGGATACTAGTTGCCAAAATGATTGCTAAACATGGTTATCCAATCACTATAGTTGAGCATCCATATTTTGTTGAGTTTGTGAAGTCTTTAAATCCTGCTGCTAAACTTTACACTAGGAATACAGTTAGGGAAGATATCATGAAACTAAGAACTGAGTTCAAAAAAGAATTACAAGACCAATTTGAGACAATTACATCTAAGTGTAGTTTAACAACAGATATGTGGTCATGTAAGCATACAAAGGATGGTTATTGCTGTGTGACAATGCATTACATAGATGATGATTGGAAACTGATTAAGAAAACACTTGCATATACTTTAGTGCCATCACCACATTCTGGAGAAGTTCTAGCATCTGTAGTGAAATCAGTATGTCTAGATTGGAACATAGATACTAAGCTTTTTGCTGTTGCTGCTGACAATGCTAGCTCCAACAATGTTATGATGGACCATCTGAAGAAATGGCTTGATAGCAAAGACTGTTTAGTTCTTAATGGGGATATGTTCCAAATGAGGTGTAGTAATCATGTATTACACTTGATTGTAGGGTGTGGAATGAGAGTGGCTGCTCCATTTATAGATGCAATTAGAGAGTGTGTAAAATATGTCAAAGCAAGTCAGGCTAGAAAAGAGAGATTTGAATTTTCTATTGCTCAAGTTAAGCTTCCTTCTTCAAGGTATGTGGGTTTAGATGTGGATACCAGGTGGAACTCCACCTATAAGATGTTAAAGGATGCAATCTTTCTGAGACAAGCTTTTGTTAGGCTAGCTGATTTAGATAATGACTTCAAGATACTACCAACCTCTAAGGAGTGGGAACAAGGAGTACACATATGTGAATGTTTGGAATTGTTTGATGTCATTTCAACCAAATTTGCTGGGATTAAGTATCCCACAGCAAATTTATATTATAATGGGGTGCAAGAAGTTAATAGATGCATTAAGATATGGGAATCAAGTCAGCATGAGTACATCAGAGACATGGCCAATAATATGAGGATGAAATTTGATAGCTACTGGAAAGAAAGTAACACTTTGATGGGCATTGGGGTTGTTTTAGATCCTAGGTACAAAGCTAAATGGGTGGAGTTTGTTATGAAGAGAGTATATGGTGTGGATCACTATAAAAGTCACTATAACAAATTTGAGCTTGCACTCAATGCTCTTTTCTGTGCTTATGAAACAAACACTACAGCTCCAGATTATTTTGATACTGCAATGCATTCAACTGCATTTGAGAGCTGTGCAGGTACAAGTACAACAACATCATATGGATTTGGTTATGATGATTTCATTATGGAAAACAATATGTTTGAGGTTGAGAAGTCAGAATTGGAGACATACTTAGCAGAACCAGTTCTTCCTAAAGGCACAGATGCTGAAGAAATGAGGTTTGATATCTTAAGTTGGTGGAAGAATCATTCTGCTAAGTACCCAATTCTCTCAAGGATTGCAAGAGATGTATTGGCTGTTCCAGTGACAAGTGTAGCATCAGAATCCATGTTTAGTATTGGTGGCAGAGTTCTCACATCTCACAGGAGTTCATTAGATCCAGATCTTGTTGAAGCTTTGCTTTGTTTGGGTGATTGGCTGCCAGATCTCACTCTCAGTGAGAGCAATAGTTGTGTTACTGGTAAGTTTCCTTATATCTTAATATTTTACTAGCTTTTACTGATAGTTGTGACTGCACTGACATTGCCACTTTTATTGGCTTATTGCACTGACATTGCTACTTTTATTGGCTTATTGCACTGACATTGCCACTTTGCCAACTTAAGTTGCTTCACTGACATCACTGTCTAACACTTTTCATTTTCCTTTCAAAATGCAGAAGTTGAGGACTAAGGAGGAATGCAGTTGGCATTGGCAGTGGAGAATTTGGAGATGGAGGAATGCATTTGCAGTTGCAGATGCAGTTGGCATCCCTTTGTCTTTTCTTTTGCAAAAACTTGGTTTTTTTCTTTTGATAGAACATGTGATGATCTGAACATGTAATTTGGTTTAGAACATGAACATCTGTATGTTTTTTTTTCTGTGTGTCATGGATTTAGAACTTGTTTGCTTGGATTTAGAACTATTCTATGTAATTGGTTTGTGTTTTAAACCTGCTTTTGTGTTGTCCTGTGACATACCGGTTAATACCGGAAAATTAACCGTTAACCGATAAGTCCGACGTAACAGCAATGGTTTTGGATTTTACAATTCCGTCGGCATTTAACGGATAACGGTTAACCGCTAATTTAAACGGCAACGGTAGCGGCAGAGCCATTATTTGTTACGTTAAGTGCCGTTGACAGGCCTAGAGACAACGCGCCCCAGAATCAAGATATTGTACCAAGCTTGAATAAGTTTCAAATCGGAGATATGGTAGTGAAGATGACCACATTTCAAGTTGGAAACGTGGAAGTGAAGATTACTACCCAATTTGATTCGCCAACGAAGGAAGATGAACCGTATTTGGTAGCAGATGTCATCCTGGGCGGCTATTGCAAGATCATCAACGCCGACAAGCTTGAAGGCGTGACGATTCACTCACGATGGATCAAGCCCTACAATACCCAAAAGCGCCGTACTACCATTTTCCTCCAGTACTCTACATAGTAGTTCCTCCAACAATTTCCCTTTAATGCAATGTTTGTAATTCCTCCAAAAATGATTGCACTATTTGCATTCATAATTATTAGGGTTTCAATTTTCAATTAATCAAAGTATTATTTCCTTTAGGAATTTCTTTACCCTCTAGGCATGACACAAAATTATGGGTCCACCTAAATCATCATTACCCACGAGATTAAACCAGAAAGAAAACCCTAAAAATAAACCCTTCGTATCTTTTAAAAACGTTGGAGGAATAGAATTTTTACAGAGGAAAAGGGGAAAGCGCCTTGAACAGACTACTTCATCGGGCGGATCTCATGATAGGAGGACATGCAGGTTCGTGGTATTTCATCATAGAATTGCTAGGCACATCACTGCGCCTGAGAAGATTCTGATGCAGCATTAATGGAAGATTTGTTTCAAAAATAACATAAATAAAAATCCTTGTTCAAACAAGCAAGCAAAAGGAGGAAGACCTTGAACTCAGCCGCCACTGACTGCAAGGAGACAATGTTCACAAATTACGAGAAAATACTTTCCCAAAAAAAGGGAAAAGAGAAGGAACAAGGAGATTTAGTTATCAAGGAGATCGACCGTGTCTTCACCACCGCTGGAGTCTGCTTCAACATCATCATCGTGGGACGCTATTGCTTCTTCCTTTGGATCTGCCTTAGTTTCCCCTTCGGATATTTCTGCAGCAACATTCTCCGCTTCAACATCCTCAGTAGGAACAACTTCCATATCTTTCTCAAGGGCCACTACATCATTGGAGATTGTGCTGACCAACTTTGGGTGCTCGGGTTCATCTGTGTCAGAATTGAGGATTATCACACCATCATGGATCATATAATCACGCTTGTCTTCATTCGGAGGTCGTTTATGTTCAACCCTTCGCCTTTTCAGCTGTGCTGCGAACCTCTCATCTCTTGCGCTAACCGGTAATAGCGACACTTCATTGTGCCGCCATTTTTTCTCCCAGTCGATTGAAGCTAAGAGGGATCGAACACGTTCTCGGGCGATGCGCAAGTGCAGGATAGACATGCCATGTATAGCATGACCAGTCTCGCGAAGTGGAAGATCGATTTTAGCCATCACCTCCTCGAACGCATTAACCTCGGGTTTGTTAAATTCGAAGCTTTTTTCTGGAGAGGTTACTCCATGAGATACTGCGAGAAGAAGTTATGATTATAAAAAATATATATTTCGTGGGGTATGCGCCCACGACCAGTGAAGCTTGACTCGAATGCTCCCTTGACCGTGGCACAAGCACGCATACGTGGGGGCCTATACTTGTTCAGATTTGCATGCAAGCTGTACGTGGAGCAGATAATCATGGACCGGTTTTCTATGGACGGATGAGAAAATGAAGTTGTCCATGGAATCATGCCCACGAAGTCTAAGCCAGGGTTTTATAAAATTACAAACTAAGGCTAGGTTTTGTGTGCAACAATGAAAAAGGAGCAAAAAATGGTATATTCATAGGATTCATGGCTTATTTTACTAAGAAATCCTAGCAGTATCGACGGCTTTGCTATTAATTTTGTTAGTGGAATTAATCATGATATGTCTCGTAAAGAAGTTTCATCTGCAACGCGATGGTTTTCTCAAGAGCAAAAGAGGTTTACCTAAGAATTAGGGTTTGTACCGGAAAAAAAAGAAAGAAAAGAAAAGAAAAATAATGGGAGAACGACGAAGCACCTACCTTGTTGGCATATGAACAACGAGCGGGGCGGTACGTCGGTGGAAAAATCCGGCAGCGGCAAAGCTCGGCCACGGCAGCAAATCACGGCGGGAGTTAGTCGAGCGAAAAAAAGAAGAGAAGAGGAAGTAAGGGAAAAACAATATAAGGGTTAACACCCTTTTATACACGAGTAACTGGAGAATACTGATAGAAGAAGGATTCCCTTCTTGGATCAAACACCCAAAGGAGGAAACCGGTCCCACCAAGGCCCGTGGTCGGGCCCTGCACACTTACGCGGATGATTGCCAACACGGACGGTCAGAGTCCCTCCAGGTAAACTTCCTTTATCTTGTCTTTTTACGTTGTATGCGTCACCATCTCATGCCTACCGCACAATAATGCAACCATTATGTGCTAGGCAAGGGACTTCATGTTGATGGTGGATTTTAGTTCAAGGCTAAAATTGTAAAACCAATTTTAATATGTTGATATCCTGCAAAGGATAAAGCCATTTGATAAGCGATAAGCGCAAAAAACTTCTTGATTTATTTATTTGAAGCAATTCGATAAATATACAAAATTCACCTAGAATGGAACATGTAGCAACAATCCCAAATATTCTGTGAATTTATAGCATTATTAATTAATGCATGATTTGCCTAGTATTTCCTGTGTTGTTCTCAGCAGAACTCTCATTATTGGTGCGGCATGATGACTGAGTGTTACTCTCAGCAGAGTAACATGAATCTCCAAGTGTCAATAGTGAGGTATGCACGAAATGCCCGTACAAGCTACACCATTCTCTAACAAAGAGAATCTCGTATCGGCGTGCTTATATTAGCCGGATCGAGCATATTTAATTCCCTAAGGGAAATCTGGACTGTCCCTATCAGTCTCAGAAACGATCACGACCACGCAAGTTAACCGCATGATTTAACCATCCTAGACGAACCCTAGCAGGAGCAGGCGATCACCGTGATGACCACCGGCGGGCCCGCTTATTCCCTAGCCGGTCGAACACACGCTATACTCCCAAACACCCGCCGAACGCTAGCCCTAAAATAGGGTGGCCGTGTTGTTTTCGGAAAGGCTCAAACGAGCGAGACTGATCAGGTCAGTCTTAAAATCATCACGACCGTCCAACTTCGCCAGCCTAGTTGGACGGCTTGGATCGTCCCGTGATTGATCAGTGAAGCGCTAATGCACACATTGGCGGATCCTCTCCTCACCTACCCGATCGGCTTTCTCACGGAAATGCAGTGGAGCAATGAACGTTTGCTCAAAACATGGATGGCGTGATGCTTTAAAATATCAAGGAAATTCCATTAGTGTCTTAAAACGATCACGACCATCCAACTTAGCCAACATATTTGGATGACTTAGATCGCGCCTAGGACTATCAGGAAGGTGCACATATGTTCACCGTTAGCCCAACATGGACCCCACACGGTCGGTCCCCCCAAAGGGGAAGCGTGGCTTGCCGAATCGTGTGGTCAAACTCACGCATGCGTGACTATTTAAAAACCCTAATTAGGGTTTGCGGCGATGCATATCTGTCGGAGTTCGATCACGTCCATCCATCTTCGCCAACCTAAACGGAGGGTGTAGATATAGACTCAAGAGGTCCCAAGGATGTCAACGTGATCACCGTGGGCCCACCTGTGCGTGTGACTGGCCGACCTAGGTGAACCATGGTCGAGCGCCTCGAAACGCACGTCTGAAGGTGGCATGTCACACGACTTCCAAATCCTTTGCGGGAATGGATTTTTGTCGCAAATCGATCACGACCACTCATCTTTGAAAATCAATTTGAGTGGCCTAGATCAGGCCTTCATGGGACTGAGAGATATAGACATGCACAACAACGGACCGCCTCCATGCGTGACTGATCGGTCCCACCAAAATTAACGCCCATGCTTGAATTCGATCAAGACAAAGAGGGATGCTTGCGCACCTCTTAAAAACCCTAAAATTCCATCAACGGTCGTAGATATATGACGTAAACCATCTCGTCCGTCCAAATTTGACAGCTTGGTCGGACATCCTAGGTTAAAAGCTAGATGACCAATGAAGCACCTCGGTAATCACCGTCCGCCACTATTCCACAGGGAGTGATCGACCAGGGATGGCTCTCCCATTCGGCCTCCAAACGATCACTCGAAGATGATTGAACGTGATGCTATTTTAAGACGCTTAATCCGCGACCTATTCGGTTAAGCTTTAAAATAGCGATGCTTCGTACGTATTGATTGTTTTCGATGCACTAAATGCATCGAGTATACACGATATTTCATGAATATCAACTTCCTAAATAACTTAGTTATTTAACTTAGCACCGTATGTTATTTCCT
The DNA here is from genome assembly GCF_003573695.1 of Papaver somniferum. Lineage (NCBI taxonomy): Eukaryota > Viridiplantae > Streptophyta > Magnoliopsida > Ranunculales > Papaveraceae > Papaver > Papaver somniferum. Next base: position 15,468,848 of record NW_020621603.1, on the reverse strand, counting down.
GCGGTAGGTCCCATGATCCGCTCATTCAAGACATGAAGCATGTCAGAAACTGGGGGATACTTACTTGGGTATTGGTCTGGCGGTTTACAGCGTGCAACGCGCCATTACGAGAACGTTTCAGGAAAAGGTGGATGATTAACAGTGATGAGGGAAGTGGGAAAAGGTATGATTGTGTGATAATCACCACTCCTACACGATCCCACTACTCCATTACTTCACCTCCTCCACTTCCTACGAGATGAGGGTTGCGCTCAATGACTTGTATAAATAGGTCCTTCACCTATTTCCAAAGAACACACAGACAGAAAAACCAAGTGTTGTCATAGTATCCAGAAAACACCCAGAACTGATTGTTTTCATTGTGCAAGCCAGTTCATCATTCTGATACAAGTAATAAACAGCCAACACCTTCACAATCTCAACACCTTCTTCGTTTTCCTTCCTAAGATCAACCCTGTTTCCTTCACTTTGTGACCGGAGCAAGTATGGAACAGCCATTTCTTGGTTTAGGACAGAATTGTATAGATTGATCTCTCGAATCAAAAGCACTCCCGTGCAGTGTATTTTTTTAGGATTTAGATTCGTTTCTCATCCACACACACCCAAATTTACCAAAACCAGTAGAAACAGTTTTCACCCGTAAACAGCAGGTCATCTATTTTCCAAGCTACGATCATCTTTCTCATAACCTCTCAGAGCAATAACTTGTTCTCTGATCTCTCTCTTAATCTGCTTCCCTCCCTAAGACCAACCCTAATCCTTCTTCCTTGTGATTGAAGCATCCTTTGAACGGCCACTGTGCGTGGTTTAGGCGAAGACTGTTTGTGCTCAACCTCCCGTAGCTCACTTTCTGAAACCCTAGAAACCCACTTCTAACCTTTCCTAGATTTTAGTTAATTAAATTTTGGCGACCACAGTGGGAGGTTGTTCACTTAGTTACATATATCAATTTCGGTCACTATTAGGAAGGAAGCCGATTCCATAAATCCGATCATAAAAACGTTCCATTGATTCAGTCTCTGAAAATCCATTACAGACTTAGCCGAGAGAGTTATCCTACCAACACTTTCTCTCTCTTTCAAGTTTTACCTTAGTGAATAGGTTAGTGCGTCCTGGATCACATGGATCTCTTCCTGCATAACAAAACGCCCTAGTAACCTATTTTCATAAAAATCTACTGGTAATCCTTGAAAACGTCGGATACAGACCAAGGAGGACTCCCGGAGACTCAATAGAATCTTGCAAAATTTCAGATCGACATCCAGACTTATCTGAAAACGCCTTTAGAGTTACCAGTAGGAATAGATCCAACAAATCTAGATCGAGTACACGTTTCCTAAAGAAGGAGTACTCAAACTGCTGAGAATAGCACTGACGGGATCTTGCCTGCAATCGGCCTCACCGGAGAAGATGAAGCTCGTTATGAACGCTACAGAGGAAAGAAGCAACCATCCAACCGTCCTTATCACTCTCAAGGACCTCAAAGACCAGATGACGCTCTAAACTTGGAGATTCTGACGAATATTTGTTTCAAAATTCGTTTAGGTCAAGGTCCCTCAACCTGATCACAGGGGACTCGGGAAGTTTACTTCACTTTACTATTTTACTTATAACTCTTTCATTCTGCATTTGATTGACCTGGTTCTTTTTCCGTCGGATTTGTCTTTTCGTCGTCTACATGATAAACTTAGCAGAAACTTCGAAAGTCTCCAAGTAGTACGTGACCTAGTCAAAAGCGTTGCAGGGCCACGTAGGGTCACAAAACTCCAAGAAAGATACATGTTGTTTCCCTTCCTGCTTCAGAGGATCATGAACAGAGCGCGAAAAAGTATGGATGAGACTAGATTCCAGGAAGACGCTCAGCCAAAGCTAATACTTATCCGAAGATGTAAAGCCTCCGGTCGATATGCTATCTCAACACCCATCCCGTCAGAAAGAAGGGGAGTCCTAACAATTGTACGACCAAGTCTCTATGAACCCCCATGTCAGATACACCAATGATTATCCAGTATCATTTTTCGTGGAGACCTCATTTCACCCAAGGTGGAGAAGCAGAATATCTTTGCAGTGGAATCTACCAAGGAAAAAGAGATGTGTAGTCATACTCGTGGAGTTGATTATTCAGGATACTCATCCAGACATTTGCTAGCAGTTTCCACAGTCAAAGACTCTTCTCTTCGAAGGACCAGCTCGATAAGATAGCACATGTGTCAGAGTCGGACGTGACGACCGAAGAACAAGATGCGACGACCACTTATGTCTCTCCAAATCAGAAAACCACTTCCCCAAGTTTGGATGTACTGTAGGGACTTTCGAAGACCTCCATCATCAACAACGTTAACACAAACCAGGTTTCTATTATCCTTAAAGCACGTATTTTGCATTAATAGATCTATAATGCATTCACTGTTGTACTGGTCCTATGACATCTTCTCTTAGTTTTGGTTTACCATCTTCCAGAAGAAATATAGATCTCGATGGATGATTTGGCTAAACACGTTCACATGAATCCCTGTCAAGACACCTAATAGAGGTGGGACAACAACTTCATCTTGTCCAGGAAGACTCATGCGTCCAGACACTCTACATGACTCTCCACAGACATCTCCAACCCGCAGAGTATCGCTTTATCGCCTTTAAGACTCAATCTCTTAAGCTACGGGGGTTTTACTTCATTTTTCCAAGCGCCTCGAGTCGATAAGAATCCTTAGTTATATATCAAACTAGGGACTAACGGAAAACCGTGCTACACACCTTTGCATGACCAACAAGAGGTGAGCCTGACATCCGTCTTCCAAATAAAGATTTATAAACAATCAATGCAAGTGTCTCTAAATATTGGGACACATCGAGACCATTCAACTCCTCAAACCCGCATCACAATATGTTATTACTTGGGGACTATGAGACTAGAGTTCGGCCTTCAAAATCGTGAAAGGGAATCATCTGTGACTCGATAAATCTCGCATCTCTCTTCAGTATCATCGGATTCTCCTTCGCCAGCATCTTCTCTGAATTCAGCAATTGCAACTATGTCTCGGATCCTGACTGAAGATGTGACAGTTCAAATATGAATAGTTTCGTCCTTATAAGATGTTTTAGGGTTTTATATGCGTGTAACATGACTATATCAAGTAAAAGAAGCATTCAAATTATTCTTCAACAAAGAACGCATACAGGAGACAAACTAGGGTTCTCAATCGGTTTGAATAGGAGTGAGTATACAGTCTACTCAGACGCGACTCATACTTTATTCACATAAATCGAAAAACTAATACAAATGGGTAGAGAATTTGACAACGCGTCTTTGATAAAAGTATCCTTCCATGTCTCTCCTACCATGTGTTAAAAGGGCATGATGGTTCAATGCACGATCTAAGAGATATCATCAAAACACTTGAAGAAATTATTGCTAAATAGATCTGGATTCCGAGTTCAACTTCATATGGACATATCATCGTAAAAACAAGCTCCAAATCCTAAATTAACTATAATAGATGAAAGGAAAGTCTTTTCTGTCCGATAGTTGGGGTCAACCACTGAAATTGGACGTCAAATGAAGTTTCTACAACCTCTGGAGTGAAGGTCGCGCAATGGAGGAACTTCTATTACGAATTTAACTTAGGGTTTTCACTTACTCGCATACCTGACAAGAGAAATCTAGGGTTTGCATCAAGTTCGAACTCATGAGGGTCCCATTCCTTTACCAGATGCATACGGGTAAGGTTCAGAGAGAGAAAATATCAACCCTGAAGAAAACCATCCGACAGAGCCCTCTAGAGAAAATCTCTTTCTTCATGTTATGCTGCTTCACTTTGGCCTCTGCATATCAAGATACTTTTTTAGCATGTTCCAGATCTTCATCTACCATATGCATCTCCAGATTAAGGACCTCTATGAATTCAACTCACCCCGACGGACCCTGACAGAATTGAGTCATTCTCGCAACCACCTTATATTGAAGCGAAGATTCTCATGATGGTCATAAAGATTTACAAGATCTTTAGAAGCAATGACGTCCAGAGTTATCATTTTCATGATGCTAAAATTTCCAACAAGTGTCTCATCCGAAGTTATAGAAGACATGGGTCCCGTGAAATCACCCGGTAGATGGGGAAAAACGATTTGCTGGTTTTTAAGGAATTGAGGAGACGACTGTACGGAGGAGACTCCTCGAACAGAGCGAAATGTTAAACCTCACACAGATGCACCGCTGCAAAGGGGGTGTTTTAGATTCGAGAGATCAATTTGTAGTACTCCGGCCTAAATCAACACAATGACCGTTCCGGAGTAAATGCGGTCACAAGATAGGATAGGTTGATTTGTAGGAGGGAAGCTGGGAAATGTGTGGAATCAGTGGTAATCAAAGATTGTGGGTGTGTGAATTCTGAATATAATAAGCTCTGAATGATTGAAATTCCTCAATTGAGAGTAGTTGCTAAATTGATGAGTTGATGATCTCGTGTTGTCGACGAGACGTGAGATTGATGATATTGTTGATGTTAATGATTCAGTCATTCAGAGACTTATTTATATTGCTGGAATTTTAGACACCATGACCCCATGAAGTGTGACAGTTGATGGAATCAAGGAGTGGGGAAGTGGAGATCGTGTTTGAAACCAGTTGCTCAACGTGTGGAGACTTGGTCGATTTTCCACCCACTACCTCGTGAATTCCTTCAACTGATTGCACGACTTGCTCACATTCCATCGTGTGTTTGAACACACGTGCCGTAGACCGCCAGACAAAACCCTAAGTGATATCCCCCCAAAGTGACACGATTGACGTCTCGTGGTATGTTAGTCAATTGATGACTTCGTGGTTTGATGAGACGATGAGTCCATGCAGTTGCTGAGTTGAACATGATGTTCTGAAACTCATGAATTGAACATGTCATGAGACGGAGGTATAGTTCTTACGATGAAGTGAGTAAGTATTGCTCATTCGATGGATCGTTGAATATTGATTGTTAAACCAATATTCCTTGGTTTGAGCAAATATTTATCATCTGAGCAAGTGTTGCTCATGTGATGAATTGTTGAATATTTGATCATCTGAGCATGTGTTGCTCAGATGATGGATTATTGGCAGCGTACCAAAAATATTAATTAGAATACTGGTCGTTGAACCGAGCATAATTAATAATATTAATGACCATGAGGTCGTCGTAAAATTATTAAGGTTGGAATCTGGAATGATGATCCTTGGATTCAGAAAACATAATTTGATCAATTGATGATCAATTCATGGTTCGCCAGAATTTTAACCATGGGACGAAGGAGGGAGCGACTACATAGGACAGTGGATCAACCATGTAGTGTTCATATGCTCACGTGAGAAAATACAAAGAACTCCTGAAGAGTTGACGATTTGTTGGTGAAAGAATGATCAAATGCTGGTTTAATCATTTATTCGAAAATGCTCGTCTGAGCCTTAGGTGAAAAAACCTAATTAATTATAAAGAGGTGAGGACCGACCAAGGAGTCATGAAATCGGCCCTGGGTGGTTACGGGATCGAATGACGATCACTTCATGAAAATCCAAAGTGTTTGGAAGAGTTTTGGACCTAATACGTGCAATTGTGCAAATTAGGTCAAAACTGTGAAAATTGATGGGATCGGCTTATGTAAGCCAAAGAGCCAATCTTGGTCGATCAAGATAACATGCTTGTGTCCCCAAGACGTTCGTGTCTCAGTTATGAGAATTTTGATATTTTCTGACGTGCAGTTGAGCGTCATTCGAGAAAATATGCCAAAATTAGGGTTTCGCTGAAACTGAGGAAAACACCATGAGATGATGGAGAATAATTATAAAATAAAGGAATGAGGAGGCGTGGGACCGTGAAAACGAGGTATGGTCGGCCAGTCGTGACCACGGTCTCGTGGTGCCTTTTCTTAATTTTATTATATTTTTCATGATTTTATGAAAATATCATGGATTTAAAGAGTTTTGATGAATTTAGGGAGTTTCCATGAATTGAAGGAGTTTTCATGAGTTCAAGGAAGCAAAAATATTAAAAAAAAGGGCGTGTGGGGCCGTGGAAGGCATGGTCGGCTGGCTAGGGCCCGGTTCCACAAGTTTTCATGATTTTATATATTTTTTTAATGTATTTTTCATGATTTGAGGGAAATTTTCCTAATTTGAGAGAAATACCATGAAATCAAGGAATTTGATAAATTCAAGGAAGATAAAATAAATAATAATAAAATAAAGGGGCGTGTGGGACCGGCTAGGGCCCGGTCCCACAAGTTTTTCATAATTTTATTTTATTTATTTCCTAATTGTTGCAAAATACCTTGAAATCAAGGAGTTTTTTTATGAAATCAGAGAAATAATAATAATAATAAAATAATGAGGAACCATAAGGTGTGAGGCCGGGTGGGACCAAGGCATGGCCGATTGTCCAATGGTCACGCCCCACACTATTTTTCCTTAATTTTATATTATTTTCCTGGGTTTATGAAAACACCATGAAGTCGAGGAGTTTCCTCGAGACGAAGGAGATTTGTTCAAATGAAAGGATTTTCATCAGATGAAGGAAAATAATAAAAATATGATAAAATATAAAACTGGCGTGGGATTGGTCATGGCACGGTCGGCCAGTCAATGAGTCCAATCCCTTGGCGCCTTGGTCAATATTTTGATTATTTATTATTTTCTTCCTATTTTGCAATAGGTTAATCGTTTCGTCGTATTTTGAAATACTCGTTCGTGCGGTGACTGTTAGTGCATTGTCGTTGAATACACTTTCACCATATAAGTCGGGGCTTACTTAGAGGTAGCTCAGACGCCCGGTTGTTGATTATTTATTGCTAATTGTGGAATTCAGTGGAAAATGATTCACAAAACTGAGTAATAAGATGTTTATTATTAATTCATAGGATCAGCTGAGGATTCGACTACGAATTCAGAATAATAAAGTGAGCATTACCGTTCAATGGGATCGTAGATTCGACCATAGACTCAGAGTAATTAAGATTTATCTATTACCATTTATGAGACCAGTTGTGGATTCGATCATGAAATCGGAGTAATGAGATAATATAGTTATTGCTATTCTATAAGATGAAGCCGTGGATTCGATCATAGAATCAGAACAATTGTTTATTGTCATTCCATGGGACCAGTCGTGGATTCGACCATGGAATAGGAGCAATTTTTATTGCCATTCCATGGGGACCAGTTGTGGATTCGACCATGGAATAGGAGCAATAATAGATTATTCTGGGAATTCAGTAGTGAATGTCACGGCAGAATTTATCTTAATTAGGAATAATTAACTTTGTGGATCTATACTAGCAGAGCAAGCTGTCTAGGAGCATTAATTATCCCGATATGAGCTTGTCGGTAAGTCACATCTTTTATATAGTCAGGGTAAACTCGTTGTTTGTTCTTGAAGACGTTATCGCTCTATACTAGCAGAGCAAGTTGTCTAGGAGCCGTCCATCTCGTGATACTATATAGAAATAATCACTGAAAGTGTTCAGTATTCATGAGATATGTCGTTGTCCGGCCGTGATACTACATATCTACATGTACTCTGAGAGAAAGTACTCTCCGTTGAGAATTCATGAGAGACCCGTGCCTCGATACTCACGTCTGATTGCTGGATCAGAGGCTCGTATAATCACGAGTTTACGATTTTAGACCTTGTTGAAAATCCACCATCTACATTAAGTCCCATGCTTACTGAGGAAAGCCATGTTCCTCAGTCATCATTAAATGGTGATTTTCCGGCCATAAATTATACAAGTAATTGAAGTTAGTCGTAAGTTAGGACATTACCGAATTTCGAGAATATGAGCAAACCATGACTTGATGAAGGCTTAGTGCCATGATTAGAGCATCATTTGATGAGCATAAATTGGTGTGAACGGCTGGTTTGGACGATGGAACCTTGGTCATTTAGGATTTGCGGGCCTGGCCCAATAAGGAAATCCTTGGAAAATTAGGTTTTGAAAATAAAAAATTGCATAAAAGGAATTAATCCTCTTCTTTTTTATTTTTTTCACGTCCAGCTCTCCATCACCTCTCCTCCTTCACGCCAGCAGCTTGAAGTTCCGCCGCCACCTGATCGCCGCCGCCAGTCGCCGTTGCCGTCGGCTAACTTCCGGCCGACCAGGTGCGTGCGTTTTTTTTTAATATATGAACTTAGGTCCAGTGATAAAACTTAGTGTATGAGCTTTCATGTGTACCACGGTTTTATCATAAAAGGAGTAAATTTTCACGAAATCGAAATAATCCTTCGTTTTAAAGGCAAATTACGATGACTCGAAGGGAAATTTATATGATGAACTTGTGTCCAGTTATAAAATTTTGCTTATGAACTTTCATGTAAATAAAAAACTTTATCATATGTATGAGATGCGAGCTTTCACAGTATTTTGAAATAAACCTTCGTTTTAAAGACAAATAACGACGATACGAAGGAAAAATAGTTTTTTTTTATATACATTCGTGACATATATTGTGCAAAATATGATGGTATATATTATTTGCATGAATTTGTTTTCATTAGATAAAAATCCTTGAGAATTTATATATGCAAGTTGCATTAATTGTTGTTTTGAAAAAAATATCAAAACGTGTGTTTTGAGGAACCTTCGAAGATAGACAATATATTTATGATGAAATATTTTCTTGTTATAAACTTCATAGGTCAGTTGTGTGAATGTTCACATAATGAAAATTGTGTTCGCGATTTCATGAAAATCAGTCTCGGAAATTAATAAAGTCTCGTTCATTATCGCAGGTTTCGAAGAGACGAACGATTTTGAGGTGTTAACTCTAGCAATACTATCACTATTGTTAGTGGAAGTATAAAAGGTAAGAGTTAAGAGTTACCATTTTGCTTGTATTTCCTTGATTTATATATGGACGGCATACTGAAGTAGAATTTTCAGCTACTCAGCAAAGATGACCAATTCCCAAGCTGACGACGCCTCGAGGGAAGAGATGTGCGTTGATGATGGTATCTCCAGAGATGAGACATGCATGGATGAAACTTACGTTGGGGGAAACGAAGACGAAATCCCTGGGATTAAGAATGTCCCGAACATAGATGATGCATTCTTTGAAAAAGATATTCCGGGAGCTGAGCAACATTTGAAATCCCCAGTGTATCGTCTTTTGATAAATCCCAGAACTGTTACTCAGAAGAAATTGGTGACTCCTAAGACAGTGATTCCATTTTGTCTTGAACGAGGGATCTTCACCTCATCAATCATAGAGTTTAATCTTTCTCGACGACCTTTGGATAAATTTGCCGGCTGGGGGAGGCATATGTTGGGTTTTCCTCATGTAAGGACTATGCTTGACCAGGCGCAGGTGACTAGAGCTATTCAAGCTTCTGGAGAGTTGTTCATTTATCATGATGCAAGTGGTATTGTGGCTCTGTTTGCTCGCTGGTGCATTCCCACTCACACTTTCATATGTATATGGGGAGAGTTTACCATTACCTTGGAAGACGTGGCGGCTCTGATGCATCTCCCAATCACGGGCAATCTTCCTAGGATCTTTCGGATGAGGAGACCGACGTTTCTCATGTCTTGACAGCTGCAATAGAGAAAGCGAATAAGGCTGGTAGTAAAGGATAATACGCTTCCTGGTTGACACACTGGTATCCCAAAGACGAGGTTTCTGATAAACCCATCGACGGTATGTTACCCATTGCTGCTTTCTTATGTTTATGGTTGTCCAGAGACGTTTTTGAAGACAGTGAAAACTTGTTGAAGCCTTTTGTGATTCCCTTTGCTATTAAGATGGCTCAAGGTGTGTAGTTGCAGGAAATCCCACAATACACCCCTCGTATGATTTTATCGTTAATCAACTTATTTTTATGTTTACACTCTTAATTTTATTGATTAATTTCAGAATATTCTTACAAGGAAAATAAAGAAATCAAGAATGATCTCTGCTCTCAACTTTCTCTCTCCTATTTACTTATCTCTCACTCAAAAAAAGATCCCTCTCTCCTTTACAACTCGAATGACTATTTATAAAAAAAATACATAGTGGATGACAGCTAATCTGTCCTTTATTTTCGGATATGGTTTGCGATATTCTCGCAACCTTATAAATGTTAACTTCGCAAGATCTCTAATTTTCGCAAGACTATCACATCTTTCCCATGATATTTGCTGACGTTGTTTTCTGAAACTGTTCGGCGACGCTATTGTGCAATTTCATTGATGATTTCGCTGAGACACAATTGTTGCGAGAATCTGATCCTACACCTTGCCTCTTCTCAAATCTTCTCTGCAAAGTAGAGAATGATTTGAGAAATGTCGCAACTCCTTATCTTTTCATATTCCACATATATCACACGTACTCTCTCTCTTCCACTTATTTCTTGACACGTCTTCTGTAACCGCTACTTTTCAACCGCTCACGTCTCTTCGTCTTAATGGTGTTTATTTCTTCGAGAAGTAAATTTTCTTTATATACTCTTCTCCTTCCCTCTTTCCATTTTTCTTTTTACTTTCTCTTCTATTTTTATTCTCTCATCTCTGTAACTTTGTCATTCTTCTGCAAATTCTGCTGCTGTAATTTTTTCTTCCTTCAATTCTTTTACTTTCCATACATTCCCATACCCTTTATTCAATCATGGCTCCAAGTGGTCATAGATATGAGAAGAATCTTCAAGATGTCCAAAAAGATCTTGCTAATAAAGGTCTTACACTCTCCCCCATTCCTGATGTGAATGCCAAATCAATTCTTTCTGTCAAGCTTTTCTCCAATCAAAATTGTGATGATCAATCAATCATAATTTCGCTAGGTCAAATTCTCGCAGGTCTCCCTCTTCCTCTTTATAACCCAGACATCCCTTTATTTTATGAAATTCTCGCTCATCCGGGGTTTTCGCGAGCCATTTTCCCATTAAGTGGGGATTGTATCCGTCTAATGCTAGAATTCGCTAATCGTGGTGCTGGTAGAGGATCTCTTTACTCCAGTGAGCTTAGGGATCCAAAATTCGCAAACCTAGAAATAGTTGCTGAGAAGTATACAGTGGCGAATTTCTTTGAAAATTACGAACTTATCTCCATGAAGAAAGAGAATACTCGCTGGAGTATTCGATTAAGAAGAAAGGATAACATTGATGAATCTAAAATTCTTATGCAACATATTGACTGGAATTCTGGTAAAAACACAACTCCTCTCCAATCCAAAGATGACAAATGGTGCGTGTTTCCTTTAATGCTAAAGGGTCCTTACATTGCTGAATCAAACGTTCTTCCTGCGAATATCGCAGCATATCAACCTTGAGTTTTCTCCTGGCCCGAAAAGGAGAAGGAGGTATACTTCTCCCCTTTAACTCATTTTATACTTCTTTGTTGATTTTGACTATTATGTTCGCTAACTCTTGCGATATTCCGCAGATCCAAAAACTAAAAGATAGTTATAACAGGACTGGGAAATCTAGTACTCTGTTGGCTCTTCGCTCATATACAGATGAGGTAAGAAATTTTCTCTTATGACTTTAAATAGTATTGTCATTACCATGCTCTCATTTCTTACTTCTATCTGTATGCGAAGATTATTGTTGAAGTAGAAGAATCTGCTGATGCTGCAAAGATTGGCGATAAAGGTAAAGGTGCTCTTCGCAGAGAAAAATCAACTGGTCCTCCTCCAAAGAAAAGAAAAGTGTGTTCTTCTTCTCCTTCAAATGTTATTCCTAACGAGAATTCTGAAAGTGACAAGGATGATGAGGATAATGATGATCTCGCTGGAACTGAAAATTCTCCTCCGGAATCTTCTATGGCTAAGCTTTCTGGCCTCTTTTATGATTCTCTACAAGGAATGGGAGATAGCCAGTTCGCAAATACCTGCAAAGCTCTTGCTACCCTCTGTGATGTCCCTTTACTAGATGGTGATAGCTCTCTTCGCGGAGTTTCTAGATCAGTGACTCCCGACTTCTTGCATTCTCTCAATAGTTTGGTATACTTTCATCTTTTTACTTCTTCATTGTTATAACTCAAAATCTCTTTCTATATTAATATTTTTTATTTCTTTTCGCAGGCTGGAAAAGCTTCTTTTGCGGTTGCCTCAGATCTAGAGAGAAGACGCGAAATTCTTGAAAAGAAGAATCTTCAATTTCGCAAAAGGAATGAAGAATTGGAAGTTGAAGTTAAAGGTCTTCGCGAGAAGAATAGACAATTAGAAATTGATTCTTCCTCTTATAAGAACAAAATTTCTAGTCTTCAACAAGCTAATAATCAGCTTTACGGTATATTACTTTTCTCTTTTCTCTTTATTCATTCATCTTGTTGTTTATCTTATTTAAATAATCCTTTTTGCAGACATTTATGGTCTTTCTGATGAAGCTACCCCTTCGTTCATTTCCTAATGCCTTGGATAATGATACCCTTCTTGAACGTCTTAACAATTCCTTAAATAGCTTTTCTAATGATAGAATTTCATCTCTTTCTCTAAATGAACTTAGATCACAATTTCGCCTCTTAGAAATTGATCATAGATCCAGTTTAGGCTTAGCTAACAGATTTAAACGTCTCCTTATTGATTCCAAAGAGAAAACCAATGAGTTGAGAACCAAGATTAGCGGTCTCATAGATGATAAAGATCGTATCTCTGATCAAGGTGCCAAGGCTCTGGCGAAATTCCAAGAGGCTCTCCTTGAAGTTCAACTTGAGCGAGATGAAGCTAACCGCAAGAATATTGAACTCTGCGAAAGGGAAAATCAAATTCGTTCTCGTCTTCTCATAAGTAGTGAGGAAGAATTTGTCTGGGCTGCGAAAATTTTAGATGATGCTAGAAAAGATTTAGGCGTAAATGTTAGTCTCCAAGTTGAACATACAGCCTTGATTAGAGACATGATTTCTGACAGAGAAGGTTGCTAATTGCTCTTCTTTACTAATCTTTTGCTTCTTATAGATTTTCATCAAGTTAATAATTGGTTGTCTTTTGTTCGCAGATTCTGAAAATAGATATCGTGAAAAGATTGAAGAACTTGAAGCTGAAAAGGAGGAACTCGCAAAGAATCTTTCTTCTCGCAACGACAAGTATTCTAGATTGAAGAATCAAATCAAAATCACCATTGAAAATTTTAAGAATGATGCTACGCATTTTCGCAATCAAACCATCCAGATGGTTTGTGATGATCATAATATCCCACATTCTGATTACCCTTGTCTTTTAGAGGAAATCCCACAGAATACTCCCAATTTGATTATCTCTGATAGTGAAGCTGACGATGAAGAATCTGATAGTGATGGAAGTTCTGATGGTGATGAGGATTCTGACGCAGATGAAGAAGGAAAAAGTCTGATGAAGATAATGAAGGATTAACCAAGAAATAGTCTTATTTCTTCTTTGATTCTTTGTAGCACTTGTATATTTATTTCTTCTTTCTGTATATTTGTGTTTCTTTCATTTTGGCCTGCGTAAATTAAAACAATTCTTCTTTGCAATACAGTTAATCAATATAATCATTAATTCTTGAATTTTTGAGTAAATCTCTTATGGAGACAAATAGCATTTTCTAATTTCATACATTCCCATACTTGCCTCTGTTATTTGAATCCAAATGAGAGATTTCATAAACTTTTTCTTATTGTACAATTTCGCAAGTCTTGCGAAGTGAATTTTGTTTCTTTTCAAAATCTCATTCCTGTGTGGTCTTATTTTGCCTTCCTAATTAAAGGTCTTATTATGCCACCTCTTGTCATTGCGACAAAATCGCAGGACGTCCTTGCACTTTCATGCAATAACCCATTGATCTTGCCTTAACTTTTTCTTCTGTATTATGGCCTCTTCAGGAATATTGCGACAATATGACAGGCCTAAATATTCTTGCGAAAATAAAGCCCCATGACATTGCCGTCTTGCGATGAAATCGCAGGACGTCTTCGCACTTTCATGCGAAAACCCATTGATCTCATCTTATCTTTTTCTTTTGTATTATTGCCTCTTCAGGAATGTTGCACAAATATGACAAGCCTTAATTATCCTTGCGAATAATAAGCCTCATGACATTTGCGTCTTAAGACACTTATCAGCTCCCTAATGGAGGGTGCCGCCCTTATCTTCCCCCTGGTTGCCCCTTCAAGGAGGCGTACTTCTACCATACAAGGTTAGCTCCTCCCATCCAGTCTTAACAACAACCAGTTGTTTTCGCAGCCTCTTATCCCTTTTACCTATAGGGCTTATGGTTACGAGACTGCACCCTAAGTGGGGTTTTCTTCGGGCCGAGTGCAGTATAAGCCAAGACTTGTCAAGAATGGCAAGGACGCTTCAAACGCCCTCGGCACTCTTGACTCAACCGTGTACCTCGGCGCCTTGATCAGATCTGCACTCCTTGGGAGAGTTCTTATTACCTTAGTCGCCCAACCTAAGTCATATGCTTAAGTTGAGAATCCAAGGTGCCTCTCCCGGATGGGCTTTTTGACCCCAAATCTCCATGACTCAGGTTCCGGTGGCGGTGTAGCCTTTCCCTGAGTCATGTAACAGGTACCCCCTAATATGACGTACTTTAGGTCTTACATTTGCCTCTTGCGAAATTTTATTCGCGAACTAGGGTGTACGCCATAAAGGTTCGCCTCTTTCTCTTTTGTCATTCTTTTATTATTTTCTGTAAAATTCATTATCTCTGCGAGAGTCTCGCAATTCATAATATTGTATCTGAATTTCGCAATCTCAATTTTGTTGTTCAATCAAATGTATTTTTGAGAATTTTACTTATTGCGAGATTATCGCAACAACTTAATCATTCATACATTTCTTGCTTTTATTACTTTTGCCCTCCTCTGCTTCTTTATGATTTTCTGCTACTGCTTCCTTGGTAATGGTATGTTCATCCTTTTTACCCTGAGCTAGCATTGATTTTTAACATCTCTTCTCCTTTCTTTTCGATTGTATCCACCATCAACTTCTCACTTCTTTGTACATCCTTGACTTTGTCGCCAGTTTTCCTTCTTATTTGCTCTTCCTTCGCAAGATTCTATCTCAGTTTCGTAACATTTCTTTCCTTCAACCCAATCTCCCTTTATGATTCCTACACCATTGGGGTGAGGGAATTTGATGCATTGATGGAAAGTTGAAGCTACACCCAGAATCCCATGTAGCCAAGGTCGACCAATTAATGCATTGTAGGGTGATTCTACATCAACAACACAGAATGAGATTTCTGAAGATATTCCCTTCAATGGAATTTGCATAGTAACCTCCCCTTTAGGCTTGTTTGCAGTACCATTAAAACCATATATCTTATATGTTGATGGTATAAGATCATCATCTCTTCCACCCATGGTTTTATAAGTATGATAAAATAAGATGTTCACAGAGCTTCCAGTATCGACTAGGATTCTATTGATTGCCCATGAATCTTCAGCTTCATCATCCTCATCTTCTTTTGGTTTTGGATTAATCTCTAATTTTATTACCAATGGATTGTCATGCATCTCTTCTCCTTCGGGAACTTCTTCTGCGGTAAAGGAAATTATCTGTTTCTGCCATTCCTCTAGTTGCGAAATTTTCGCAATATTCATAATTTCTTTTCGATTATTATCTCTTGCGAACGCTCGACTTAAAACATTATCATGAAAGTCTTCAATTTTCTTATAAGAATGTACGATAGAGTGACATAATAGATTTTTTGCTTTTGCACCCACTTCTATGAAGAATGTTTCTTTCTTTTTCATTGTATTCACTTTGTGATGTTCTGGTGGTGGTGGTAATGGTTGAGGTTGTGGATTCCCTACCAGAAAGTCGTTTAATTTCCCTTGATCTATCATATCTCAAAATTCATGACTTCTGTGATTTGGAGGTGGTTCCGTTCCCATGTTCCACGGTGTTGTTATATTTTCCATCAAGATTATATCTTCCCATATCTTCTCCGCACTTGCATTTCGAGGTGGCATCTTGATTTCTTCCCATACTACCTTATGACCTCCTTGTCCTCTATTAAAGTTTGGTCTTTGACCTCCATAAGTTTCTTGCGGTTGATCGAGTCTTTGAATCTTGTTATTTCCTCCACGACTGTAGAAATTTCTTTATCTTTCATACTCTTCTTTATCTCGACTTCCCATAGCTATCAACTTTTGCTGATTGTTACCTGTCACCTTTTCTTGTTGTACTTGCGAAGTATTCGCCACTGTATTTACTAGATTGGGTAATAAGCTTGCATTCGTTGCTTGTGAGCTGGTATTCGCAACTGGATATGATTTTCATTTTTTATTTCCTTCAAAGCAATGTATTCTTCTTGAAGTTCTCGCAATTCAGTCATTGTAATTGTATTCTTGACTCTGAAAATTTGGACATACAACAGGTTTGTTGCAAACATAGCATTGATAGATAATAATATGAGATATCTCTCATCTACACGGCCAGCCATTTCGTTACACATGGTTCTCCATCTTTTAGTCAAGTGTTTCAAACTTTCACCAATCCTTTGTTTTAATCCAAACACATCTTCTATACCAGGTCGTGAGGAATTATTACTTATATATGCTCCCAAGAATGTGGTCTGCAAATGATTGAAGAAGGTTATTGTGTTCTTTGGTATACCTTCAAACCATTTTAACGCCTCTCCTGTTAAGATGGATGCGAAATATTTGCACAATACCGCATCATGATTTTCCATTGTAACATGCACCTCACATAAGATTTAACGTGTTGAATTGCACAAGTTGTTCCATCGAAAATGCTGGTTAATGCGGGTAAATTGCATTTCGGTGGTATTCCTCCTAATTGTACTTCTCTGGTAAATGGAGTTTTCACAGCTTCTTCTATTGCTTCATCCAATTGTCTTCTACCTACTTCTCCTCTGTTATTTAGCATTCCTCTCATTTCTTCTAATTATTTCAAGATTTGTTGATTTACCCCTGAATCTTGACCCATTGGTCTCTTTAATTTTGCTTCTCTTCTTCATTATCCTCATCTCGTCTTCTTCTGCGATTCTCTTCTTCATCCTTATCTTGAATTCGCAAGTGATGATGTCGTTCATTTTCCCCTCCATAATTTTGTTCATTTCTTATCAAATCAATTCGCTGTCTTTCATCCAGTTCTCTTCACTCTATCATACTCCTCATTGAGATTATCATTATTCCAGTTTTGTATATGCCTTCTTTCTCGGTTGTCATGATTGTTCTGGCGAATTGTCTCCTGAAGCTCTTGATCTTCCATTTCCGCTCTCAACTTTTCACGTTCGCAAATTAAACGTGCTTGTTCAGCATTATGTCTTTCAATTTCTTCTTCAATTGTCTGTTGATTTCTTTGATTTTCTCTCACATGTAAAATTCTTCTTCCCTCTTCTTGATTTCCTTCGCCATCTTGGTTACTTTGCCTCTGAATTTGCCCATTCTCTTGATTTCCTCTAATTTGCTTATCATCAAAAGTTTCATTTTGTGGAATGTAACGATCATCAATTCTTTCTCTATTTTCACGATATTCTTCATTAGGATTTGACATTTCTTCATGAATATTGTTTCCAATATTGATTGTAGGTGAATTTTGCCTCATTTCTCTTCTAGTTGCTCTGGAATATGATTTTGTAATACTTCTCGATCTTTTATTCTGCAATCTGATATTCTCCATTCTTAATTCGTGATTTTGTCTTGTTAAATTTGCACGCTCTTCCGCCTCAGCTCTTCTTTCCTCATGTATTCTTCGTCTAAATGTTTCGAACGCTCCAATTTCTTCATCTCCATGAATTATTCCTTCATCTGCTTCTTGATTTCTCTATTCTTGTCTGTAATTTCTATTTTTTTGCTCTTGTATTTCTTCTGCAGAATTTGATCGCCAGGTGTGTGCGCTCACTCTGTCATAATCTGTATTCCTCTCTTGAACTAGTGTTTATTTAATTGGTGATTGAATTATATTTTCTCTATTATTTCTCTTTCTAGTAGATTCTCCCACTTCACTTCTTTCTCTTCCAGCAATTCTTTTGCTTCTTCTAATAGTAGTTGGTTGTTCAGATGTATTTCTTCTTCTAGCCATTTCTTCAATGCTAACAGTGTTTCAAGAAATTATGAAAAATTCTTAATCAACTACTTTAAATTTTCAAAAATCTCAATGTTAATCTTCGATTTTTTCTAGAATAGTCTTCAATCTCCAATCGCCTCTCCCTGTTTCTAGCGCCATTATGTAGTTGCAGGAAATCCCACAATACACCCCTCGTATGATTTTATCGTTAATCAACCTATTTTTATGTTTACACTCTTAATTTTATTGATTAATTTCAGAATATTCTTACAAGGAAAATAAAGAAATCAAGAATGATCTCTGCTCTCAACTTTCTCTCTCTTATTTACTTATCTCTCACTCAAAAAAAGATCCCTCTCTCCTTTACAACTCGAATGACTATTTATAAAAAAAATACATAGTGGATGACAGCTAATCTGTCCTTTATTTTCGGATATGGTTTGCGATATTCTCGCAACCTTATAAATGTTAACTTCGCAAGCTCTCTAATTTTCGCAAGACTATCACATCTTTCCCATGATATTTGCTGACGTTGTTTTCTGAAACTGTTCCGCGACGCTATTGTGCAATTCCATTGATGATTTCGTTGAGATACACTTGTTGCGAGAATCTGATCCTACAAGGTGAGCAACTTCCGATAGGTAGTTTATTCTTAGGCTCCTTGTATTACAACCTGAACTCCTTGATTATAGACTCCAGTGTGTCGAACGGCTCTATGAAGATTGAGTGTTATGCCAACACGATGTTTCTTCAAGCTTTGATGTGGGAGCACTTTAAGAATTGTGCACCTATTCCACGTAATCTTCTGCAAGGACCAAATACTGATGCGCGCCATACTTTCCCTGAGAAAGATAATGCTAGGATCATGCGTTGGTCCACAAAGCAGCCTCGTTCTAAAATACGCTTTATTGATGTGTTAGATGAAGAATCTGAGTTCAGTTTTCGCCCGTGGGTGTCAGTCCCTGATTATGTTTCTCAGCCGATGACTTTCAATACTGGAGAAAGAACGAAATTGACGTCTGGTGCGCATCTGAGTAATGGCGAAAGATCTTTCATGTTGAGTCGCACCTCTGGTCATTTGCTATCAGCCACGTTTAGAGAGCTGTCAGTGGAGGAGTATAATATTGACAGAGCAACTCGACAAATGGGTATGGATCAATGTGTTCCAACCATACGGAGAAGGAAGCCATCAGTTGAGCAACTCAGGACTCATTTCGATCATACTCATGTGGAAGGGAGTAGCTACTGGTTTCCTGGTTCTGATAGATTCTCCTATGTAACCCCAGGTTATGTAGAATTCTGCGATCGGCAACTCGGGCGTTTGCGTGGCTTTGTAAGATTTCCCATACCTCCATTCAAGGATCTTCCTTCGGCTGAGATGATTTCCAGTCGACCAAGATTGAAGTATCTTTCTGGTGATAAACGAAAGTCGTCTCCAGGATGCTCTCAGGTATGTTTATTCATATAATCTTCACAAAATTATAAGAAATGTATTCTGATTATATTACTGGATTTCACCATAGGACGGTCATAATACACGACCTCGAATCAGTGTAGATTTCTCAGAGACTGAGGCGGTTATTCATGACGGAAAAGGCATACATAAAGGCTATAAGCTGTTACCTAATACCGTAAAGTCCCCAGTTGATGCTTTGGTAAGTTTCCATTATTTTCTTTCTCTTTCTCGCCCATATTATTAGGATCTTGAAACCAATATTGTTATTCCATTGCAGGATTTTGCTCCATCAAGTATTGATGGTCTTCGGTTCTCCACCTTTGAGCAAGTAATTCCTGACTTGAGCGATGAAGGAAAAGTTGTAAGTATCTCTTCACATGTTCGATTATGATACTTTATTGATGAAATGCTAATTGTTTGAGAATATGTCCAGGAGGATGTCGTTATGGATATGGAAAGTGCTGCCACTCGACCGTCTCTTGAGAATAGAGACACAGGCAGTGCTAAGGATTTGGAGCTGAATGGAAGTAATGATCCTACCATCGTTGACACGGACAATCCCAACTCCTTGAATGCTTTGGATACCCCTCAAGTAAGAATATACTATGTACATTCTTCATGGAAGCATAAAAGTGCTGATTTTTGAATGAATGATTGTTAATCCATGTGTGTATATGAAAACTTAGTCAAATTTCGTCGTCAGAAAATTCGGAACCCAACTTTTTAGTAAAAATACCGTAGAATCTTCGTCCGGAATCGGATTTTGATGATCTGCATGTGCAAATTCAAGCCCGGAAAATTTCCAAGCTTTATCAAAGAAGCTTTTTAAGTTTTGAGCACGTCCAGAGCCTGAAAAAGGCGAAATAGTAAACTTCCAGGAGACTTCCAGGACTTTTTCAGATTGCGCATCACTTGATATTTTGGCCACATCTACTTGCTCGTTCATCAGATTGTCATGAAATGTTGACATGTCGTAGAGGACATCCATACGAAGAGAATGGTATATGTCCCATCCTAAAATTCCTTGTAAATTGCTCCCAGTTCGTCTCTTAGTACAAAGCAGAGTTCAGTTTCTTCAGACGGACTCATCGTAAAACGTGTTTTCATGACTTTTATGTTATTTGCTCGTGCCTTGAATGTATTATGATGAATCTTGATTATGTTTCCTTGCTGGTATGCTGTGTTTCATAATCTCCTTTGGCTTCGTGATTCTAACCTCATGTAATCTTCGTATTAGGTGTTAAATACCGAAGTTGAGGATACTGGAGCTCATGATGACAACTCTTACCTTTCCGAAGTTATTGATGAAGAGACAACCATCCCTGAACTTCGATGCCATGAGATGGTCGCTTCTGATGTTATGGAAAACCAGATGGTTGTTGCTTCAGTGATAGAAGAAACCAAGATAGTAGCGGAGAATACCAAAGAAATTGTTGCTTTGGTCGTGGAAGCCGCTCCAGTGATTGAGAACCGTATAATAGTGTATGAATATCCAACTGCAGGGGTTTCTTTCGATCCTCCCTTTAACACTTCAATCCCGTATCATGAACTGGTCGGTGGATTCAGCGTTCCATTGGATATGTATGCTTGTACGAGACGATATGGAAGAAGTTCGGCCACATGATCGTTGACAGGAACCCTGGGCGTGCTTATGCTTTAACCATGCAAGTAGGCGTTATCTTGCATGTCGTGATTGATATGCATACGATACCCAGGAATACCGTGACTCCAGATATACTCTTTGATTGGGAGTTTAACTTGGAGAATTCAGAAAGACTTGGCCTCAACGTGAAATAGCTTCGTAAGCAAATAAACGTTATCAAGGAATCATGTGAGAAGAACATACATTTCCAAACGATACTGTGAAGGAGGAGGAAAAGATTGCCAAGCTGACCGAGGAGTTGAACAAGGAGAGGGCGGCTTTGCAATTCTTGAAGGATGCTGATGAGCGAAAGCTTTTTCTTGCTGATCTCTTGAACTTCTGAACTTCTGAGAGATGTGAGGTTTATACTTGGGTTTTGATATTTAGATGGTTTTGGATTGTCTGGTGGTTAAGGATTTTCTTGTAGATTTGATAGAGATTCTCTTTTACGAAATATGAACTGAATTTTGATAAATTGTTGAATTCAAATACTGATTGAAAGTATTGCAAATGTTTTGGAGGAATTGAAATACAAATGAAAGAAAATCCTAAATGTTAAATCCCAACGCCATGAGTGCTTCAAACGCCCAATACCTTAAATGTCCAATAATTTCAGATAAACGCCTTGAGCCAATTTTCGTGAATTACTGGTAGGATTCTGCCATCTGTGTTGGTCAATTTGTAGTATCTTCCGGCCACGGACACAGTGACCATGAATGGTCCTTCCCAATTGGAGTTCCTTGTAGAATGAAGACCGCGCTGAACTCTTTGAGAACCAGGTCCCTTCATGAAACTTGTTAGGCTTGGTCGATCGTGCCTTGAATATCTTCCGCTGATTCGGAATTCCCTGTTTGACGGAATTCCACGATTGTGGCCATATGGACACTCGCGCGGAAGAGAGTATCCAGCATAGTGTTGATCATGCTTAGCCAGGTCTTCAACAATAAACCTCTCGATGGAGTGACCGATTTGAAGAAGTTCTGAACCCAACCATTGGGTGTAATATTGTTGAGGTGAAGTACCCACTCGTAGCTTTTGATGACTGCTAAATTGTTCATGGGGAGAAGTCCCTGGACCATAGTAGAATTTGAACATTGGTATTAGCAGAGGAGGAATAAGACTTGCCTGAGCTCGAAACCTTCTGACAAAGGTGTGCGGATTATCTCCAAGTTCCTGCGTAAGTCCCATCAGAGTTTTTACTTCTTCCAGATGCTCAAACGGTGGTGCGTCCTCTGCTTCGTCTTCGACTCGGAATCCTTGTCGATGACAGGATGTGTTGAAGGCATCGTTATCCTTCCAGCATGAATCCAAGTTCTTCCAAGGACCATGTCGTATCCAGGGTTCCCGGATTATGAAAAACTTGGCCTCAGTGCAGATCAATCTTTCCGTAACTTTGAGAGTGATGAAGCCGTATGCGTCTCTGGAGATTCCTTCGTGGTCCCTGATTGCTATGGGAGCGTGGGTGGCTTCCTGTCGAGTAATACCAGCAGCTCTGAGAGTTTTCAAAGGGATGATGTTGACAGCGGTACCAACATCGACGAACGCCCTCTTGAACTCATTTCCTTTAATGTGCACTGTGGTGAGCAGTCCCCAGTCATACATTTCTTTGTCGGTGGCTGAAGGTTCGGTGGTGGTCTCTTGGATCAGGACGTTTTCCGGACACGATGTGGTTCAGTGCAGCAAACATGTCTTTCCTTTGAGCTTTCGAAAGATACAACAACTCGCAGACATGTTCGATCAGAGATTGGACCGCTTCCTTGAAGGAGGTTCAGAGATGGTAAAAGTTTGACTGGGAGGGGTTTTTTGTGTACTCCCTCAGTCCCCAGGTTGAGCTCTCCTGATTCGACCTTTTCTTTGAATATGCGCTTCAAAATTTTGCAATCACTTGTGGGATGGCTGACGTATCTATGGAAGCGGCAATACCGAGGATTTTCCATGGCTTCTTCAGTTGGTTCCTTCTTGACATAAGGCAATTTGATTGCCATCTTGGATCCAGGCATCGAGTAGTTCATTAACTTCTTCCATTGAACAGGGAAAATCAGGTGCTTCTGGATCTTCCGTATGCTGAGGAGGGACTTTCGAATTCTCCTTCTTGTGTGCCTTTGAAGGGGTGGAGGAAGTCTTTGTTGTGGTTCTGCTTTTCGCTTACTCCCTTCTGTGACAGCATTTGTTGAAGGTTGCAGGTTGTACTGCTTGTTGATCAAACGCCTGCTTCCTCGAGTGTCTTTTGAATCCTCAGTCTTTGTAGACTTTGTTCTTTCCAAAAGAGGGTGCAGTGGTTGCCGACCTCTTCGCAGCTTCGTGAAGCTCTGAGAAAGTCTGGAATCGAAGGTTCTCCAGCAAGGCCCTGTAGACCGGGAGCATGCCATTGATGCACAAGTCCACCAGTTGTTGCTCCGTGACGTTTGGGTCATGACAATCCAGGGCTTGGACT
Source organism: Papaver somniferum (assembly GCF_003573695.1). NCBI lineage: Eukaryota > Viridiplantae > Streptophyta > Magnoliopsida > Ranunculales > Papaveraceae > Papaver > Papaver somniferum. The sequence goes on along the minus strand of NW_020621603.1, from coordinate 15,445,378 downwards.
CTGAACCTTTTCACATAATCATTGGGATTTTCACTGACCCTCTGAAACATTCTTCCAAGGTCGGAGAGGGTGACTTGTTCTGACACGAAGAAGTATTTCCTGTAGAATGCGTTAACCATTTCTCCCCAATTGTTGATAGTCCCTGGTGTGATGTTGTTATACCAGGTGTATGCCTGCCTTTCAGAGATTTTGAGAATTCCTTGAGACGAACGACATGATTATGTTCATGTTCTCCCAGGGCTTCGAGAAAACGAGAGACATGTTCCCGAGCATTGCCAGTTCCATCATACAAGGTGAAAGTTGGAGAAACGTAACCTTTGGGGAGTGGAATCCTCTGCGTAGCGGCAGGATAAGGAGGTTGATGACGATGGTCATGCGATGTCTTTTTTTTCCACGGTTCTCCAAAGGTGCTCCAGATCCTCGCGAGTGATGAATTCGATGATCCCTTCGCTGATGAGTTGTCTGCAGCAGTTTTGTGGACTTCGTCGTCTTCTACTGTATGGATTGGAATTACTTCAGGATCGTCGTCTGAGGATTTCTCCTTTCCTTTCCCTTCTCTTGAGTTTCTCTGACATCTTGTCAGTAAGAGTTTGAGATAATTACACAGCTCCTTCTGTGCAGCAGCCATGTCAGTGATTCTTTGCAAGGTCTCCTGCGCTTTGATAAGATCAGCAATGGTAGGTGGTGGATCTCTCTGACTTCTTCAGGGTGTCGTCCGGACAGTGGATGACCTTCGCGTGAGGAGGAGTAATGTCACCACCATCAGTGTTGGAGGTCGGAATTGTCTCCGGGATATTCTGATTGTTGTTGTTGCTAGTGCTAGCACGGTTTGTGTTAGGATTCGTAACTGAACCTGACCTGAGATCAACCATCTTGTGAAATTGTGAGATTAACCAAGAGAATGATCTCCCACTGTGGTCGCCAATCTGTAGATGGGGAAAAACGATTTGCTGGTTTTTAAGGAATTGAGGAGACGACGTACGGAGGAGACTCCTCGAACCGAGCGAAATGTTAAACCTCACACAGATGCACCGCTGCAAAGGGGGTTTTAGATTCGAGAGATCAATCTGTAGTACTCCGGCCTAAATCAAGACAATGACCGTTCCAGAGTAAATTCGGTCACAAGAGAGGATGGGTTGATCTGTAGGAGGGAAGCTGGAAATGTGGAATCAATGGTAATCAAAGATTGGGTGTGTGAATTCTGAATATGATAAGCTCTGAATGATTGAAATTGCTCAATTGAGAGTAGTTGCTCAATTGATGAGTTGATGATCTCGTGTTGTCGATGAGACGTGAGATTGATGATATTGTTGATGCTGATGATTCAATCATGATTCAGAGACTTATTTATATTGCTGGAATTTTAGACACCATGACCCCATGAAGTGTGACAGTTGATGGAATCAAGGAGTGAGGAAGTGGAGATCGTGTTTGAAACCAGTTGCTCAACGTGTGGAGACTTGGTCGATTTTCCACCCACTACCTCGTGAATTCCTTCAACTGATTGCACGACTTGCTCACATTCCATCGTATGTTTGAACACACATGCCATAGTCCTCCAGACCAAAACCCTAAGTGATATCCCACCAAAGTGACACGATTGACGTCTCGTGGTATGTTAGTCAATTGATGACTTCGTGTTTTGATGGGACGATGAGTCCATGTAGTTGCTGAGTTGAACATGATGTTCTGAAACTCATGAATTGAACATGTCATGAGACAGAGGTATAGTTCTTACGATGAAGTGAGCAAGTATTGCTCATTCGATGGATCGTTGAATATTGATTGTTGAACCAATATTCCTTGGTTTGAGCAAATATTTATCATCTGAGCAAGTGTTGCTCATGTGATGAATTGTTGAATATTTGATCATCTGAGCATGTGTTGCTCATCTGATGGATTATTGGCAGCGTACCAAAAATATTAATTAGAATACTGGTCGTTGAACCGAGCATAATTAATAAAATTAATGACCATGAGGTCGTCGTAAAATTCTTAAGGTTGGAATCTGGAATGATGATCCTTGGATTCAGAAACCCTAATTTGATCAATTAATGGTTCGTCAGAATTTTAACCATGGGACGAAGGAGGAAGCGACTACATGGGACCGTGGATCAACCATGTAGTTTCCATATGCTCACGTGAGAAAATACAAAGAACTCCTGAAGAGTTGACGATTTTTTGGTGAAAGAATGATCAAATGCTGGTTTAATCATTTATTCGAAAATGCTCGTCTGAGCCTTAGGTGAAAAAACCTAATTAATTATGAGAGGTGAGGGACCGACCAGGGGTCATGAAACCGGCCCTGGGGTCACGGATCGATGACGATCACTTCATGAAAATCCAAAGTGTTTGGAAGAGTTTGGACCTAATACGTGCAATTGTGCAAATTAGGTCAAAACTGTGATGAAATTGATGGGACCGGCTTCTGTAAGCCAAAGAGCCAATCTTGGTCGTCAAGATACATGCTGTGTCCCCAAGCGTCCGTCTCAGTTTGAGAATTTTGATATTTTCTGACGTGCAATTGAGCGTCCATTCGAGAAAATATGCCAAAATTAGGGTTTCGACGAAACTGAGGAAAACACCATGAGATGATGGAAATAATATAAAATAAGGAATAGGAGGCGTGGGACCGTGAAACCAAGGTATGGTCGGCCAGTCGTGACCACGGTCCCGTGGTGCCTTTCCTTAATTTTATAAATTTTTGATGATTTTATGAAAATATCATGGATTTAAAGATTGATGTTTGATGAATTTAGGGAGTTTCCCTGAAGTGAAGGAGTTTTCATGAGTTCAAGGAAGCAAAAATATTAAAATAATAAAAACAAGGGCGTGTGGGGCCGTGGGAGGCATGGCCGGCCGGCTAGGGCCCGGTCCCACAAGTTTTCATAATTTTATATATTTTTTAATGTATTTTTCATGATTTGAGGGAATTTTCCTAATTTGAGAGAAATACCATGAAATCAAGGAATTTGATAAATTCAAGGAAATAAAATAAATAATATAAATAAAGGGGCGTGTGGGACCGGCTAGGGCATGGGGCCGGCTAGGGCCCGGTCCCACAAGTTTTCATAATTTTATATTATTTATTTCCTAATTTTGCAAAATACCATGAAATCAAGGAGTTTTTTCATGAAATCAGAGAAATAATAATAATAATAATAAAATAATGAGGAACCATAAGGGTGGGGCCGCTGGGACCAAGGCATGGCCGGTTGGCCAATGGTCACCCCCACAATTTTTCCTTAATTTTATATTATTTTCATGGGTTTATGAAAACACCATGAAGTCGAGGAGTTTCCTCGAGACGAAGGAGATTGTTCAAATGAAAGGATTTTCATCAATGAAGGAAAATAATAAAATATGATAAAATATAAAACTGGCGTGGGATTGGTCATGGCACGGTCTTCAGTCGTGAGTCCAATCCCTTGGCGCCTTGGTCAATTTTTGATTATTTATTATTTCTTCCTATTTTGCAATAGGTTAATCGTTTCGTCGTATTTTGAAATACTCGTTCGTGCGGTGACTGTTAGTGCATTGTCGTTGAATACACTTTCACCATATAATCGGGGCTTACTTAGAGGTAGCTCAGACGCCCGGTTGTTGATTATTTATTACTAATTGTGGAATTCAGTGGAGAATAATTCACAAAACTGAGTAATAAGATGTTTATTATTAATTCATAGGATCAGCTGAGGATTCGACTACGAATTCAGAATAATAAAGTGAGCATTACCATTCCATGGGATCGTAGATTCGACCATAGAATCAGAGTAATTAAGATTTATCTATTACCATTTATGAGACCAGTTGTGGATTCGATCATGAAATCGAGAGTAATGAGATAATATAGTTATTTTATTCTATGAGATCAAGCCGTGGATTCGATCATAGAATCAAACAATTGTTTATTGCCATTCCATGGGACCAGTCGTGGATTCGACCATGGAATAGGAGCAATTGTTATTGCCATTCCATGGGACCAGTCGTGGATTCGACCATGGAATAGGAGCAATAATAGATTATTCTGGGAATTCAGTAGTGAATGTCACGGCAGAATTAATCTTAATTAGGAATAATTAACTTTGTGGCTCTATACTAGCAGAGCAAGCTGTCTAGGAGCATTAATTATCCCGATATGAGCTTGTCGGTAAGTCATATCCTTTATATAGTCAGGGTAAACTCGTTGTTTGTTCCTGAAGACGTTATCGCTCTATACTAGCAGAGCAAGCTGTCTAGGAGCCGTCCATCTCGTGATACTATATAGAAATAATCACTGAAAGTGTTCAGTATTCATGAGATATGTCGTTGTCCGGCCGTGAGACTACATATCTACATGTACTCTGAGACAAAGTACTCTCCGTTGAGAATTCATGAGAGACCCGTGCCTCGATGCTCACGTCTGATTTCTGGATCAGAGGCTCGTAATATCACGAGTTTACGATTTTACCCCTTGTTGAAAATCCACCATCTACACACCCCAGGACGGTCAGTTGTCTCTCTGCACCATAATTCTCTTTCTGAAGGTCCTATGAAATTGTTGAAGCCCGCTCATCCTCACTCTACCAAGGTCGAACTCGTTCTCAGTATGAAGAGTGCGCTACAAACGAGAGAGGAATTATAAAAAGTAAACTAAGGGAGCAACAACACACGACTAGGAGTTTCTCTATATGAGAACCGGCCTTCCCGCCTAAAGACTTCTCCTCTCCTAACCCTTTCAAACCTTACCTCCTGCCTAGAGTCCTATTGTAATTAATAAATCTATCTCACATCTCATGGGGTACTCACGGATTTGTTTGGGTCCATACTTTCACAAGGGATCAAGCAAAATACGTTTTCTAGAAACCAAAGAGTAAAAACGAATAATTAATACCACGTACGTGTCTCTATCCTAAGAATACAAAATTCACGACCTAAACCAAGCTAAGGAAGGGTAGTGAAGTCATAATACTACAAGGATTTGTGCTTGAAGCAAGAGAACGCTTTAAAATTCCAACTGAAACAAGGATTCCTTTGGTAATTCAGATTGATGAACATCGCAGCGCAAAGACTTGAAAACTGATGACAATTCATAAGGAGTTTCGGGGTACTCTCTGAAGAAAATGTTTTCCTCTATGTCTCCCCAACAACATACCAAAAGGATGCCTCAAACGGACAAACGATCTAGGAGATGTGGTCCCAACACCGAAGTAAGTGCAATCTGAAAACTCCTGAAATTTTTATACGAGATTTCTGAAGTCAAAAGTACGCATGGATTTGATTGACCAAACAAACTCGGAATCGAGTCATTCTTTTTGCGTTAGAAAGCCTATCCTATTTTATTTCAAATTTGGGGATGGGGACTCAAATCAGAGTCCGTATAAATATTTTACATCCATTCTCCCTAAATGTCTCAAATCTGAAGTTCTATGACGAGCACCTAAACGAAGAGAATCCTTGACAAATATAACTACTTCTATTGATTCGATGATCGAAGAAGTATGCATCAGAGATGATTGAAAAAAAAGATGATCAAGTTCTTATCCACTCATGTCATACCCATACACATGATCGGTTGTCATTCGTGCAAAAATAATTTCACTTTTTCACTCAACTAAATTTAAATGAAGTATGTGGTAAGAAAGAGTTCGTTTCCACATAGAGGCTTTTGTTGTTATAAAATTTTCAGTTTCTTAGTAACCAAGGGGGGATTTTTGTTTTTATCTAAGCAATAAAAGTAATTGAAAGCAAAGTAAATAATTGGAATAATCAATAGAAGAAGATATCGGTCACGGGATAGTATCATTCACAAACATGTATTTTCATCAACGACTAGAATTGAAATTTTAATCTCTCATCTATTAGAAGTCCTAGGACATCTTGATCGCAGGAGTATCCCGTTTATTTCCCGATTTTATCACAAACAACATTAAAAGATGCTATTGTGAAATGTACCTAGAAAGCAACCTAAAGTGTAAAAGCACAATTAAGTTTAACTCCCTAAGAGAAATAAGTTCTATGAAATAAGACTAATCAATGCAAACAAACGTGTAAAAGCACTAATTCATTTTAACGAAGGTTATGATTCATATGTGACTAGTAGGATATATCACTACAAGCACTAATCACACTATGCTACTTGTAATCAGGAATTTATCACTTTTTCGTATAATAAAACCTAATCTAGCAATAGAGATGAATGTAAATCGAATTGATTCTGGACTCAACCAAACAAACAATCAAATCATATGATAATATTAATAATGAATCATAAACAATAAATTATTGAGACAAAACTAATTCATTGAATCAAATAACATGTTGGAAATCAACTTTATCCCATAACCAATAATATGTGTTTAGCTACTCATAGCTTTTGAGTTCATCATAATCATAATCACAAATAAATTGAAGAAGATGAAAAATAAACGAAAGAAAACCCTAGTAGATCGCCGCTCTTCAAAGTTCCAAGTAGAAAAATACATGATAAGAAAGTAGAAACTTTCTCCTTTTATAGCTTTTCATCTTTCCAAAACTAGGTTTTCAAAGCAAAGTCCACCAAATCCAAGTGTGAGAATACCCATGTAGAAAATAGCCCAGTAAAGTTCTCATCCAAAAAGAAGTCACCGGAAAACTTGAGTTACCGACCTGAATTTGGTCGGAAATTCATCGGAGAAGCACTCAGGTAGTCAGATTAGTACCTTAGGTATCCGGTCAATGTTAACAGTCAACCGTCAAAGTAGACGGCTGACTAACAGTCACTAACGGCGTTATTGAGTCAGATACTGAGTCAGGAACGAGTCACCTTGGCCTAGGCCATCTAGCCAGGCCAACTGTTGTGTTGCGCCAAGATGGCCCTGCATCTCTTGCATACTGACATAGCTCAGCTGAAGCCAACAACTCTTCACTGCTTCTAACACTCAATAGCAATAACTTAAATCTTCCCTGCAACATATCAGCTCCATAAACTGATGTTCAACTCCAACACAGTTCACCAACACAACCTTTGCTGCACCATTTTCTGCATCTTTCAGTCACTTCAAAGCCTCTTATTTCTGTTACTCAAGAACATCAACACCAGGCTCACAATACAAGACTAAAGGAGCAATCCCAATAACTGCAAGCAACATCAGTTTCTCCCAATATTCTCCAACAGCAAACCATTGCGGCGACAACATTATTTCTTGCACTTCTGTCACAGCCATCGTGACTAAGGCTAACACCTGCAACAACTTGAGCCTTCACAATCTCCACTTCTGAACTGAATCCCACCAGACAACCACCACCAAACCAAATTCAGCTCATCTCTTACTTCACCATTGCAACCATTCTCCATAACTGCAACAATAGCTTCTCTTGTTCAGTTATCAGATACATCCCCATCGACTGCACAACACTTCTTCCATCTTATTCTCAGGTTCTAATTCAGCTCAACATACACCTGAACCTCAATACCACCAGCAGCACATGGCCATGACCATCATCATGTCACAGCAGTAAAAGCACCTCTAACTCCCCTATAGTTCAATCCTAGCGTACACCTAATGTTGTTCCAGTGCAAGCCACAAACTGCAATACCGCTTCCATTTATCTTGCTTCTCCATTACAACTCTCATATCATCTCGGTCTAGGTCCACCAATGCTTCATCTCAGCTGCACTTGAACTGCATCATCTGCAGCTTCAACAGTTCATTGCTCATCTCAGGTCCCCTGCAAAACACCAACAACATCACCAATCTCTAATGAAATCTCCATAAATTTGTCACAGATTCACCAGTTCAACCACCAATCTGAACTCCACCATGTTCACTAGCTCTGGAAGCAACACTGCAACCAATGAATTTCATCCTCAACATCAGATCAATCTCAACTGAACCCATTATTCTCTTCATACTCAGTTCATCTGTGACACCACTTCCATTTCTTCTCTTCTTCTCAAATCGAAATCAACCCATCTTCTAATTCATCACCAACAGCTGCAAAAGTAAACCCATCACCAGATTCTTCTTTGTAAACTCAGAACTCATCTCTTAATCTCCACAATCAGCCATGAATCACAAGATCCAGTAGATCCCCTTTGTTCTTCTCAGATTTCTTGGCTTACAGAACCCTAACTTTCTCTTCATCCTCAACTTCAGTCGACATCAGCAACACTTTTACTTGATGTAAACTTGAATTTGAGACATACCCATGTTTCTAATTCATCTCAAAACCCCTTTCTCTTCGGATTCATTCTCGATTTCTCTCATATCTCAACTTCAGGTTCAGAATCACAAAACCCTAATTTCATCTTCTCAAACTCAGAATTTCTTTCTGTTCTTCATCCTCCCAACAGAGCTTAAATTCATATCCTCATCTCCTTGAATTCGATCCAGATGCTTACCACTTGCCACCAATTTCTCAGACAGCAGCCGCACCGTTTTATCTCTCTGAATTTCAGGTGGAGTAAAAGAAAGCTAATGATAAAAAGAAATGAATCTTCTCTGAAATTTAGGTTGTGTGTAGGAGAATGGATTCATATTGACACCCCACTTTAGTGGTTAAGGGGTAACCTGCTCACACATGGCATGTCGGTCCCAGATAACCGACACCCTAGTTCTCTGTTCGACTATCAGTTATGGGAAACTGACAGTTCATTCTCCACCTGTTCCTTGCGGAACCTAGTCTGCTCCGAGTATGACTCGCCTGTGAATCAACCTTTTTGGCCTTTACGCTCCAAATGGACGTTTTCTCCTTCTTTTGATCCAAAGGACTTCATTGCACCTAATAACTCAAAACTAAACATAAGAGATGCAATTCACAAGGATAATAGCAAAGAAAGCATAAATACTAGATATAAAATTAGGTGTTTTAAAACACCTATCAACACATGGTTTTCCAACTAGAGTTCAAGTCAAGCAAAGAAAGGAGTTTCAGGAAAAGACATAAGAGTTCGGCTCAAAAATAGAATCTCAGTACGAATAGGATTTGTCAAAGAAGAATGGACTGATCTCCATAACTAATACACGCCCAAAAGAAGTGAAAAATAGTTGTCTTTTCAATCCTATCTCAAAAGGGGAAGCCTTGAAGCAAAAGGAAAATGAGTTGGAGCTAAAATAGGAAATCAAAAGAATTTGGGACAAATAAGGAAACAAAGGTCTTTTCTCCTTTCAAAATTCCGCCAAGCCGTGTCCAAGCCTTTCCTATGCGTGGTAGTAGTATTCTAAGACAATAATACGTCACTTATTCTCTCGGAATTTTCGGAGGGATCAAAAGTTAAAGAAAATTAGGGTTTTGAGGAAAATAGCCCTAATTTGGCTCAAATAAGGAAACCAAGGCCTTTTCTATTTCCAAAACTCTTCCAAGTCGTGTTCAATACCTTTTTCATGCATGAGGATGCTCTCCTAGGCCAGTGGGAAGTGATCTATTCTCTCGGAATTGTTTTCAGAGGGATCGAAAGTCGAAGAGAATTAGCGATTTGTCGAAAGGCCCTAATTTCAAGAATTTTTTGAAAAGCGGTTTATTCTAAAAAAGAGAAGAGACCGAGCCTCTCCCATTCTTTTAGACGGTTCTCTAATCCTCTCTCAATACCTTTTAGATTATTGATCTTCAACAAAAACGAGCTCATAATGGATTTTGACCAAAATACCCTTCTATTGCAATTTTGAGTATTTTCGAAGAAGAAAACCTTGATACGGCTAGAGACCGACCAAGATCTCATATACTCCTTCCAAAGGCATAATGCACGTGAATATTGAGTTCTCTAAGTGTCCAAAGAAGAATGGGGTTGAAACGAAATCCAGAAAAGCAGAATTGCAGATAAAATAGAGGGAATCTGGCTCAAAACAGGGAATTCAGGTTCATGATTTCCAAAACCAGGATCAGAGATGCGCCAATCTCTCTTTAAAGACATGACTATTCTTAGGGAAGCTCCATATATCTTTTATGCCAAAGAAAAATCAGGCTCATATTGGTTTTTGACGAAAATACCCTTGGTTTCGAAGATAGGCATTTTCTCTCAGAAAAGGGGTGTCTGATTGGTACAAAGAATTGGACAGGTTTTTAACATGCAAGGTTCTGACCCCACAAGAAATATGCACGCCTACAAGCCTCTTCGAGCATCTCCAGAGTGTCTCAAACAAAAGAGAAATTAGGGTTTAGGTGAAGTACAAGCTTGAATTCAAAATTTGCCTGAGATAGGGATTCTGAAACTTCAAAAGGTAAGTGCATGTATTTGCTCACGGATCTTCACCAGCGTCAAGGACATACAGGAAACCGTTTAGAAACTCTCTCTTCCCCACACACCCGCATGTACAAACTCGGAATCTCAAGGATGCACAAAGATAGAAAATTAGGGTTTTGTCCAGGTAAACCCTAACTAACATATTCCATTCGTTCAAGATGGAAATTTTGTCCCATAAATACTTCATTATCATGTCATTGACGTTCAACAACAAAGTCCCAGGAAGTTTCAATGTCCAGAATCGATTTCAAGATCAAAGTCATAACGATTGAAGGCTAAACATGGGATTCTGCAAGTCTAAAAAGATGAAAGAATTGTAATTGTGTACGAACGATTTGTTACCATCTATATACTCATCATAGAAAAATCAAGGTTCTACTCTGAATAGGGGACTTAATGTAGATGGTTAAATTTGAATAAAGGAAAAAAGTGTCATTTCAACACTATAGACAGAATTCAACTCTCACGGGAGAGATTAAGCCCTTGGTCCTCAAGGAATCCTTATCCACAATTTCTAGTATACGTCCCCGCGAGACACTGCTGGTCGTGATGTTGTGATTCCTAGCGCACATCCTCAACGAGATACTGCTGGTCACGTAGGTTCTGTAGAGCGTAAAACGTCCTCGGCAGACTTATGAACCAGAACAACCACAATTCAATATGTTTTCGCGAGACGCAGCTGATTGTGATGCCATGATTCCTAGTATACGTCCTCAACGAGATGTTTCTGGTCATGTAGGCTCTATAGATGCGTAAATACGTCCCTGATGGACTTATGACCCAGAGCGGAGATTTGCATATCTCCTGTAAGCACGACTCACCCTATTTGAGATCAAAGCCTGATTCCTAGTACATCATCGCGAGATACGCTGGTCATGTCTTCTCTAGGATCTGACTCGACTTACTGAGGTTTCCGGATAACTCCTAGGACATCCCCGCGAGATACGCTGGTTATTCTACCTCTGAGCCTTTTCAACAGACTCCTAGAACATCCTTTCGAGATACACTGGTCTTGTTGGCTCATCATATGGACACACAGTTGATTCCTAGCACATCTCTGCAAGATATGGTGGTCAAATACAAGTGAGCCAAAGTCTTGCAAAGACATTAAATCGGGGGTACAAAGCCTTTTCTCTGTCTCCCCAGGCCGAGTCCCAGCTGACCACAGAGAGATACGGATCTATAGATGGGGAAAAACGATTTGCTGGTTTTAAGGAATTGAGGAGACAACCGTATGGAGAAGACTCCTCGAACCGAGCGAAATGTTAAACCTCACACAGATGCACCTCTGCAAAGGGGGTGCTTTAGATTCGAGATATCAATTTGTAGTACTCCGGCCTAAATCAAGACAATGACCGTTCCATAGTAAATTCGGTCACAAGAGAGGATGGGTTGATTTGTAGGAGGGAATCTGGGAAATGTGTGGAATTAATGGTAATCAAAGATTGTGGGTGTATGAATTCTGAATATAATAAGATCTGAATGATTGAAATTGTTCAATTGAGAGTAGTTGCTCAATTGATGAGTTGATGATCTCGTGTTGTGGATGAGACGTGAGATTGATGATACTGTTGATGCTGATGATTCAATTATGATTCAGAGACTTATTTATATTGCTGGAATTTTAGACACCATGATTCCGTGAAGTGTGACAGTTTACGGGATGAAAGAGTGGGGAAATGGAAATCGTGTTTGAGACCAGTTGTTCATCGTGTGATGACTTGGTCAATTTTCCATCCACTACTTTGTGAACTCAAGCCTCGTCAACTGATTGCTCGACTTGCTCACATTCCAACGTGTGTATGAACACACGTGGCGTAGACCGCCAGACCAAAACCCTAAGTGGTATCCCCCCAAAGTGACACGATTGACGTCTCGTGGTATGTTAAATTGATGACTTCGTGGTTTGATGAGACGATGAGTCCATGTAGTTGATGAGTTGAACATGAAATGTTCTGAGGCACATGACCTTAAACGTGTCTGTTGAGACAGAGGTATAGTTCTCATGATGAGGTGAGCAAGTATTGCTCGTTCGATGAATTATTGAACATTGATAGCTGGACCAATATTCCCTGATTTGAGCAAGTATTGCTCGTATGAGCGAATGTTGCTCATTTGATGATTTATTGGTAGCGTGACAAAAATAAATATTAATTAAGATACTGGCAGCTGAACCGAGCATAATTAATAAAATACTGACCATGAGGTCATCGTAGAATTATTAGCGTTCGAATCTGGAATTATGATCCTTGGACTCAGAAACCCTAATTTGATCAATTGATGATCAACCGATGGTTAATTGAAGAATTAACCATGGAATGAAGGAGGGACCGGCTACATGGGACCGTGGATCAACCATGTAGTCCCATATGCTCACGTAAGCAAATACCAAAACCTCTTGAAGGATTGGTGAAGAGATGATCAAATGCTGGTTTAATCATTTATTCAAAAATGCTCATCTGAGCCTTAGGTGAAAAAACCTAATTAATTATGAAGAGGTGAGGGACCGACCAAGGGGTCATGAAACCGGCCCTTGGTGGTCACGGGATCGAATGACGATCACTTCATGAAAATCTAAAGTGTTTGGAAGAGTTTTGGACCTAATACGTGCAATTGTGCAAATTAGGTCAAAACTGTGAAAATTGATGGGACCGGATTCTGTAAGCTAAAGAGCCAATCTTGGTCGATCAAGATAACATGCTCGTGTCCCCAAGACGTCCATGTCTCAGTTCTGAGAATTTTGATATTTTCTGACGTGCAGTTGAGCGTCCATTCGAGAAAATATGCCAAAATTAGGGTTTCGCTGAAACTGAGGAAAACACCATGACATGATGGAAAATAATTATAAAATAAAGGAATGAGGAGGCGTGGGACCGTGAAACCAAGGTATGGTCGTCCAGTCGTGACCACGGTCCCGTGGTGCCTTTCCCTTAATTTTATAATATTTTTCATGATTTTATGAAAATATCATGGATTTAAAGAGTTTTGATGAATTTAGGGAGTTTCCCTGAAGTGAAGGAGTTTTCATGAGTTCAAGGAAGCAAAATATTAAAATAATAAAAACAAGAGCTTGTGGGGCCGTGAGAGGCATGGCCGGACGGCTAGGGCCCGGTCCCACAAGTTTTCATAATTTTATATATTTTTAATGTATTTTTCATGATTTGAGGGAATTTTTCCTAATTTGAGAGAAATACCATGAAATTAAGGAATTTGATAAATTCAAGGAAAGTAAAATAAATAATAATAAAATAAAGGGGCGTGTGGCACCGGCTAGGGCATGGCCGGCCGGCTAGGGCCCGGTTCCACGAGTTTTTCATAATTTTATATTATTTATTTCCTAATTTTTGCAAAATACCATGAAATCAAGGAGTTTTTTCATGAAATTAGAGAAATAATAATAATAATAATAAAATAATAAGGAACCATAAGGTGTGCCAAGGCATGGTCGTTTGGCCAATGGTCACGCCCCACACTATTTTTCCTTAATTTTATATTATTTTCTTGGGTTTATGAAAACACCATGAAGTCGAGGAGTTTCCTCGAGACGAAGGAGATTATTTCAAATGAAAGGATTTTAATCAGATGAAGGAAAATAATAAAAATATGATAAAATATAAAACTGGCGTGGGATTGGTCATGGCACGGTCGGCCAGTCAGTGAGTCCAATCTCTTGGCCCCTTGGTCAATATTTTGATTATTTATTATTTTTCTTCCTATTTTGCAATAGGTTAATCGTTTCGTCGTATTTTGAAATACTCGTTCGTGCGGTGACTGTTAGTGCATTGTCGTTGAATACACATTCACCACATAAATCGGGGCTTACTTAGAGGTAGCCCAGACGCCCGGTTGTTGATTATTTATTATTAATCATGAAATTTTGTGGAGAATAATTCATGAAACTGAGTAATAAAATAAATAGACGTTTACTATTAATTCACAAGATCAGCTGAGGATTCGACTACGAATAATAAAGCGATCATTACCATTCCATGGGATCGTATTTTAGACCATGGAGTAATTAAGATTTATCTATACCATTTATGAGACCAGTTGTGGATTCGATCATGAAGTCGGAGTAATGAGATAATATAGTTGTTTCATTGTTATTCTATTAGATCAAGCCGTGGATTCGATCATAGAATCAGAACAATTGTTTATTGCCATTTCATGGGATCATGCCGTGGATTCGACCATGAAATAGGAGCAATTGTCATAGCCATTCCATGGGATCAGGTCGTGGATTCGACCATGAAATATGAGCAATTGTCATTGCCATTCCATGGGATCAGGCCTTGGATTCGACCATGGGATAAGAGCAATGATAGATTATTCTAGGAATTCAGTAGTGAATGTCACGGAAGAATTAATCTTAATTAGGAATAATTAACTTTGTGGCTCTATACTAGCAGAGCAAACTGTCCTGGAGCATTAATTATCCCGATATGAGATTGTCGGTAAGTCATATCCTTTATATAGTCAGGGTAAACTCGTTGTTTGTTCCTGAAGACGTTATCGCTCTATACTAGCAGAGCAAGCTTTCCAGGAGCCGTCCATCTCGTGATACTATATAGAAATAATCACTAAAAGTGTTCAGTATTCATGAGATATGCCGTTGTCCAGGCGTAAGACTACATATCTACATGTAATCTGAGAGAAAGTACTCTCCGTTGAGAATTCGATGAGAGGCCTGTGTCTCAATACTCACGTCTGATTGCTGGATCAGAGCTTAGTATAATTATGAGTTTATAATTTTAGCCCTTGTCGAAAATCCACCATCTACAGGATCCGTTAAGAAAATCTTCGAAGATATTTTTGATCCGTCCGCAAAAATCTCTGAGAGATTCAAAATCTCTCTGCAAAAATCACAGAGATGTTTTTGAGCCGTCCTCAAAAATCTCTGAGAGATTCAAAATCTCTCTGCAAAAATCACAAAGAGATTTTTGAGCCATCCGCAAAAATCTCTGAGAGATTCAAATCTCTCTGCAAAAATCACAGAGAGATTTTTTAGCCATCTAAAGAAATCTCGGGGTGATTCAAAATCTCTCTGCAAAAATCACAGAGATATTTTTCAGCCGTCCGCAAAAATATCCGAGAGATTCAAATCTCTCTTCAAAAATCACAGAGAGATTTTTGAGCGGTACGCAAAAATCTCCGAGAGATTCAAATCTCTCTGCAAAAATCACAGAGAGATTTTTGAGCCGTCCGCAAAAATCTCTGAGAGATTCAAAATATCTCTTCAAAAATCTCGGATAGATTTACATGATAGGTACACGCCTTACCTAGTTCTCAAGCCTATTTTTCAGCCTCTCAAATACACTCACGGCTAGTAAATTGAGCCTGAATTATACATGGCCATCCAAAAACGTGGATATGCTCTTTTGAGCACCGCATGCTCAACAAAGGGACTCGCAAACAATAATATGGTTTTCACATGGCATGTGTGACCGGCCATGGAAAGAAAGAGATCGGCCTCAGCTCCTCTCACAATCTGCACACGATTCCTATGGAATTCCATTCCTTTTCACGTGACTCATCCTAGTCATTCTCACAAATCATAGAATATATCTCTATCTCAGACAATTCGGCTAAAAATAATATTTCTCTCTCAAAATACGTCGTCACAAAGGCCGATTCAGCTTCACATAAATAGGGGGATATCAATTAGGGTTTTGGTCTGGCGGTTTACGGTACATGTGAGAAATACCCAGCTTATTTCTCACCGCAGAAGAGAATAAAGGCGGTGGAATAATGAGATAAACTCAACCTAGTTTATCCCTATTCCTGAAGACACGGGAGAATTGTTCCGCACGGCACGAAAAGCAATCCTTATCTTCACCGACTTGATATTAGAGAATCCAGCTATAAATAATCATTTATTTTCCAAGCTACGATCATCTTTCTCATAATTATCTGATCTGTCTCTTCATCTGCTTCCCTCCCTAAGACCAGCCCTAATCCTTCTTCCATGTGACTGAAGCAGCCTTTGAACGGCCACTGTGTGTGGCTTGGGCGAAGACTGTTCGTTCTCAACCTCCCGTAACTCACTTTCAGAAACCCTAGAATCCCACTTCTAACCTTTCTCAGATTTTAGGTAACTACAGTAACGTTAAGGGGATTAGTATTAACATATGATCTTGGTTTGATAACTTCTTGTGATGCCCAAATGAGAACATCTTTTAGTTTCTCATTCCTTATACGGAAACGACATCTCCTTTCCAGGTGACCTTTATTTCCTCAATAGTGGCAAACATAAGGAATGTTTTTACCTCGATCCGTGTGTGCTGACTTTGGAGTTTGATATACTTTTCTCTTTTGAACCTTAACTGTCGGTGGAGGTATTTCACTTTTGCCATCAGCGGAAACCTTTTGTTGAGAAGAATCACTAGCCTTGACAAATTTTACCTCTTCGTTAATACTTGAAGCATCTATTCCCTTATAGCCCAATTGTTAGAGCATAGCTCGGTTGAACCCACCAAGCGTTGGTATGTCAAGTTTGATTGTCATATTTTAGTGAACCAAAACTCATTTAAAGAGTCGCTTGATTATTTACTAGAGTCAACTTCGTATAGGTTAGCTTGAAAATATTAGGATATGAGACATTACATGTATTACGTGAAGACTTGAAGAATGTGAAGAAGTAAGGAGCTACAATGACGACATCATCCTTCCACTTGAGGTTAGTAATATTTGACTTGAACTGTTTCATTCCCTAATGTATCTTTCAAGTCGTGCATATTGAAAACATAACTGTGAAGCTGTGAATGATTATACTCTAGTTAGACATAGTATTAAGGAATAAAATACGAAGTATAACGCTTATCTTTTGAACTTCGTATATAAGACATCGACATAATCGTATGAATGCTATTGTGATTATGTATAGGTATGAGGTGAAGATTTCGTCATAGGAAACAATGTTTTACATTCGTTTAAAGGAAGTACATTCATAAACTTGTTTTTTGAATCGAAAGGGAAATCGCTAGGCTTATTGGTATTTTTTATTCATTGCAAATCTTTTGAATTACCAATATGTGTGTTTAGTATAACCGCTCATGACTTGCTTATGTTCTTGGTAAAACTATTCACAAGGCCTGACTTTTGTATTGATATGACTTTTATTAGTGAAACCGATCTTAAGTAATCATCTGAGATGGTATGATCGATTTGTTGTAATTGGTATGACCAACTCTAGTCATTGGGAAACCGATCATAGTAAGGGGTGGAACCGATCACAAAATGGGAGTCGATCCTTGTAAGAGGTACAATAAGTTTCTAGTTATTAGGAATCGATCCTATGAACATGTGCAACATGTTTTTAGTTATTGGGAACTGATCCTATGAACATGTGCACCAAATACAAGTTAAATACCATATATATGTGGGAACCGATCCTAGTACCTAGTCAACCAAGTTTTGGTAACTAGCATGACTAATTCTAGTACCCACATGGAGCTATAACCGAAACTTGTTTTGGTAGAACCGTGAAACCCATGTTTGGCGATTTGATAGGAGAATCAATCACATAGTTCTTGGAAGTCATATGAACCAATTCTAAACTCTTTTTGGAAGTATGGAAAATTGTTTCCAAGATAGTAAATATGAAAAAGGATTTACTAAGTAAAGATGTCAACATGTGCAGTAACGCTTATCTTTTATTGTTCAAAGATATTCCTTAATAGCTAAAGGAGAATCCCGGATCGAAATAAATTGAGAATCTTTTAATTAAGGTTTTTAGTTTTATATGCTTTTAATTTCCAGCAATTAATATGCATATCTTTATAAAATAAAAATTGGTAATGTGCATTTACTAATTGGAGATTTTCTACTGAGATTTTGGTCAATATTTGGACAAAGAATTTCCAGGAATTATGGAAACAGAATTTGGAAATATATTGCATATCTTGAGAATACTTTCGGTTTTGGAAATTCCTTGGTTTCCAAACTTCCTTGGTCTATAAATATTGAAGTTTGCATTTCAAGCAAACTAATCCTCAGAGCCAGCAAAACTACCTAGTTGTGTTGTTACTGGTGGAGCCGCCTATTCGGAGAGGAAAGTAACCTAATTAGGCGAAATCTCTTACGGCCGCTCGGTTTAAAGACTTCCTTGGGATTGAGAAGCTCTATTAGTACCGTTGGTGGGAAACTAGATAATTGCAGTTTATTATTAGTTTTCGAATGATTTGATTGACTAACGGTTGTTGAACTTTGATTGCACCTAGTTTTTTTATTCTTGAGAATCTTCTCTTCTGATATAAGATTCACTCAAACTAGATCGAAGTTTCGACGAGGATCTTTAGATTGTTTGTAGTTCTAAAGATATCTTGTGATAATCCATTGTTAACAGACTCCGTTCTGTGTGCGATTGATCACAAGAGATTCAAGTTGATTGTGTGCAGGTGTTTATTGAAGATCAAAGAAGATTTAAAGACAAAGAAGATATTTGGGTTCATAATCTTTGGTGTGCACAATAATTGTTTCGGCTGGAAAAGGATCCAACTATAATCAGTTTATCTTTGTGATAAATTTGATTGATTAGTTGAGTAGATCAGCATCAATAAATTCTTTGTGATTCAAAGTATTGATTGCAAAATCTTAACAATTATTATGGTAGTTGTTGATAAGATAGATTTAAGGACCCGACAAAGGAGTTTATTGGGATAAAAGGAAGAGCTTTTGTCGAACTCATATCACTTGGTTGAAAAGAGTTGTTACCGAACAGATTTGTTGTTCCTTTACTGTTTGGAATACGAACCAAAGGAATTGTTCCAAGTGCGTGACTTATTAACAAGTTAGAGGCGCAGGGATACAGACAGAACTAAGTGAACTATAGGTTTAGTTGCTTGGTCTCAACTATACGAAGTTGGTTTAGATTTTGTATAGAGGCTTAATCCTGAGAGTATTCAATTCTGGAAAAGGTCCCGGGGTTTTTCTGCATTTGCGGTTCCCTCGTTAACAAAATCTTGTTGTGTCTTTTACTTTCCAATTTCCGCAATTATAATCGTTTTATTATAATTAGAAGTAAAATAAGCAAACGTTAATTCCTATTTACTTGATAGCAATCATATTGTGTTTGGTGAATAAGTCTGAACCTTTTATCAAGTAAACATACTTCGTTGTTGTATTGTCTCGATTTTGTATCCATAGTCAATCACACAAGTTATCTTGTTGTCGTATTGTCTCGATCTCGTATCCATAGACGATCACACGAAGTATGAACCGATTAGTTGTATTGTCTCGACTCAGTCCATAGACAATCACTTTCGGAGAAAGCACTTATAGGTGGATAAGTTTTAGATTGAGGTATATTTGAGTACCCTCGTCTTTTCACCAATCCTCGTGTATCACGATGATTTTTACTTTCTCCTAGCATAGTGGTTAATTTTCTTGAACTAATATTGAAAATTTTCAAGCAATCTTCCAACATCTTGATTTTATCAAGAGCAGCAGCTAAATCAGCCTCAAGGCGTTTTTCTCGAACAAGATAAGCACTTTCTCTGTCATCAAAACTTGCTTGCTGGGAGTTAATCCTTTCTTCAATTTATGCAAGTTTCTCTTCCAACAAGAAGTATTTTTGATAAACATTATCACATTAAAGTGACTTTCTACTTAGATTTTCCTCGAAATCTTTGAGGATCGATTCGCAAGAGCAATTCCAACCATAAATACCTCCGTAAATCCTTTTCAATTTTTTGTTTTCTCGACAAAGAGTAGTCAGAAGAGGTGTGACATGAGAAGTTGTAATCTTCTTAATTTTCAATGAATCCAAAAACTTAACATACTCCGAGACTTCCTCATCAACATCTCTATCAATATCCGAATCACCTTAATCAGAAAGTTCATCCAACTGTTCTTCTAGGCGTGTTTCCCAATCAACGTTTTTTACATTCAGAGAACGTTTCGATATTGACTTAGATGTGACAGTTCTCTCAGGTGAACTCAAGCTTTGAATATCATCTGGTAATTTTTGATTTAATACGTTATTAGAGATAGACTCGTCCATAATAATCAGATTGCTACAAACACAACAAATATTGAAAAAGCGGGGGTCTAACAACCACACCCAATATATCGCTTAGCAATCTGTATGGAAAAACACCAATATATTTTAGAGAGAATCAACTAGACAGTCAGACTCAATCTCAAGAAAAGTATATATAAGAGTTGTATCTCGATTTCTCAATTCAATCCGCAATCAAACAAATAGGAATTTGCAAAGCCCGATTGAATATAAGAGAAATAAATTGAACGGTACCAAAGACCAATGTTCAAGGATTAATCAATTTCAATCAACAACCAAAGGTTGGATTTACCAATTGATCGATTCAATACATAACCTGTGATATTTCAATTATATAACAAAATATAATGCGGAAAAGAAATAAAACAAACCCCAGAAGTTTTGTTAACGAGGAAATCACAAATGCAGAAAAACTCTGGGACCTAGTCCAGATTTGAACACCACACTATATTAAACCGCTACAGACACTAGCCTACTCCAAGTTAACTTCGGACTGGAATGTAGTTGAGCCCTAATCAATCTCACACTAATCAAGGTACAGTTGCGCTCCTTACGTCTCCGAATCCCAGCATGACTTTATGCACTTGATTCCCTTAGATGAT
Source organism: Papaver somniferum (assembly GCF_003573695.1). NCBI lineage: Eukaryota > Viridiplantae > Streptophyta > Magnoliopsida > Ranunculales > Papaveraceae > Papaver > Papaver somniferum. Next base: position 15,424,557 of record NW_020621603.1, on the reverse strand, counting down.
CTCACCCACAACTAAGAGTTGCTACGACCCAAAGTTGAAGACTTGATAAACAAATCTGTCTCACACAGAAAAATCTATTGGAAGAGATAAATCTGTCTCCCACGGAAATACTTACGAGTTTTGTTCCGTTTTTTAATAAATCAAGGTGAACATGAACCAATTGATAAACTGGACTTATATTCCCGAAGAACAGCCTAGTATTATCAATCAGCTCACAATAATCTTAATCGATTAATGAAACAAGATATTGTGGAATCACAAACGATGAGACAAAGATGTTTGTGAATACTTTTTTAATCTTTCCTATCGGAGAATAAATCTCTAGAAAATCTTAAAGAAGATAGTACTAAATCACGACAGAAAACAGCAAGATCAGAACGTGCAACTACATAGATAATAGTTGGGTCTTGCTTTACAATTCCAATGAAGTATTCAAGTCGTTAACCTACAGGGTTTCGTGAAAAACGTAAGGTTAAAGGAGAATCGACTCTAGTCGCAACTAGTATCACACATGAGGTGTGGGGATTAGGTTTCCAAGTTGCTAGAGTTCTCCTTTATATAGTTTTCAAATCAGGTTTGCAATCTTAGTTACCTTAGTAACAAAGCATTAAATATTCACTGTTAGATGAAATCCTGATTAGATTCAAGCTAATATCTTTCAACCGTTAGATCGAACTTATCTTGTTATACACAAACGAAATGTACCCTTATTTAGGTTTATGTACCGTACCTAAACGTGTACACCACGTTGGCTCAATCGTAGTTAACCGAGGTTAGCTTTATGAACACTCTCATATCAACCTTATTCATCTTAACCATAACTAGTTCAAATGACTCAAATGAAACTAGTTAAAGAGTTGTACATGTAGGATCAGAATCTCGCAGCAATAATACCTCAGCGAAATTATCAACAACACAACACAACAGTGTCGCAGAACAATTTCAGAAATGACATAATAAACGACGTCAGCTAAATCATGAGAAAAATGAGATGGTCCTGCGAAAATTAGAGAGTTTGAGAGATTAACATTTGTAAGGTTGCGAGAATGTTGCAAGCCATATCCGAAAATAAAGGAGAGATTAGCTGTCATCTACTATATAATTCCCTATAAATAGTCATTCAGTTGTAAAGGAAGGAGAGAGATCTTTTCTGATTGAGAAGCAAGTAAATAGGAGAGAGAAAATCTAGAGCAGTTGTTATTCTTGATTCCTTTATCTTTTCTTGTAAGATTGTTCAAAGATTCATCAATAAAATTAAGATTGTTAATCTAAAATGAGTTGAATGTTAATGAAATCTTGTGAGGGGTGTAGTGTAGGATTTCCTGCAGCTATATAATGGCGCTAGAAACAGGGAGACTGTAGATTGAAAGTTGAAGATTGTTGCTGAGATTGTTCAAATCAAGAAAGTGATTAAACAAATCAGTGAACCAGTTAAAAGAAAAATGATTAGAGTCAATGAAGATGACAAAAGATGGGAGTGTAATATGATAACAAAAACAATGGTTAATGAATTCCATTAAAACATCAAAGGAAGGGTACATAAAGGAGATTTTGAAAGAAGGAAGGTTATGGCGGTAGAAAAGACATCACCCTTGAAATATTGGGAAAAGCAAAAAATTACATTCATGGCGGCAGAAATACCAAAAGAAAATTTAAACCACACATCTCCATTGGTTATTACAGTTCCTATTACGCAAAAAAGAAACAATTTCGCAGAAAGTTGGCAAAGGAGGAAAAGAAAGAAGAAGAATTTAGAGTGTACACGATAAGGGCAAAAGAAGGCAGGGGAATACCCAGCAAAATTTCGGAAGAAGGAGAAGGACCTATGAAAACAATAAAAGAACCAACACCAATGGGAGAACCCAAATCCAGTTACACTGCCGCAGAACCAACAAAAGTAGTAAACGTTTGGGACTATAGAAGAACCTCTAATATTGAGAATTGGAACCAAGATGGATGTAGAAGAAGAAGAAAGAACTGTTAACCTTTTGAGAGAATATAAAGAAATTTTCGCATGGAGCATGGATGAGATACTGGGAATAGATCCATCAATTGCATGTCACAAGCTGGAGATTAACAAGAATGTGAGACCATTTAAACAAAGAATAAGAAAAATCGCAATAGCCTACCATTCCCAAATAGAAGAAGAACTACAGAAAATGCTTGATGCAGGAATTATAAGAGAAGCTAAATAACCAGAGTGGATAGCGAACATGGTCATTGTTCAAAAGAAAAACAAAGGAATAAGGATTTGCATAGATTTCACTGATTTAAACAAAGCCTTCCCTAAAGATAGATTTCCGTTACCAGATATTCCTCAAATGGTGGAATCAGCAGCCGGAAATGATAGGGTATCGTCTTTAGATGGGTAAAAAGGATATAACCAGATCCCTATCGCTGAAGAAAATCAAGAGCATACTGCTTTTTTTTCCCCTAGAGGTTTATATTGTTACACAAAAATGCCATTTGGTTTGTGAAATGCGGGAGCAACATACCAAAGAATGGTAGAGAAGGTGTTCGCAAAATGGATACACGAAACATTAGAAGTATACGTGGACGACATGTTAGTAAAGAGTAAAGAAGCCAAAGACCATGTACAGGACCCGAGGGAGATTTTTGAACAAATGCGGCAGTATGACATTAAACTGAATCCTGAGAAGTGTACCATTGGAGTTACAACGAGAAATTTTTTAGGCTACATTGTATCAAAGGAAGGAATACAGGTTGATCCAGAAAAAGTGCAAGCAGTTCGTGACATGCCAACACCAGCAACAATAAAAAATGTACAGAAGTTGAATGGACATTTAGCTTCGCTAGGGAGATTCACTTCACGATCATCAGACAAATGCAAGTATTTTTTCGATATACTCAAGAAGGGTGCGAAATTCAAATATACTGATGAATGCGAAAAAGCTTTTCAAGGGATCAAAGAACATCATATGAATACATCTATTTTACAAAAAGCAGAATCAGGAGAAGAATTATTAGTCTATCTTGCGACGACGTCGCATGCATTAAGTGTCGTGTTATTGCGAATAGACGCAGGAGTGGAGAAACCCATTTATTACATTAGCAAAACTTTTAATACTGCCGAGAAGAATTACACAAAGATTGAGAAGCTAATCTTAGCATTAGTTTATGCATCATTTAAGCTCCGCGTATATTTTCAAGCGCACAAAATAAAGGTATTAACAAAAGTACCAATTGAATCAGTGATGAAGAATTCAAAAAGATGAGGAAGAGTGGAGAGATGGAATGCACAAGTAGGCCACTTTGATATTAAATATGAAATTTTGTCTTCACCAAAAATCACAAGTTGTTGCAGATTTCTTGGCAGAATTTCCTTTAGAAGAAGATAAAGCGATAGAAGAAATGATGGATATAGAAGAAGAACACGGAGATCCAAAAGACTTATTAACAGAACCAAATACATGGGAGATATTGGTATATGTATCATCAAATGGAGAAGGCAATGGAATTGGAATTGTTTTAATTTCGCCAGAAGGAGCGAAGATGGCTTTTTCATTCAGATTGGAATTCACATCCACTAATAACGAAACGGAATATGAAGCTGTGGTACATGTCTTAAAGTTCGCAATAGAGATGAAACTAGAAAATACTAGGATCACTAGTGATTCGCAGCTAGTCATTCGCCAAATAAAAGGAGAGTACACTACAAATGAACCATCCTTGAAGAAATACAAGAAGCTTGTTGAAGAATCGTCAGCGAAAATCCCAAAGATAAAATGGAGGCACATTTCAAGGAAGGATAACAGACTCGCAGACGCTTTTGCTTTCATCTCAAGAATGGTGACAGATCCAACTGCGAGATGCATAAAAATACAGACGCTTCTATCACCATCAATCAATAAAGAAGAAGAATAAGTGAAACGTAATGATGATAGAAGGTGGAGAAGAAGAACAAACGAATAATATCGCAGATTGGAGAATAGAACTTCATGCATATTTGGAGAAAGGAGAAACACCAAGAAATAGATTGGAAGCACACAAGTTAAAAATCCGCGCAACAAATTATGAATTAAGAGATGGGATGTTATACCGAAAATCCTTTAATGGACCATCACTCAGATGTTTGACACGAGAAGAAGGAGAAAAAGTGCTAAAAATGTTACATAGTGGGGATGCTGGAAATCATAGCAGGGGACGATATTTGGAACATAGAGCAAAAATGCAAGGCTATTATTGGCCATACATGCACGAAGATGCAAAACATATATCAAGACGTTGCGAAGATTGTCAGCGACATGGAAAGAAAATACATGCACCTGGAGCACCATTGTCATCTTCAACCAGTGTGTGGCCTTTTGGAAAGTGGGGCTTAGATATTGTGGGGCCATTTTTACCAGGATCTGGACGAAGAAGATACTTAATAGTCGTAACAGATTATTTCACAAAATGGACAGAAGTGAAGGCAGTACAACATATTTGCGACAAAGATATCTTTAAATTCATATTCGAAAATATCATTTGGAGATTCAGAATTCCTGCGCAGTTGGTATCTGATAACGGGAAACAGTTTGAAGGACAAAATATAGAAATGTTGCTTAATGCATTTAAGATAAAATGTGAAAAGTCTACTCCTTTGTATCCACAAGCTAATGGGAAGGCAGAGGCAACAAACAAAACAATTGCAGATATTTTAAAGAAGAAATTAGAAGGACATCATAGAGCATGGTGCGAACAAGTACATAATGTAGTATGGGCTTATAATACAACTAGAAGAGAAGCTACTGGAATGTCACCTTTTTGTTTAACATATGTCGTTGAAGCGGTATTACCAACATAAGTTGTTATTCCGACAACAAAGAGAGAATCTTGGGAGAAAAATCTTAGTGCGGGTTTGATCTTAAGCAAACTTGATGAATTAGAAGAAAAAAGAGAAAGAGCTTTACAACATATGGAGAATTATCAGCGAAGATTAGCTCGAGAATATAATAAACGTGTCAAAGTATGCGAATTCCAACTAGGAGATTTAGTTATGCGAGAGACACCAATATATCAGCGAGAAAATGGTGGAAAGTTAGCGAAAAAATGGGATGTACCTTACATTATTAAGGAGATAGTTGGAACAAGAGCTTATAAATTAATGGATCCCGAAGGTAGAGATGTTGGTCATAGACTTGACAGACCATGGAACATATTGTACTTAAAAAGATATTATCCGTAAGAAGCTTTGAGAAGTTATGGATTCTGAAAGAATAGTTGCGAGATTATTCATATCAAAACAAGATCATGATGTGCGAAATTTTCGCAGAGATAATCATAGAACAATGACATAAAAGAAAGGGGCGAACCTTAACGGCGTACACCCTAGTTCGCGAATAAAATTTCTCAAGAGGCAAATGTAAGACCTAAAGTACGTCATATAAGGGGGTACCTGTTGCATGGCTCAGGGAAAGGCTACACCTCCACCGGAACCTGAGTCATGGAGATTTGGGGTTAATAAAGCCCATCCGGGAGAGGCACCTTGGATTCTTATCTTAAGCATATGACTTAGGTTGGGCGACTAAGGTAATAAGGACTCTCCCAAGGAGTGCAGAATCTGATCAATGCGCCCAGGTACACGGTTGAGTCAAGAGTGCCAGGGGCGTCTGGAGCGTACCTTGCCATTCTTGACAAGTCTTGGCTTATACTGCACTCGGCCCGAAGAAAACCCCACTTAGGGTGCAGTCTCGTAACCATAAACCCTATAGGTAAAAGGGATAAGAGGCTGCAAAAACAACTAGTTGTTGTTAAGACTGGATGGGAGGATCTAACCTTGTATGGTATAAGTACGCCTCCTTGAAGGGGAAACCAGGGGGGAGATAAGGGCGGCACCCTCCATTACGGAGCTGATAAGTGTCTTAAGACGCAAATGTCATGAGGCTTTTTACTCGCAAGGGTATTAAGACTTGTTATATTTGTGCAACAATCCTGAAGAGGCAATAATACTAGAGAAAAATCTAAGATAAGATCAATGGGTTTTCGCATGAAAGTGCGAAGACGTCCTGCGATTTCGTCGCAAGACGTCAATGTAATGGGGCTTTATTTTCACAAGAATATTTAGGCCTATCATATTGTCGCAACATTCCTGAAGAGGCAATAATACAAAAGAAAAAGTTAAGACAAGATCAATGGGTTTTTGCATGAAAGTGCAAGGACTCCTTCGATTTTGTCGCAATGACAAGAGGTGGCATAATAAGACCTTTAATTAGGAAGGCAAAATAAGACCACATGACAAAAAAAAATATTTATAAGTATTCATAACAGATCATTTCTTGCAAGAAAGATAATGAGAGGCAAGTATGGGAATCAGTAAGAAAGAGGCATTATCTTTCTCGCAAGCAAAATACTAAAAGAGAAAATTAATTCCAAAGTTGGTTGAAGAATATTATTCGCAAGAAATAATAAAGATGAAACAATTCAAGAAGATAAAACTAGATAAGAAGCTCATGCTTCAGTATTAATTCCAGTAGAAGGAGATAATGGACGCTCTTCGCCAATGTTCTCATTATCGCCAACCTCTTCTTCATTTCGATTCTGATCTTCACCAACAATAATTCCTTTGAGAGGGACTTCTTTTTCGCCGCCACCTTGATTATCGCCAGCAATTACTTCTTTAGAAGAGATTTCTTTTTCATTTTCATCTTGATTAGCACCAGCAGTTGCTTCCTTAGAAGGGATCTCGTCTCCATCTTCCAAAAGACTATTCTCTCCACCACTTTCATAGTCATAATCACTGTCAGCAGGACGAGTAATTTCATCATCATCTACTTCCAAAGGTTCGATGATGTAGGAGGAAGAGATTTGGACAATAAAATATGATTTACAAGGACTTCAGCCCGGAGATGAACTTGACGAAGAAGTGCTCTCTGATGATTCTTATCTTGAATATCCTTAAAGTAAGCAAGATAATCAAGTCTTCTTTCTGCTCGGTCGCGAGAACCAGTAAGGACAGAGACGAGTAGTGCATTTTCTTTGCGAATTTTAGCATATTTATCCTCCAAAACAGAAATGGAGGGATGAAAATTTTTCTCAGACTCTGCGAAAAGTAGAATACAAAATTTCAGTAAGATGAAGAACTCAGAAAGATATGACAAAGAAAAGATAGTTAAGGCAGTCAAACTATTATGACTACCTTCCTTTTGCGAAATAAGGTGTTGAATCAAGGACAGACAACTATTCTCCCAACGGTCCATCGCATCATCAAATTTATCTCCAACTAAACCTTTAAGTCGAGACTGAAGATTTTTCTCTTTAGAAATAAGAAAGGCATTTTTCTTCGCAAGAGAAGAATAAGATTCTTCTAATTTGGAATATTGTTCTTTAAGTTGGTTCGCCTTTACACTTAAAGCTATTATGCCTTGAATGAGTGTATCTCTTTCAGCGATAGATGACTCTGTTACTTATTTAAGTTCATTTCTCAAAGAGCGAAGAGATTGTTCTTGGTCATCACATGCTTTCTGAAGAATGCTAAGTTGTTGCGAAGATATCGCCATCTTGTTTAAACAAATTCGCTTCTCTTGAGATAGAGTTTTATTCTCATATGATAAAGATTCCATCCCTAAATTAGCTTTAGTTAAAGAATAAGAGAGGCGAGATATTTCATTACTTAATAAATTTTGCCTCCGAACTAATTGGGTATTTTCATTGGTAAGATTATTTATATGATCAACAAATTATGAATAGAGGTTATCTAATTGGTTATATTGATCCATCAAAATCTCTTTATCAACATGGGCTTCTTCAACAGCAGATTCAAATTGATATCTCTCCATTATTCGTTTCTGGTTTAAGGCTTAACATGCGAAAGAGGGATTTCAAGGATAATTAAATATGGAAAGGATAAAATCATTAGAAAGGAAAATTGAAGACACAGAAAAGGAAATCATACCTCTCAGTTCATCATTCTTCTTGTGAAGATTGTCGCGATCCAGCGAAACATTTTGGAGCTTTTGATTTTCGAGACGAAGAGCAGTACACTATTTTTCCAAAGCTGTTTGCGAAGCAGCTCTGTCAGAGCTAAAATACTTACTCAGAATTTTGCAAATTCCAGACTTGACAGGACCAATGGGAGACTTCTTGTCATCATCCAGGACCTCAGACAAAACTTTGAAAGCAATATCTATTCCTTCCACGGTTTCTTTCGAAAAAGGAAGAGGCTCAGGTAGAGAACTGGCAATGATATAAGGTTGAGAAACATTATCAATAGTAGGAGAAGAAGTTTCATTCACAAAAGGATTAATAAGGGGGGTTTCAATCATTAAAAGGTCAGTTGAAGAAATGAAGTCTGAGGCAACCTTTTCGCGAATTGGAGATAATGGTTTAACTTGCGAAGATGTCGCATGAGATTTTGAAGAGATAAGTAAGTGGAATGGAACAGAGGTTTCAACGGTTTTAAGGTGGCGAGATTTCTTGAGAGGCTTGTTGGAATCCTTATCACCCTGCGAATTACAATCCAGATAAGAAACAAAGGCAACAATATTGTTATTAGAAAAGAATAATGTTTCTTACTACCTTCTGATTCGCAGACTTTCTTTTGTTTACAACAATCTTATGCTACGGTTTGAGAATATTAGGGTTCTGAACCGTAAATTTGGTGTTAGAGGCGTTTTTGCTGAAATAACGACAGTATGGGAATCACATAAGCAGCATCATCAAATAAGGAAGTAACCCATAAGAAAGATCAATTTCAGCAAAACCCATAGAAAGAAAAAAGAAAACTAACCTCGATGAATCCATGGAAAACACCAGCAGGAAGATTAATTCGTAAAAATTAAAAAGGAAGAAAGTTACGAACAGTGAAGATCTACAGAGGGAACATTATGGAGATGAAGAAGAAATTAAAAATATTAAAAGAAGAAAAAAGAAGAAAAAGTTGCAATGGCAGAATTTATGGAAGAACAACAGAGTTGCAGAGATGAGAGAATAAAAAGAGAAGAGAAAGTAAAAAGAAAATGGAAAGAAGAGTAAGAAGAATATATAGAGAAGATTTTTTTTACTCGAAGAAATAAACACCATTAATACGAAAAGACGTGAGCGGTTCAAAAGCAGCGGTTACAGAAGACATGTCAAGAAATAGATGGAAGAAAGGATACGTGTGATAAATGCAGAATATGAAGAGATGGACATCTGCGGCATTTCTCACATCGTTCTCTACTTCGCGGAGAAGATATGAGAAGAGGCAAGATGTAGGATCAGAATCTCGCAGCAATAACGCCTCAGCGAAATTATCAACAACACAACACAACAATGTCGCAGAACAATTTCAGAAATGACATAATAAACGACGTCAGCTAAATCATGAGAAAAATGTGATGGTCCTACGAAACTTAGAGAGTTTGCGAGATTAACATTTGTAAGGTTGCGAGAATCTCGCAAGCCATATCCTAAAATAAAGGACAGATTAGTTGTCATCCACTACGTAATTCCCTATAAATAGCCGTTCAGTTGTAAATGAAGGAGAGAAATCTTTTCTGATTGAGAAGCAAGTAAATAGGAGAGAGAAAATCTAGAGCAGTGGTTATTCTTGATTCCTTTATCTTTTCTTGTAAGATTGTTCAAAGATTCATCAATAAAATTAAGATTTTTAATCTAAAATGAGTTGAATGTTAATGAAATCTTGTGAGGGGTGTAGTGTAGGATTTCCTACAACTACAGTACAATTTTTATTTTCTCATATAAGTATACAAGAACACAATTGAAGCAAAATCGGTTTGATTCACTCGAATCAATTCATGAACATTATATCCAAGGTTTGCAAAGAATGCATTCCTTATTATATAAATGTATTTGTTTATGACACAACCGATTTTAGAGCTTTAACCACTCAAGTATGCAAATAAGTACGCATACTTAAATAGCCGGACCAAGTTTGGTCTTCGCAAATATGCAAACGGGTACGCATACCTCCAAACCCAGCAGAAATTTCCGATCATAAACCTACGCCAATATGCGTACGGGTACGCGCACTTAGATTCCCGGACTTCTCAAACCAAAAGGTACACACTATGGTTCCCGGACATGGATCACATATATGCAAGAGTGCACAACATGTTTATAATCCAATGTTGGTTAAGTGTTCTAAATTCTTATTTCAATTATTGAAACTTTCTTAGAGGATGTCAATAGCCATTTTCACACACTATTAGCATCAAAGCAATTTTCAAGTTATTGAAATAATCATAACGAAACATTCCAAGTCTACACCAAATGATTGTATCACACAAACCATGTAAGATGTTACTGGGCGATTTTCACATGATCATCTTTTGACTTTCGTCAAGAATATAAGCTGAACTTGGTTGAAGCGAAAGCTTACCAACACATATTTCGAAGAATATGTAAGCGAGTTAAACTCAGCTCGAAATCTCAAATGTGCATAATCGAAAACCATATAGTAATACGACTTATGTCTCAATATAGGAGATAAAATAGAAATAGTCTTTCCAAGTGATAGATGAGTTTTAGTCTCCACATACCTTTTGTTGATGGAGTTCCACAAGCTCGCTTTAGTAGTTTTTCGTCTTCAATTGAGGAACGTCGTGAAGTCTAATGCTCAACTACACAATATATCCTAGTCCGAGACATCAATATAAGTAGACTAGAAATCAAGACTTATAGTTTTTATCACTAACATTGAAAAATAAGCTTGAGATAGCAACGCTTGCGAGTTCGACCGAGCAGTGCTCTAACAATAGTGTCATTCTTTATGAAACTAGGTTTTCTCTGATAAACATAATTAGGTGCGCGACTTAAAGACTTCACTTAGAGATGTCAGATCCGACAATCTTTACCTTGATAGTTCATGTATCCAGATCTTATTCATTATGTTATCAAGGTTTTAGTAATCTTTTTCAGGATTGAGATAGATAGAAATCACAAAGTTCTCTTTATCTTAGTGTAGATGGTGGATTTTCGACAAGGGTAAAATTGTAAAACCCTAACTATGCATACTCCGGATCCGGCAATCAGATGAGTATTGAGACTCATGTCTCACATGAAAACTCATGCCATAAAACCTCTGACTGAGAAGGCTATCTCTAAGAGTATATGTGGATGTGTGGTCTCCCAGCTGAGGCCACGACATATCTCATGAATACTGAGCAATTTCAGTAATTATTTATGCTCCGGATCCGACAATCGGATGAGTATTGAGACTCATGTCTCGCATGAAAGCTCATGCCATAAAACCTCTGACTGAGAAGGCTGTCTCTCAGAGTATATGTGCATGTGTGGTCTCCCAGCTGAGGCCACGACACATCTCATGAATACTGAGAAATTTCAGTAATTATTTATACTCCGGATCCGGCAATCGAATGCAGTATTGAGACTCATGTCTCGCATGAAATCCCTGACTAAAATGGTGCAAGTGTACTTAGCAATAATGCACATACCAACATTTGAATGCGCAAACGAGCATTTCAAAATACGAATGAACGATGAACCTATGCAAAATAGGAAGGAAAACTAATAGTAATAAAATATTAGCAAAGGCGCCAGGGGACTGGGCTCACCAGCCGGCCAGTCATGCCGTGACCAGTCCCACGCTGCAGATGGTGGATTTTCGACAAAGGATAAAATCGTAAACTCATAATTATACGAAGCTCTGATTCAGCAATCAGACGTGAGTATCGAGACACGGGTCTCTCATCGAATTCTCAACGGAGAGTACTTTCTCTCACAGTACATGTAGATATGTAGTCTCATGACTGGACAACGGCATATCTCATGAATATTGAATACTTTCAGTGATTATTTCTATATAGTATCACGAGATGGACGGCTCCTAGACAGCTTCCTCGGCTAGTATAGAGCGATAACGTCTTCAGAAACAAACAACAAGTTTACCCTGACTATATAAAGGATATGACTTACCGACAAGCTCATATCGGGATAATTAATGCTCCTAGACAGCTTTCTCTGCTAGTATAGAGCCACAAAGTTAATTATTCCTAGTTAAGATTAATTCTGCCGTGACATTCACTACTGAATTCCCAGAATAATCTATTATTGCTCCTATTCCATGGTCGAATCCACGACTGGTCCCATGGAATGGCAATAAATAATTGTTCTGATTCTATGGTCGAATCCACGGCTTGATCTCATAGAATAACAATAACTATATTATCTCATTACTCTGATTTCATGATCGAATCCACAACTGGTCTCATAAATGGTAATAGATAAAACTTAATAACTCTGGTTCTATGGTCGAATCTACGATCCCATGGAATAGTAATGCTCACTTTATTATTTTGAATTCGTAGTCGAATCCTCAGCTGATCCTATGAATTAATAATAAACATCTTATTACTCAGTTTTGTGAATTATTCTCCACTGAATTCCACAATTAGTAATAAATAATCAACAACCGGGCGTCTGAGCTACCTCTAAGTAAGCCCCGATTCAAATGGTGAAAGTGTATTCAACAGTCACCGCACGAACGAGTATTTCAAAATACAACGAAACGATAAACCTATGCAAAATAGAGAAGAAAAATAAATAATTAAAACTATTGACCAGGGTGCTGGGAGCACGGACACACGACCGATCGACCGTGTCGTGGTCAATCCCACGCCAGTTTTATATTTTTAATACATTTTTATTATTTTCCATGATTTGATGAAAATTCTCTCATTTTATCAAATCTCTTTCGTCTCGAGGAAACTCCTCGGTTTCATGGTATTTCCATAAATCCATAGAAAATAATATAAAATTAAGGAAAGGAGAGTGGGGCGTGACCATATTCCAGCCGGCCATGCCTTGGTCCCAACAGGCCCCACACCCCACGATTCCTTATTATTTTATTATTATTATTATTTCTCTAATTTCATGAAAAAACTCCTTGATTTCATGGTATTTTTGCACAAATCATTAAATAATAATAAAATAAATTATGAAAACTTGTGGGACCGGGCCTTGGCCGTCCGGCCATGTCCTAGCCGGTCCCACACGCCCCTTTGTTTTATTATTTTATTATTAGTTTTCCTTGAATTCATCAAATTCCTTGATTTCATGGTATTTGTTTCAAATTAGGAAAAATTCCCTCAATTCATAAAAAATACATGAAAAATACACAAAAATTAGGGAAACTCGTGGGATCGGGACCAAGTCGGCCGGCCATGCCTTCCACCGTCCAACACGCCCTTGTTTTTGTTATTTTAATATTTTTTTCTTCCTTGAACTCATGAAAACTCCTTCAATTCATGGAAACTCCCTAAATTCATCAAATTTCTCAAAATTCATGAATTTTTCATAAAATCATCAAAATATTATAAAATTAAGGAAAAGGCACCACGGGACCGTGGTCATGACCGGCCGACCATGCCTTGACCACGGGGGTCCCACGCCTCCTCATTCCTTATTTTATGATTATTTATCATCATCTCATGGTGTTTTCCTCAGTTTCGTCGAAACCATAATTTTGGCATATTTTCTCGAATGGATGCTCAATTGCACGCCAGGAAATATCAAAATTCTCAGGACTGAGACGCGGACGCCTTGGGGACACGAGCACGCTATCTTTACCGACCAAGATTGGCTCTTTGGCTCACGGAAGCCGGTCCCATCAATTTTCACAGTTTTGACCTAATTTGCACAATTGCTCGTATTAGGTCCAAAACTCCTCCAAACACTTTGGATTTTCATGAAGTGATCATCAGGCGGTCACGTGACTACCCAGGGACGGTTTCATGACCCATGGTTGGTCCCTCAACCCGTCATAATTAATTAGGTTTTCTCACCTAAGGCTCAGACGAGCATTTTCGAATAAATGATTAAACTAGCATTTGATCATTCTTTCACCAACAAATTGTCAACTCTTCAGGAGTTCTTTGTATTTTCTCACGTGAGAATATGGAAACTACATGGTTGATCCACGGTCCCATGTAGTCGCTCCCTCCTTCGTCCCATGGTTAAAATTCTGATGAACCATGAATTGATCATCAATTGATCAAATTAGGGTTTTTGAATCCAAGGATCATCATTCCAGATTCCAACCTTAATAATTTTACGACGACCTCATGGTCATTAATCTTATTAATTATGCTCGGTTCAGCAACCAGTACTTTAATTAATATTTTGGTCATGCTGCCAATAATCCATCAGATGAACAACACATGCTCAGACAATCAAATATTCAACAATTCATCACATGAGCAACACTTGCTCAGATGATAAATATTTGCTCAAACCAAGGAATATTGGTTCAACAATCAATATTCAACAATCCACCGAATGAGCAATACTTGCTCACCTCATCGTAAGAACTATACCTTTGTCTCATGACATGTTCAATTCATGAGTTTCAGAACATCATGTTCAACTCAGCAACTACATGGAATCATCGTCCCATCAAACCAAGAAGTCATCAATTGACTAACAAACCACGAGACGTCAATCGTGTCACTTGGGGGGATATCACTTAGGGTTTTGGTCTGGCGGTCTACGACACGTGTGTTCAAACACACGATGAAATGTAAACAAGTCGTGCAATCAGTTGAAGGGATTCACGAGGTAGTGGGTGAAAAATCGACCAAGTCTCCACACGTTGAGCAACTGGTTTCAAACACGATCTCCACTTCCCCACTCCTTGATTCCATCATCTGTCACACTTCATGGAATCATGGTGTCTAAAATTCCAACAATATAAATAAGTCTCTGAATCATGATTGAATCATCGGCATCATCAGTATCATCAATCTCATGTATCATCGACAACACGAGATCATCAACTCATCAGTTGAGCAACTACTCTCAATTGAGTAATTTCAATCATTCAGAGCTTATCATATTCAGAATTCACACACCCACAATCTTTGATTACCACTGATTCCACACATTTCCCAGCTTCCCTCCTACAAATCAACTCATCCTATCTTGTGACCGAATTTACTCTGGAACGGTCATTGTGTTGATTTAGGCCGGAGTACTACAAATTGATCTCTCGAATCTAAAACACCCCCTTTGCAGCGGTGCATCTGTGTGAGGTTTAACATTTCGCTCGGTTCGAGGAGTCTCCTCCGTACGGTCGTCTCCTCAATTCCTTAAAAACCAGCAAATCATTTTTCCCCATCTACACACGCCCAATTTTATATTTTATCATATTTTATTATTTTTCCCTTATCTCATGAAAATTCTCTCGTTCGAGCAAATATCCTTCGTTTCAAGGAAATTATCTAATCTCATGATGTTTAGTCCAGGAAAATAATAAAATTAGGGAAAAGTGTCGCGGAACCGAGCACCAGCCAGCTGGCCATGCTCTAGCCGTGGCCGGTTCCACACCTCACGTCCCCATTATTTTATTATTTCTCTCAATCCATGAAAATTCCCCGATTTCATGAATTTTCCCTAAAACCATGAAAATTCTCTGATTTCATGAATTTTCCCTAAACCCATGAAAAATATTATAAAATTAAGAAAACTCGTGGGACCGGGCCCTAGCCGTCCGGTCATGCCCTGGACGGTCCCACACGCCTCTTATTTTATTATTGTTATTTGTGAAAATACCTTGGTTTCAACAAATCTCTCTGATTTTATGAAAATTCTCTAAAACCATGAAAATTACATAAAATTGGGAAGAGTGCCCTGGGACCGTGCCCGTTCGCCGGATGGCCATGCCTTGGCCATCGCCGGTCCCACACTCCATCATTCCCTATTTTATTATTATTTTATTTCTCTCATCTCATGGAAATTCCCTAATTTCATAAAACTCTCTGGTTTCATGGGATTTCCCTCAATTCAGAGAAAATACATAACATTACATAAAACAGGGAAAGTGTGGGACCGTGCTTGTCAGTCGGATGGCCATGCCCTAGCCGTGGCCGGTCCCACACCTTGCAATTCCCTTTTTTATTTATTATTTTTCATCATCTTATGTATTTTTCCTAGTTTCAGCAAAACCCTGAATTCTGCATATTTTCTCAAAATGTTGCTCAAACGCGCATCGGAAAATATTGAAACTCTCAGGACTGAGATACGGACACTATGGTGACACAAGCACATCCCCTTGATCGACCAAGAGTGACCCTAAGGCTTGTAAACAGCCGGTCCCATACGTTTTAATGATTTTAACCTAATTTGGTCAATTGCTCATATTAGGTTCAAACTCTTTCCAAACAATTGGGGGTTTTCTCAAACGACCATCAATTGGTCCCACGGCCCCCAAGAGTCCCATGACCTCTTGGTCGGCCCCTCATCTTCTCATGGCTAGGTTTTATTATCTGTCGCTCACACGAGCATTATTTTAATAAATGATTAAACCAGCATTTAATCATTCTTTCACCAACTGGTCCTCAAGATACTTTGGTATTTTTCTCATTCGAGCATCTGGGCGTTACATGGTGTAGTCATCATCCCATGTATCCGGTCCTTGCTTCACTCGGCGGTTGATTTTGAATAAATCATCATTTCATTAAAATTAGGGTTTTTGAATCCAAGGCTCTGCAAAAACATGATTCTGAGAAGATTAAAAATTGATAATTTTATGTTGATTCCATGATCAACATTTTTATTTATTATACTCGAACCAGCAGTCAGTATCTTAAATCAATATTTTATTTGGTCCTGCTACCAACAATTCATCAAATGAGCAATATTCGCTCAAACCGGCAATATTTGCTCGAATTAGCAATATTTGCTCGAACCAGCAATATTTGCTCAGATTCAAGAATATTGGTTCAACTATCAATATTCAACAATTCAGCAACACAGTTTGTTCGTCTTTGGTAATCAACATAATAATACCTCGTCTCAGCAGACATATTTAATTCATGAGTTTCAGAACATTTGCAAATCATGTTCAACTCAGAAATACATGGTCTCATCGTTCCATAAAGTCAGCAACTGACTCCACAATCACGAGATATTAATCGTGTCACATGGGGGGATATTAACTAGGGTTTTGGTCAGGCGGTTTACGATACGTGTGTTCACCCACGATGAGAATGTGAGAAATTCGTGCAATTAGTTGGAAGAGTCAGCAAAGTAGTGGGTGGAAAATTAACCAAGTCTCTGCACGATGAGCAACTGGTTTTAACACGATTTCCCACTTCCCCATTCTCTGATTCCAGAAACTGTCACACTTCATGGGATCATGGTGTTTTCAACTCCGGCATTGTAAAATGTCTCTGAATCCTGATTGGAAATACAAGATTCGAATACTCGAACATTCGTCTAAACAAGAAATTTCTCGGCAAGTTCATACAGACAATCCTTCGTCTACACGAACTCATCGTCTGACCAATCACTCTCAATTGAGTAAAATTCAATCATTCAGAGCGTTCTTACACTGAATTCACAACACACCCACAATCTTAGATCACCATTGATCCACACATTTCTCATCTTCCCTCCTACAGATAAACCCATCCTCTCTTGTGATCGAATTGACTCCAGAACGGACATTGTTCTTGGTTTAGGCCGGAGTCCTACAAATTGATCTCTCGAACTTAAAGCACTCCCTTCTTGCAGTGCATCTGTGTGAGGTTCAACATTTCGCTCGGTTCAAGGAGTCTCCACACGGACGTCTCCTCAATTACATAAAAACCGGCAAATCGTTTTCCCCATCTACATATTGGCGACCACAGTGTGAGATTAATCTCTTGGTTGAAATCTCACAATTTCACAAGATGGCCGGTCTTAGGTCTGGGTTAGTTACAGGTTCCAACACAAACGACGCTAGCACTAGCAACAACAACAATGAGGATATCCCGGAAAAAATTCCGGCCTCTAACACTGGCGGGGAAGATGTTATTCCTCCTCACTCTAACACGGAAGGTCATCCTCTGTTCGTCCGACACCCTGAGGAAGTCAGAGAAAACCCACCACCTACCATTGCTGATCTCATCAAATTGCAAGAGACTCTTGCAAAGAATAAAACCAATATAGCCACTACACAGAAAGAGCTGTTTAATTATCTTAGGACACTCACTGACAAGATGTCAGAGAGAAATCAAGAAAAAGGAAAGAAAAATGAGAAATCCTCAAATGCTGACCCTGAGGTGGTTCCAATTCATACGGTGGATGACGACGAAGTCCGCAAAGCCGCAGACGAGCCATCAGCAAAGGAATCATCAAATTTCATTACTCGGGAAGATTTGGAACGCCTTATGGAGAACCGTGGAAAGGATAAGACCTCACATGTCCATCGTCACCAGCCTCCATATCCCGCTGCTACGCAAAGAATACTTCTTCCGAAAGGGTATACTTCTTCAACCTTCACTCTTTATGATGGAACTGGCAATGCTCAAGAACATGTCTCTCGTTTCTTGGAAGCTTTGGGAGAACATGAACACAACCATGTTGTTCGCCTCAAAGAATTTTCAAAATCTTTGAAAGGCAGGGCATATACCTGGTACAACAACATCACACCAGGGACTATCAACAATTGGGGAGAAATGATTAACGCCTTCTACAGGAAGTACTTCTTCGTTTCAGAGCAAGTAACTCTCCCTGATCTTGGAAGAATGTTTCAGAGGGTCAGCGAAAATCCCAATGACTACGTGAAAAGATTCAGAGTCCAGGACCTGGACTGCCATGATCCAAATGTGACGGAGCAGCAGCTGGTAGATTTATGCATCAATGGCATGATCCCGGTCTACAGAGCTTTACTGGAAAATCTTCATTTTCAGACTTTCTCAGAGCTTCACGAAGCTGCGAAGAGATCGTCGACTATTGCACCTGCTCTGTTGGAAAGAGAAAAATCTACAAAGACTTAAGAATTACGAGACACTCGAGGAAGAAGACGTT
The DNA here is from genome assembly GCF_003573695.1 of Papaver somniferum. Taxonomy (NCBI): domain Eukaryota; kingdom Viridiplantae; phylum Streptophyta; class Magnoliopsida; order Ranunculales; family Papaveraceae; genus Papaver; species Papaver somniferum. The sequence goes on along the minus strand of NW_020621603.1, from coordinate 15,405,807 downwards.
TGATCAACAAGCAGTACAACATGCATCCCTCCACAAACGCTGTTGAAGAAGGGAGCAAACGCAAGGCCGAACCTCCAATTAATCATACCTCAGCTCCTTCAAAGACACAAAAGAAGGGAAAACCAGAGGCACATGCCCCTGGCCAATGTACAAAGACTCCCGATCAAGAGGCACCTGACTTTCCTCTCCCCATTGGAGAAGTGCTCGAACTACTGGATGCCTGATCCAAGATGGTGCAATCAAATTTCCATATGCAGGAGAGAACCAACTGAGGAGAACATGGAAAATCCTCGTTAATGTCGCTTCCACAGGTTCGTCAATCACCCCACGAGTAGCTGCAAAGTTTCAAAACGCATATTCAGGGAAAAGGTTGATTCAGGAGAACTTAATATGGGGGCTAAAGGAGTACACAGGGATGCCCTCCCAGTCAGAACTTTCTCCATCTTTGAAGAACCAGTCAAGGAAGAAGTTCAGTCATTGATAGAGCATGTATGTGAATTACTCTATCTGTCGAAAGCGCAAATGGGAGACATGTTCACGGCTTTGAACCACATAGTGTCTGTAAAGCGTCTGCTGATTTCAGAAGTACCTCCTGAACCTTCAACCACTGACAAAGAAATGTATGATTGGGGACTTCTCACCATAGTACATATTAAGGGAAATGAATTCAAGAGAGCATTTGTTGATGTCGGCACTGCCGTCAACATCATTCCTTTGAAAACTCTTAGAGCCGCTGGCATTACTCGACAAGAGGCTACTCATGATCCTATGTCAATCAGAGATCACGAAGGAGTTTCCAGAGACGCGAATGGCTATATCATCCTCAAAGTCAAAGAAAATTTGGTCTGCACTGAGACCAAGTTTTACATAATCCGAGAAGACCAGGATATGACATGATCCTTGGACGAGCTTGGATTCACGCTGGAAAGAGAGCTCCAACGCCTTCAACACGTCCTGCTGTTGAAGCGGGATCTGACTTAGAAAAAATGGAGGATACTTCCCCGTTCGAGCATCTGGAGGAAGTTAAAGCCTTGAAAGAACTCACACAGAAACCTGGAGAGAGTGCCTATTCTTTCGTCAAGAGGTTCCGTACTCAGGCAAGTCTTATTCCTATTCATGCGCCAATAATACCAATGTTGAATTATACTACTCTGGTCCGGGGACTTCTCCATACTAACAACTTAGCGATTACCAAAAGCTATGAATGGATAGTCTCACCTCAGCAATATTACACCAAATGGTTACGCTCAGAGCCTCTCCAAATTGATCATTCTATCAAGAGGTTTATTGATGAAGATATGGCTAAGCATGACCGACAATATGCTGAATACTCCCCTCTGCGTGAGTGTCCATATGTACCACAGCCATGGAATCAGCAGAAAATATTCAAGTCGCAAACTACTAAACCGAACAAATTCAAGGAAGGAGATTTGGTTCTCAAGGCAAATACACGTGATCTCTATTCTGCAAGGAGCTCCAATTGGGAAGGACCATTTATGGTTGCTAAATCCATAACAGGAGGGTACTACAAATTGATCAACACAGATGGCAGAACCCTGCCAGTAATTCACGAGAATTGGCTTAAAGCATTTGACTGAAATTATTGGGCATTCGAGGTATGGACGTTTAAGCATTCATGATGTCCGAATTTGGAATTTAGGATTTTCTTTCATTGTATTTCAATTCCTCCAAAACGTTTGCAATACTTGCAATCAGTATTTGAATTCAGTAATTTATTAAAATTCAGTTCATATTTCTTAAAAGAAAATCTCTATCAAATCCAAAAGAAAATCCTCAATCATCTACCAATCCAAAACCAACCAATACCATAACCTAAATAAAAATCTCACATCTCTTAGAGGTTCAGAAATTCAAGAGATTATGAAAAGGAAATCAAAGGAAATCAGCGAAAAAGGATTTTTGCTCCTCGACATCCTTCAAGACCTGCAAAGCCGCCTTCTCCTTGTTCATCTCTTCAGTCAGCCTGGCAATCTTGTCTTCTTTCTCCATCAAAGCATCATTGGGAAAGGGTATGTTGTTCTCACATGAGTCCTTGATAGCGTTCATTTGCTTACGAAGCCACTTTACATTGAAGCCAAGTCTTTCTGAATTCTCCAAGTTAAACTCCCAATCAAAGAGTACATCTGGAGTCACAGTATTTCTGGACCTAGTGCATATATCACTTACAACAAGTAAGATAACGCTTACTTGCATTGTTAAAGCATAAGCACGTCCAGGATTCCTGTCAACAATTATGTGGCCAAATTTCTTCCATATTTTCTCGTACAAGCCTGCATATCCAATGAGAACGCTGAACCCACCAACTAGTTCATGATACGGGAGTGATGCATCAAATGGAGGATCAAAATCAACTCATCCACTTGGATATTAATGCACCACTATACGGTTCTCAGTTACTGGGGAAGCTTCTACAATCAGGACAACAGTTTCTTCAGTATTCTCTACTGGTGGCTCGGTTTCTTCTATCACTGAACCAGCAACAATCGGGGTTTCCATAACTTCAGTGACAACCTTCTCATGGCCTTGAAGTGCATGGATGGTTGTATCTTCATAAATAACTCCAGGGCAGCTCGAGTTATCCTTATTGGTTTCAGTATCCTCAACTTCGGTATTTGACACCTAATACGAAGATTACATGAGGTTAGAGCAATATAAACATGAAACCAAATGAGATCATAAAATAAAATATACAAGCAGTATAAAATCATCAAGTTTCATCATTATACACTCAACGCACGAGCAAATAGCATGAAAGTCATGAAAGTACGTTTTGCGGCAAGCTCGACTGAAGAGATTGTACTCTGCCCTTTACTAGATGACGAACTGGGAGCAATCTAAAAGAAATCTGAGGATGAGTTATATACCATTATCTTCTTATGGATGTCCTCTACCACATGTAAAAATTTCATGACAATACGATGAACGAGCAAGGAGATGTAGTCAAAACATTGAGCAACATACCGTCTGAAAAAGTTCTGAAAGTCTCCTGGAAGTTTACTGTTTTGCATTTTTTAGGCCCTGAACGTGCTCAAAACTTAAAAAGCTTCTTTGCTAAATTTGGAAATTTTCCGGGCTTAAAGATGCATATGCAGATCATGAAAATCCGACTCCAGATGAAGGTTTTATGGTGTTTTTGCTAAAAAACTGGGTTCTGAATTTTCTGACGATGAATTTCGACAAAGTTTTTCGTATATGCACATGGATTCTCATTCATTCATTCACAATAAACAATTTCATACTTCTATGAAGAGTTTACAAGATATGTGCTTACTTTAGGAGTCTCCGAAGCGTTCAAAGAGTTGGGGTTGTCCGTGTCAACATCAAGAGGCTCATTGCTTTCATTCAGTTCCGAGCCTTTGGAATTTCCTCCATCTATATTCTCAGAGGATGACTGAGTATCAGCACTCTCCACCTCCATGGAGACATCCTCCTGGCAACATTCTCAAACAATTAGCATTTTACATATGAAGCATTATATTTGGCTACGAGGAAGAGTACTCACGACATTTTCTTCTTCAGCGCTCGAATCAGAAATTGTCTGCCCAGCAGTAGAGAATTGAAGACCATCAATATACATAGCAAAATTCTGTAACCAAATAACAAATATTGGTTTTACGATCCTAGTAATACAGATAGAAGAAGTCACGGTGGAAAAGGTGTCGACAACTCACCAAAGAAACAACCGGGGACTTTATGGTGTTAGGCAGCATCTTACAATTCTTGTTCCTACCTTCTCCACCATGAATGACTGTTTCAGCTTCTGAGAATTTCACTTCAAGACGAGGTCTCACAGCACGACCGTCCTGCAAAATAAGTTGAGGTGATAATCAAAGGCAATTATTTCAATTTTACGAAGAATGTGCAAAAGATACATACTGGTGAACATCCTGGAGATGTCTTTCGCTTATCGCCGCCGGAGATGTGTTTCAATCTGGGTCGAGAAGCAATCATATCAGCGGAAGGAAGATCTTTCACCAGAGGTTGACTAACCCTTACGAAATCATGTAAGTGTTCAAATTGCTGGTTCCAGAAATCTATATAACCTGGAGTTACATACGTAACTCAGTCAGCACAAGGGAACCAATAAGAGCTTCCTTCGACATGTGTACGGTCTAAACAAGTCTTAATTTGTTCCACCGACAGTTTGCTCCTCCGAAAAGTTGGAATGCACTGATCCATACCCATCTGACGGGCTACTCTGTCAATGTTGTATTCCTCTACCGAAAAGTCTCCATATGTTGCTGCTATTAAATAACATGGAGTGCAGCTCAACATGAAGGATCTTTCACCATCGCTCAAGTCAGCACCAGATTTCAAAGCCATGCTTTCTCCAGCATTGAAAGTTTTCAATTGGGAAACATGAGGAGGAATCAACACCCAGGGACGGAAGTTAAACTCAGACTCATCGTCTAGAACATCAATGAAACGCGTCTTGGATTGAGGTTGTTTTGTTGACCAGCTCATAATCCTAGTGTTATCCTTCTCGTGGAAAATACGTCGAGAATCAGAAACATTCAACCCTTGCAAGATACTACGGGGAATAGGTGCATACTTCGCAAAGCGTTCCCACATCAAGGCATGGAGAAACATCGTATTGGCGTAGCATTCATTCATAAATCCATTCGAAACACTGGAGTCTATAACCAAGGAGTCCAGGTTAGAGTGCAAAGAACCCAAGAATAAGCTACCTATGGGAAGTTGTTCACCTTGAGCCATATTAATGGAAAAAGGGATTAAAAACGGCTTTAGCAAAGTTCCGATGTCTTCGAACACGTCCCTGGACATCCATAAACACAAGAAAGCAGCAATAGAAAAAATACCGTCAGGTTCGTCGAGAGGGACATATCGTGGCCACCAATGTGTTAACCAGTGAGAATAACAGCCTTTGCCAGAAGCCTTGTTAATTCTCTCCATCTCAACTGTTAAGGTGTTAGAAATTTTCTCCTCTGTCGAAAGATCTTCAGTAAAGTTAACTGTGATTGGAAGATGCAATAAAGCAACTACATCTTCCAAGGTAATAGTAAACTATCCCCAGCTGCATATAAAGGTATGAATTGGAATGCACCAGCGAGCTAGAAGGGCCACGATACCTCGTGCATCATGAAAAATATACAAATCTCCGGATGATTGAATAGCTCTGGTAACCTGTGCTCTATCCAGCATAGCTCTAACACGAGGAAAACCCAGCATGTGTCTTGCCCATCCATAAAATTTCTCTAAAGGTCGTCGAGAGAGTTTGAATTATATAATTGAGGCAAGGAAAAGTCCTCGTTCAAGGAAAAACAAAATAGCTGCTCGAGGAGTCACCAACTTCTTTTGAATAATCGTTCTGGGATTTATCAAAAGGCGGAATGCTGGAGTTCTGTGACGTCTTTCAGTATCTTGCTGAACCGTGAAAAATGCATCATCTATATTGGGAACATTTTTGATTCCAGGTTCTTCTTCTTCTTCATCACCAATAATAGAAGTCTCGTCCATACAAGTATCACTGGAAGTGTCATTTTCCTGAGAATCGGGCATCCTTGCGAAGTAGCTGTAATGTGCACAAAGCATTCTACTTCAGTATATCGTCATACCAGGTGCAAACTTCGACAATCTGATGGGGTCGTATAATTTGACAACATGATACTTATGGAGACATCTACAAAAATGGTAATTCTTAACTCTTACCTCTTTACAATTACACTAACAATAGTGATTGTGCCGCAAGAGTTAACGCTCCAAAATTAGTTTGTTCCTTGAAACCTACAATAACGAACGAAGCCTTATTGATTTCCGAAACCTATTTTCATAAAATCATGGACACAATGTTTACAACATAAACATCCACAACTGAACTATGAAATTTACACCAAGACGATATTTCATCATAAATAAGTTGTCTAATTTCGAGGATTACTCAAAACGCACGTTTTGATTTACAAAATAATAATTAACGTGAATTATTCGCATAAATTTTCGAACTTTTATCTAATGAGAACAAACTTATGTGAATAAAATATGTCATCATATTTTGCATAATATGTCATGGCTACATATATATAAAAAAAATCTATTTTCCTTCGTACGGGCGTTTTTCTTTAAAAAGAAGGTTTATTTCGGCTTTGTGAAAACTCACATCTTTTAAAAGATAAAGTTTTGGTTTCCATGAAAGCTCATAAACAAAATTTTATCACTGGACACATGTCTATTTCCGAAGAAAAATCTCTCTCAAAGTTAGGGATTGTTGCTAGTTTCTTAAACTAACGATCGGATGAACAGATTTCCTAGAACAAGGGTTTTTCACAAAACTCACATCCAAAGTATGTATATATGCACATATGATTTTATGATGAAAAACTAGTGAACAAACAGAAAAAAAATTGACGCATACCTGTCAGCACCGGCCGGAAGTTGGCCGGACGGTGATGATTCCGGTCGGACGGTAGCGGCGCTCCGGCGTTTTCTCTTGTTCCTGAAGAGTTCGGACGTGAAGATGAAGATGAGGTGGGATGGTGTCCGGTTGTGAGAGGAAATTAAAAAAAAAAACATTAATTCCCTTTTAATACCAAATTTTATTTCCAAAACCTAATTCTATAAGGATTTCCTTTTCAGGCCCGGCCCGTGAATCCTAAACCAATCAAGGTTCCACCATCGAATAGGAGGTTCTACACCAATTTATTCTCACTGGATGACGCTCTATTATGCCACTGGGGTTTTCATTCGAACCACGGTTTGCTCATTCAGTCGAAATCCGGTAACGTCTTATCTTATGACTAAGTTCAATTACTTACTTTTGTCTGTACCTGAAAAATCACCATTCAATGTTGACTGAGGAACATGATTGTTCCTCACTAAGCAGGGGACTTAATGTAGATGGTGGATTTTCGACAAGGGTAAAATTGTAAAACCATAACTATGCATACTCCGGATCCGGCAATCGGATGAGTATTGAGACTCATGTCTCGCATGAAATCTCATGCCATAAAACCTCTGACTGAGAAGGATGTCTCTCAGAGTATATGTGGATGTGTGGTCTCCCAGCTGAGGCCACGGTACATCTCATGAATACTGAGCAATTTCAGTAATTATTTATACTCCGGATCCGACAATCGGATGAGTATTGAGACTCATGTCTCGCATGAAAGCTCATGCCATAAAACCTCTGACTGAGAAGGATGTCTCTCAGAGTATATGTGGATGTGTGGTCTCCCAGCTGAGGCCACGGCACATCTCATGAATACTGAGCAATTTCAGTAATTATTTATACTCCGGATCTGGCAATCGGATGAGTATTGAGACTCATGTCTCGCATAAAAGCTCATGCCATAAAACCTCTGACTGAGAAGGCTGTCTCTCAGAGTATATGTAGATGTGTAGTCTCCCAGCTGAGGCCACGACACATCTCATGAATATTGAGCAATTTCAGTAATTATTTCTATATAGAATCGAAAGATTGGACGGCTCCTAGACAGCATGCCTGCTAGTATAGAGCGACAACGTCTTCAGGATGCAACAAGGTTTTCCCTGACTATAAAGGAGAAATATGATACTCCATCAAGTTCATATTGCTCAACTATCATATAATTAATGCTCCTAGATAGGAAGCCCTGCTAGTATAGAGCCATCAGTTAATTATCTCTAATCGCCTGAATATCCAACAATATTCTACGATTTTTCGTTATATTTCATCACTTCAATTCGTGGTTCATCCCAGCAGAATTCCACGGGTTAGTGATAAATATTCAACGAAACAGGCATCTGAGCATCGAATAAGCCCTGACTAAAATGGTGCAAGTGTACTTAGCAATAATGCACAGACCAGCATTTGAATGCGCAAACGAGCATTTCAAAAATACGAATGAACGATGAACCTATGCAAAATAGGAAGGAAAAATAATAATAATAAAAAAATATTAGCAAAGGCGACAGGGGACTGGGCTCACCAGCCGGCCAGTCATGCCGTGATCAGTCCCACGCCCAATTTTATATTTTATCATATTTTATTATTTTTCCCTGATCTCATGAAAATTCTCTCGTTTGAGCAAATCTCCTTCGTATCAAGGAAATTCTCTAATCTCATAATATTTTGTCCAGGAAAATATAAAATTAGGGAAAGGTGTCGCGGGACCGAGCACCAGCCGGCCCATACTCCATCATTACCTATTTTATTATTTTATTTCTCTCATCTCATGGAAATTCCTTAATTTCATAAAACTCTCCGGTTTCATAGGATTTCCCTCAATTCATAGAAAATACATAAAATTACATAAAACTGGGAAAGTGTGGGATCGTGCTTGTCAGCCGGCCGGCCATTCCCTAGCCATGGCCGGTCCCACACCTTGCAATTCCCTGTTTTATTTATTACTTTTCATCATCTTATGTATTTTTCCTAGTTTCAGCAAAACCCTGGATTCTGCATATTTTCTCAAAATGTTGCTCAAACGCGCATCGGAAAATATTGAAACTCTCAGGACTGAGACACGGAAACTATGGTGACACGGGCACATCCCCTTGACCGACCAAGAGTGACCCAAAGGATTGCAAACAGCCGGTCCCACACGTTTTAATGATTTTAACCTAATTTGCTCAATTGCTCATATTAGGTTCAAACTCTTTCCAAACAATTGGGGGTTTGCTCAAACGACCATCAATTGGTCCAACGGCCACCAAGAGCCGGTCCCATGACCAATTGTTCGGTCCCTCATCTTCTCATGGATAGGTTTTATTATCTGTCGCTCACACGAGCATTATTTTAATAAATGATTAAACCAGCATTTAATCATTCTTTCACCAACTAGTCCTCAAGATACTTTGGTATTTTGTTCATTCGAGCATCTGTGCGTTACATGGTGGAGTCATCATCCCATGTAGTCGGTCCCTGCTTCACTCGGTGGTTGATTTTGAATAAATCATCATTTCATTAAAATTAGGGTTTTTGAATCCAGGGCTCTGCAAAAACATGATTCGGAGCAGATTAAAAACTGATAATTTTATGTTGATTCCATGATCAACATTTTTATTTATTATACTCGACCCAGCAGTCAGTATCTTAAATCAATATTTTATTTGGTCCTGCTACCAACAATTCATCAAATGAGCAATATTCGCTCAAACCGGCAATATTTGCTCGAATGAGCAATATTTGCTCGAACCAGCAATATTTGCTCAGATTCAAGAATATTGGTTCAACTATCAATATTCAAAAATTCAGCAACACAGTTTGTTCGTCTTTGGTAATCAACATAATAATACCTCGTCTCAGCAGACATATTTAATTCATGAGTTTCAGAACATTTGCAAATCATGTTCAACTCAGAAATACATGGACTCATCGTTCCATAAAGTCAGCAACTGACTCCACAATCACGAGATATCAATCGTGTCACATGGGGGGATATTAACTAGGGTTTTGTTCTGGCGGTCTACGGCACGTGTGTTCACACATGACGAGAATGTGAGCAAGACGTGCAATCAGTTGGAAGAGTCAGCAAAGTAGTGGGCGGAAAATTAACCAAGTCTCCGCACGATGAGCAACTGGTTTTAACACGATTTCCTACTTCCCCACTCTATTTTTCCTGCAACTGTCACACTTTATGGGATCATGGTGTTTTCAACTCCGGCATTGTAAAATGTATCTGAATCCTGATTGGAAATACAAGATTCGAATACTCGAACATTCGTCTAAACAAGCAATTTCTCGGCAAGTTCATACAGACAATCCTTCGTCTACACGAACTCATCGTCTGAGCAATCACTCTCAATTGAGTAAAATTCAATCATTCAGAGCGTTCTTACACTGAATTCACAACACACCCACAATCTCAGATCACCATTGATCCCACACATTTCTCAGCTTCCCTCCTACATATCAACCCATCCTCTCTTATGACTGAATTGACTCTGGAACGACCATTGTTCTTGATTTAGGCCGGAGTCCTATAGATTGATATCTCGAACTTAAAGCCCACCCTTCTTGCAGTACATGTGTGTGAGGTTCAACATTTCGCTCGGTTAAAGGAGTCTCCACAAGGACGTCTCCTCAATTTCGTAGAAATCAACAAATCATTTTTCCCCATCTACACTTAGACTTTGTGATTACTCAAGATAGTTATCTAAAACTCTTATTAATTGACTAGTTTATGATTTTTCTTGAGAGGTGGTTAATAATCCAGGCCTCTCGGCTAACTGAGTATAAGTGTCCCGAATTTGTGAGGCTTGCTAGCTTTGTTTAATGCAAATAGATTTCCAATACTTTATCTTTTAATCTAAAAGGAATCAAACAGGCTTATCTGATATATGAAAATTGGTATCAAAATTCTTCACCTAGCTAGGCTAAAACAACTCTTAGGCTATAAATAATATCATTTATGAGAATCAATTACGTAGAGCCTTGTGAGGTTCAAGAGACGTACTTGGAAGGTGCATTTCATCTCAACTACATTCATGTCCGAAGTATGATAGTAGGCTAGTTTTTGTAATGCTTTAAGATAGTTCGGTGTTAAAATCTGGACGAGGTCCCAGGGTTTTTCCGAAGTTGCGGTTTTCCTCGTAAAAAAAACTTCTAGTGTCTTGTGTTTTTACTCTTCCGCATAATATTGTTTTATCATCAAAGTAGGAATATCACAAGTAGTACGTGATCAATTATGGGAGATAAGTCCATCTTAACTGAGATCAATTACGATGCTCGTTCTTATAGAATTCGTATCATGAAAGATAGATAAAAAGTTTCATATTTGAAAATTTTGGATTCAATTATTTGGATACGACTAGTTTGATCTTGGATATTGATTTTTGAGATCATCCAAGTAATTTTCTATATAATTATGTTCACAGACCTTGGTGTACTTTCAATTGTATTAGGTTTTGTTCATATAGGTTGCTGAAAGAAAATTTTGGTGGTGTACTTGGTACCCTCTTATTTTCAATTTGTATCAGAGCAGGTAAACACCTTTAAACCTACAAAGTCTGTGTTTTTGGCGATCTGAATCTATGGACAAGAGTGCAATCTCTAATAATGTCTCACCAGTTATTAAAATCGTTGTTTTTATGGATTCTATGGATGGGATCAGATCTTCTTCCTTTTAGAAATAGGTAAAGATTTTTCCCATAAAACAGTCTGGTATTGATAATCTTTATCCCTATAATCTTACTAGTGAGTCTGACTCGGAAGTGGAAAAGGAAGCATAAAAAAGAAGTGTTGAATTTCGTAAGGATCTTAGAATTCAGGCTTCTGAGTTCAACAGACTAAAAAAAAGTCAATACTCTCATCGTAAGGCTAATGAAAAATATTCACAAATTAGGATTTTTCATGAAGAAAAAGCTGAAGTGGATATGTGATGCAGGGCGAAAGCGTTGAATAGAATAACTATCTAAAACTCATGTTTCCGAGATACCACTCTCAAGGAAAACACTACTTTTTCAATTCATCCAAGACTTTTTAACATTAAAACAAAGAGCTCTTTATATAGATAACTCTTCTCATATTTCCTAAACCATCAAAATATTGATTACCTAAAATAAGAGATATTCCTAAACTAATAAATCCCAACATAAATAATTATACTACTAAAATATTCTTCATAAATGAAAACAACTTAATTAATTATAATATTATTTTCCAAATAATAATAATAAATAAGAGAATAATACCAATAAACAAATATATTTCCTTTCCCTAAATACTCCACCATTCTCCCCTTCTCAGAAAAAATTTGCCCTCGAATTTTACCGGTATAATTGCTCGCATTTATAATCTGTTGAAGAAACTTCATATAATCCTTCGGCAAATCCAAACTTTGCAAAGTTATTTTTGGACACAATAACACTTGTACTGAATTAATCGTACAAAATGCTTCATGTGAATGATCAACGTATTTGGGACATATTAAAAACTTATCGTCAGGGTAAACATCATAGATTGGAGGTGAATTCCAATCCACGATAACTTGATATTTTTCAATTTCAGAAAAAGAAAAAATATCATCAAACCTTTGGATTTCAAGCATTAAACCGAACTCTAATGAATCTCGCGGGTTATGTGCAACTCCTTGAAATCCTTCCTCCTTGTCTCCAACGAGGTTTGTTTGTTCATCACTAGTTTCCTCCTCTAATCGTTGTAGGCTAGGACCATGATGGGGCTCTTGCTGAGGTTGCATTTCAGCCATTAAGAGGGTGAGCGCCTTAACCATCCGTTTCAGATTATCTATTACCAATTGGTCTTTGTCATCGTTGAGAGCGGCTCTTTGAAGAACACCATAATTTCTTCCTCGAAACATGATGCAGGAGCGTTGCCTATCTCTGAACCAACTGATCCAGGGCGGAAGCTTTGAATAGAATAACTATCTAAAACTCATGTTTCCGAGATACCACTCTCAAGAAAAACACTACTTTTTCAATTCATCCAAGACTTTTTAATATTAAAACAAAGAGCTCTTTATATAGATAACTCTTCTCATATTTCCTAAACTATCAAAATACTGATTACCTAAAATAAGAGATATTCCTAAACTAATAAATCCCTACATAAATAATTATACTACTAAAATATTATTCATAAATGAAAATAAATTAATTAATTATAATATTATTTTCCAAATAAGAGAATAATACCGATAAACAAATATATTTCCTTTCCCTGAATACTCCACCATTCTCCCCTTCTCGGAAAAAATTCGCCTTCGAATTTTGCCGGTACAATTGCTCGCATTTATAATCTGTTGAGGAAACTTCATATAATCCTTTGGCAAATCCAAACTTTGCAAAGTTATTTTTGGATACAATAACAATTGCACTGAACTAATCGTACAAACTGCTTCATGAGAATGATCAACGTATTTGGGACATATTAAAAACTTATCGTCAGGGTAAACATCATAGATTGGAGGTGAATTCCAATCCACGATAACATGATATTTTTCAATTTCAGAAAAAGAAAAAATATCATCAAACCTTTGGATTTCAAGCTTTAAACCGGACTCTAATGAATCTCGCGGGTTATGTGCAACTCCTTGAAATCCTTCCACCTTGTATCCAACGAGGTTTGTTTGTTCATCACTAGTTTCCTCCTCCAATCGATGTAGGCTAATACCATGATGGGGCTCCTGCTGAGGTTGCATTTCAGCCATTAAGAGGGTGAGCGCCTTAACCATCCGTTTCAGATTATCTATCACCACTTGCTCTTTCTCATCGTTGAGAGCGGCTCTTCGAACAACACCATAATTTCTTCCTCGAAACATGATGCAAGAGCGTTGCATATCTTTGAACCAACTGATGCAGGGCGGAAGTGTTGAATAGAATAACTATCTAAAACTCATGTTTCCGAGATACCACTCTCAAGGAAAACACTACTTTTTCAATTCATCCAAGACTTTTTAACATTAAAACAAAGAGCTCTTTATATAGATAACTCTTCTCATATTTCCTAAACTATGAAAATACTGATTACCTAAAATAAGAGATATTCCTAAACTAATAAATACCTACATAAATAATTATACTACTAAAATACTCTTCATAAATGAAAATAAATAAATAAATTAATTATAATATTATTTTCCAAATAATAATAATAAATAAGAGAATAATACCAGTAAACAAATATATTTCCTTTCCCTAAATACTCCACCATTCTCCGCTTCTCGGAAAAAATTCGCCTTCGAATTTTGTCGGTATAATTGCTCGCATTTATAATCTGTTGAGGAAACTTCATATAATCCTTCGGCAAATCCAAACTTTGCAAAGTTATTTTTTGACACAATAACACGTGTACTGAACTAATCGTACAAACTGCTTCATGAGAATGATCAACGTATTTGGGACATATTAAAAACTTATCGTCAGGGTAAACATCATAGATTGGAGGTGAATTCCAATCCACGATAACTTGATATTTTTCAATTTCAGAAAAAGAAAAAATATCATCAAACCTTTGGATTTCAAGCTTTAAACCAGACTCTAATGAATCTCGCGGGTTATGTGCTACTCCTTGAAATCCTTCCTTCTTGTCTCCAACGAGGTTTGTTTTTTTATCACTAGTTTCCTCCTCCAATCGCTGTAGGCTAGGACCATGATGGGGATCTTGCTGAGGTTGCATTTCAGCCATTAAGAGGGTGAGCGTCGTAACCATCTGTTTCAGATTATCTATTACCACTTGCTCTTTCTCATCGTTGAGAGCGGCTCTTTGAACAACACCATAATTTCTTCCTCGAAACATGATGCAGGAGCGTTGCCTATCTCTGAACCAACTGATGCAGGGCGGAAGCGTTGAGTAGAATAACTATCTAAAACTCCTGTTTCCGAGATACCACTCTCAAGGAAAACACTACTTTTTCAATTCATCCAAGACTTTTTAACATTAAAACAAAGAGCTCTTTATATAGATAACTCTTCTCATTTTTTCTAAACTATCAAAATACTGATTGCCTAAAATAAGAGATAATCCTAAACTAATAAATCCCTACATAAGTAATTATACTACTAAAATATTCTTCATAAATGAAAATAAATAAATAAATGATAATATTATTTTCCAAATAATAATAATAAATAAGAGAATAATACCAATAAACAAATATATTTCCTTTCCCTAAATACTCCACCATCCTCCCCTAAATAAATTATTCAATTGAACTCGTACGATAGAAAATGGCAAAATCAAATCGCTCAACTACAAGAGAAGTAGTTTCGTTTGGCTTCACAATCCCAATGAAGTCTTTAAGTCGTTAACCTATAGGGTCTCGAGAAGAAACCTAAGGTTAAAGGAGAATCGAATCTAGCAAAACCAACTAGTATCACACAGGAGGTATGGGGATTAGTTTTTCCAGTTGCTAAAGTTCTCCCTTATATAGTTTTCAAATCAGGGTTTGCAATCTATGTTAGCTTAGTAACAAAAAATTCAATATTCACCGTTAGATGAAAACCCGATTAGATACAACCTAATATCTTTCAACCGTTAGGTCGAAACTTAGCTTGTCACACACAAATGAAATGTATTTCATTTAGTTTTGAGTAACCGTACCTAAACATGTACACTTAGTTGGTTCACAAATAGTTAACCAATGGTTATCCATATGAGCACTTCCATATTAACCGTATTCATTTTCTCATAACTAGTTCAAATGACTCATAAGAACTAGTTGAAGAGTTGTTCAATTGGTCTTTATTCATAGACACAATTGAAACAAAATCAGTTTGATTCATTTGAATCATTTCATGAACAATATAGCCACGGTTTGTAAAGATTGTATTCTTTATAATTTATTGTTTTAATTTCATGAACTACCGATTTGAGAAATAAACAGCTAGGGTACGCGTACGGTTATGCGTACCTTAGATACCGAATTTGAGTTGGATTTTGGTTTCCAAACTCAGCAGAATTTTTCGGGTAGAAAAGTTTCGCCAGTACGCGTACCTAAGATGACTGGTTTATGAGTTCGTAAACTCCAAACTCAGCAGAATTTTCCGGGAGGAAAAGTTCCGCCAGTACGCGTACGGGTACGCGTGCCCAATTTGTCTCCTTTACCAATACCGTATGCACACACTTGGTTTTCGGTACATGGATTTATACACTAATGTGCGAACACACTATATATGCTTATATTTATAGATGGTAATCTCAACTCTACATTTCAATCACTGAAACATTCTTCTATAATGTTATAATAGTCGTTATTCATAACTATCCTCATCAAAGCCATTTTCAAGATTCAAACGTCATCATGACTTTCGTCACGGGTAAAGATGAAAAATGGTTCAAGCGAAAGCTTACCAACACATATTTAGAGAAAAAGATAGGCGAGTAAACTCAGCTCGAAATAGCAAATGTGTATGTATGAAAACTATCATACTTATACGACTTTTGTCTCAAGAGTAGGAGATAGAGTAGATAGACTTTTGAGTGATAGATAAGTTCAAGTCTCCACATACCTAGTCGGATGAAGTTCCACTGGTTCCTTGAATAGTTCTTCATCTTCGTAAGATGATTTCCATGGAGTCTGGATTTCAACTACACTTAACTATCCTACTCCGAGAATTAGCTATAAGTAGACTAGAAATCAAGACACATAGTTTTGACAACTAAATTTGACAAACAATCTTGAGATAGCAACGCTTGCGAGTTCGACCGAGCAATGCTCTAATACTTACGACTTATAGACTTCACTTAGAGATACCAGGTCCAACTATATTTACCTTGATAGTTCGTGTATCCTGATCTTGTTCAATTTGTTGTCGGGGTTTTAGTAATATCTTTGAGGAACGAGATATATAGAAATTACAAAGTTCTATTATTCTCTGACTTTTTGATTCCTCAATATAAATATATAAAACCCTTCTTAATTGATCGGTTTATGATTGTTCTTGAGAGGCGGTTAATAATACATGCTTCTCAACTAATTGAGTATAAGTGTTCCGGATTTATGAGGTTTTCTAGCTTTGTCTATTGAAAATATATTTTGAAGCCCTGATTTATTCATCTAAAGAGAAATCAAATAGGCTTATCCGTTAGATGCAGATGGTATTAAAAGTCTTAACTTAGGTTGAAGCAACTCTTAGGATGTAAAGGACATCATCTTAGAGAATCAATTGGGTAGAGCCTTGAGAGGTTCAGGAGACTTAAGGCGCATGACTGCAGTTGAATCGCTTCGAGAGTAAGTTCGGTCTCAACTACGTTCCAATCCCAAGTTTAATAGTAGTTTAGTGTTTGTAGCGACTTAATATAGTTCTATATTCAAATATGGACAAGGTCCCGGGATTTTTCTGAAATTGCAGTTTTCTTCGTTAACAAAACTTCTAGTGTCTTGTGTTTTTCCCTTTCCAAATTATAGTGTTTTATCATTATAATAGAAATAACACAATTAGAACGTAATCAATTTTAGTAGATAAATTCATTTTTAATTTAAATCAATTACGAGAGTTGTTCTTGTAAAATTCATATCTTGAAAGATATATAACAAGTTTCATACTTGGCAGAATTCGAATTCAATTATTTGAATACGACTAGTCACTAGATTGATCTTGTATATTGATTTTTAAGAACGTCTAAGTATTCTTCAATACAATCAGGTTCATGGAACTTGTTGTCTTGACTTTCTGATTGTGAAGAGAAAGAGATATAAACTTTATGTATATACTATTCAAGGATCATTAAGTTGGTGTACTTGCAAATGTATTAAGTTTTGTTCATACAGGTTTCCGAACGAAAAGCTTAGCGGTGTACTTGGTTCCCTTTCCTTTTCACGTATGATTCATATAATCCTAGATAAATGAAATTGGGGTTTTCCGTTCTTCTCCAAATTTTAATTAGGGTTCTTGGTGATTGAGTAACTTATAAAACTTAGAGGAGATCAGTTTGGTAGTGAACAAATTAAATAGGTAAGGGTAAAATAATCTCTCTAACTAGGGTTTCTTGTTGAATTGAGTTACAGGAAGAAGATGTTGATGAAATTAATTTAAGAAGTTACTTGTTTTATGTGATTGTGAATAGGTTTGTTATGGTGGTTGTACCGTTGATCGTTAGTCGACGGATGACCTGAGACTTTTCCGACGATTTTCTCAGTCATTTTAGATGATCAATTGGACATAAATATCAGTGAAAATTTGATAAAGAAAAAGATAGTGGAATGCTAGAAAGAATATTGAAATAAAATAAAGGATATCGATTGGTATTCTGAAAAACCATTTATGTATCACTGTCATGATGATTCAGATGGTAATTACACGTTCAAGGTGATGATGAATGGAATTATCGAAGTAAATCTCAACAAAGGACTCAGACCGTTGTAAAGACCCGTAAGCTCGTTAATGTTATTTTCCCAGTTAAGAGACGATTTGACTTCTGCGAACTTGATTAATTAAATATTATAATATGGAGATGAAACTAATACCATCAGATCGATCTGATAAAGTTACGTGAAATCATTCGGACACCGGATGAAGAAGAAATCATCCAATTGGTATAAAGGGTAAAATAGTCATTTTGCATATACATCTATTAAGGAAAGCGAGACTTATACTCAGGGAACCTCTAACTCAGACAATAGATTTTCTCTTCTTGGCTGCCATATCAATGTATGAGTGCCTTAATAGAATCCTTATCAAAACCAAATCGAGATAAAATGGTTTCATTCAATTTTTCTGCTTCTCCTCCTTTGCTTTCTTCATCTGTTGAATTAGAAAGATGAAACCGAGTGCTGATTTGAGAGAATAAATTGGAAAAATGGTATAAATGATAAAGGAGTTGTTGTTTCCGATAATTGTGAAGAAGAAGAAGAAGAAAAAGAAAAAAAGATATGCTACTGTTGTGAATCATGAAGAATAACAAATAAGAATTTTAGTTTTTTTGGGTTTATGTAGAGATGATAATTGCGAGTTTCTGATAGATGTATAATGAAGGGGTGGCTGTTAATTTAGTGATTGTGGAGTTGTTTTGATGAAAAATCGGAGAATTAAGGTTTGTGATAAATCCATAGAAGATTTAAAAGAATACATTATTAATGGTGTTAAGATTGATTGAATCCAAGACGTCGATAAAAGGTAAACCAGTGGAAACTGAATTAAGTTTCCTTATTTTTATTTCTTAATTGTATTGTTAGAGTACTTCCTGGTCGAACTCGCAAGTCTTGTTATCTCAACTTGTTCTCAATATTACATGTACAAAACTACATCTTGATTTCTAGTTTACTTAAGTCAAGTCTCGGACTAGGTTAGAGTATGGTAGTAGAGTATCAGACATCACTGAATAACCCTCAAACATTGAAGGTTGGAGATCAAACGAAGACATTTGGAGAACCTCATCAACAAAGAGGTATACTAAGGCTGAACCATTCTATTTTCTCTCAAGTATTTCCATTTTATGTATATGAGACCATATCGTATGACTTCTAGTAGACTGCAAAGAAGAAGTTTCGAGTCAAGCTTGTATTCTTAAATATCTCAAAATATGATTCAAGCAATAGTTGTTCATACACTTGACAAACTCAGTTAAGAACACTTTATTTGTTCATGAACTATTTTGATTCAAGTTAATCATTTGAAAATCGTCCAAGCAATGGTGTTCATCATATATGGCGATTAGAAAAATTTCAAGTCGATTAAAGAAAGTTTTCAGAACTACTAGCATTCTGGACCCAGTACGCGTATCATCGTCACCTGAGTTCCAAAATAACGGTATGTATGCGTACCCAGTACGCATAGACCTTAGTTCTGAGTTCATGTAAATGGCTGAAGTACGCATACCTCAAGGGCCTTAGGTCATGAAATTCCTTAGGGTACGTATACCCGGTACGTGTACCTAGGCTATCTGAATTCACAAACTCGTCCATAAGCATGCGTGCCCCTTTCACATACCAAAGAAGATGCATTCAAACTATTTATAAAGTATGTTTGGAATTGCTATGAATTCCATATACACCTCTAAGACATCTTTGATCAATAAAATACCTTGTGTATGTACATCATGATTCAAGTCTTAAGTGTTAAAAAACACGATATTGCTTATTAATTCTTAAGCCTTATTCGTCATGAACTACCATTATACACAGTTCTGGTACCCAAACCATAATGTATAATATGTTATGTATTTCAAGACAAACTTATCATATGATTATATGAAACCGTAACAAGAGTTTCATCTAAACAGAGAAAGTGTTTACTTGAATCTTAAGTTATCTTAGCTTGAATTCTAAGAACATCTAGTTTTGAAAGTCTATAAATGGAGAGACTCAAATAAACAGAAAATTTAATTCCTGATACTTATGTGTCCTAGTAATTTGATAGAGTCGTCCTCTATGAACTTAGGTTTCCTCCGAGAAACATAATTAGGTTTATGATTTAAAGACATAGAGATGTCAGGTCCAACTACCTTTACCTTGATAGTTCGTGTATCCTGATCTTGTTCATTTTGTTAAATATCGAGGTTTTAGCAATCTCTTTAGGAACGAGATAGATATAAATCACAAATTTCTAAAATTCTTCTTGATTGATCGGTTTATCATTGTTCTTTAATAATCCATGCTTCTCAACTAACTGAGTGTAAGTGTTCTGAATTTGTGAGGTTTGATAGCTTTGTCTATTGAAATTAGATTTCCAAGAAATGATCTATTAATATAAAGATCAAAAAGGCTTATCTATTAGAGGAAAATTGGTATAAAAATTCTTCAATTAGGCTGAAACAACTCTTAGGATGTAACGAACATCAGCTAAGCGAATCAATTACGTAAAAATTCTTCAATTAGACGCTTGAGAGGTTCACGTAAGGAGAACAACTGCAGATGAATTGCTTGGAGGGTGCATTCGGTCTCAACTATATTCCGGTCTGAAGTATGATAGTAGCATAGTGTTTGTGACACCTTAATACAGTTCGGTGTTCAAATATGGAAGAAGTACCAAGGATTTTCTGCAGTTGCAATTTTCTTCGTAACAGAATTTTTAGTATCTTGTGTTTTTCCCTTTCCATATTATACTGTTTTATCATCATAATAGGAATATCACAAGTACTACACAATTAATTCTGGTAGTGTTGATAGGGTAAAAGTGGGAAAGAGAAGCAAGTCCAAGCCACAGCAAGCCCATCCTCCTAGAGGTGAAGAGAGAGAATGGATGAGTTGATAATCCTTTTATCCTTTCTTCCCTTTTATAATAACCTTTCCTCCCCTCTTAGGAATAAACACCCATAGGATCAATTTATTACCAAACTACCACTTCCCTTTTCCCCAAGTTATTGTAAGACAAATAAAATAGGGCTTTTGGCTTGGAATGAAACCCAACTATTCAAGATTTTCCTTCGCGGGCTAGGTCCATCCATTATTCTATGGGTTGGACCTAGTCCCAAAGTTCCTTCTTCTTAAGAGGAACCCTTAGTAGGCTAAGGGGATACTTCTTTTAGGATTAATTATTTTCATGTATCAACATTAGTCCCCTGACTGTTGACTGGTCATAGGCCAGGCCAACAGTCACATGTTGATTCGTCAGTTAATGGTTGCAACTGATGGAATTTTCAGACGAATACATCCGTGCATGTTGAACCCTCACGTGTTCCCTCCATCCTTATCCGATGGTTGGATAATACATCCCAAGAGGATATGTCCCCAATAGAAACCTTAGAGGAGGTACCTCGCCTAGAAACTCATATGGAGACTGTATTTTTCGGAAATCACACTTCGCTCGTCTGCTGAATCTCCACCCGCTTGGGAGCCTTGGGTGGACCACATATACTCCAACCCCGATCATAGGGAGATGCTCCGCTATTTGGGTATAGAGGAATCCATAGCATCCCCTCGATATAACACCGTCCAGAGAGATCATGGAAATCTAGTGCGCTTGTTTGCTCGATGGATGATTGATCACATGTTTTTATTTGCTTGGGGGAAACGACTTCAATGCTGGGAGACATGGTCGCGCTTAATGGTTTGCCTATTCATGGTGACACCTGCTATTCTGAGTCTTGTATCTTCAAATATATAAATAAGAGTGATGGGGATCTTCGAGATTATTTGATTTTAGCCAAGGCAAATTCAATAAACTTCCAAATTTTGGATGAAGTAAGTTGAGGCTCAGGAGAAAGGGAAGGATAAAGAGGAGTATTGGAGCTTCTTGCTGATGGCAAATATTTCTTAGAAGGTTACTAGAAGGGGCAGTTCTTTTCCTTCCTTGTCCGTCTCAAATATGAGGAGGCGTCCTTCCGCGCTGAAACAGTTGGTAAGATCTATGCAAGTTGGTAAAACACGATGAATGGATAATATCCGCGCATCCGAGTCCCTAAGACTATCATTCAAATCAATGTTTGTTTTGTTCCAATAATAATCCAATAAGATTATTATATGTCAGTAATGGGCTTCGCGTTTGCATCCCTGCAGGCACAGGGTATTATTAGCATAATATGTGATAAAGGCGCGGGCGATAAAGAAGATATTGACGTTTTTATAATGCAATCCCTGAGTGCCCAAACGAACAGATTTTGAGTCATGGCGGGTAGTTTATGCTTTACGCACTTGCATATGCGATTATTCCACATGAGTCGCGAGTATATATGAGCGTCAGGATGTATGACAAGGCGGCTTACATGGAGTGGTTTTAGTTACAACATCCAAGTGGTTACATATTGATCAGCTAGCTCAATCGGACATATACTCTTACAGAGAATATGTGTGCGTAAATGTAAATGGACATATATTATGTGGTTTCATTAATTTGTCGCTTTCACCCTCTCTCTCTTTTGAAAATTATAGGGCGGATGAATGCTTAATATGAAAGTTTTATTTAAGCTTTCAGGTGGAGGGCGGATGAGTGCAGCCTGCGCGCTTCCGAAACATATGAATTCTATATTTGTTTAAGTGTAGAATAAAAGTTATTAGTAGTTTTGGAGGTGAAGCACCTCAATCATCTAATGAGCATATTCTACGTCACATGTGATCATTTTGACAGTGAAAATATACTTTGATATTCCCGACTAATAAATATCGATCGACTTGAGATAGAAGCTCACAGGAGCAGTGTACTACCTTCTTCTCTGATTCTTGACGACATTGTGAGCGGAAGCTACTTACATATTTTCACCATTCGAGCATATGTAGGCCGACGCGGTCGTTCAATCCGTTGTTTAATCATGTACGCTCAGCATGCTCGCCCGTTAGTTGAGAGGGTTGTCATCTGTGCACTATTATTGGAATCATTTGACGATGTCGTTAAATATGGGTGATCATAAGTGTGAAATGGCATTTGCAATTGTTCGCTTAGTGGGTGAAAGCGCGTCAGTGACCTTGCATAAATCCTAGCCATAATCGGGGATACTTGTGCATTTTATTGACCATAAAGCAGGATGAAGATAGAACATCAAGTTGCAAGTGAAGATACGCAATTACAAGCGAGGGATTCTTGAAGCAATTATGTCCGAATGTATCCGCTTCGTAGGATTTGAGGATTCATTCTCAACAAGTAAAGTGTTGTATTTGCAGGGTATGAGTCTTTGTGCGAGTGTTTAGGAGCTCGACATGCTCCCTTATCAGGCGCGAGAGAGAGATAACATTTGCACGCGGATATTGGAATCATTTATCAATGATCGAGATAAGATAGATTATTATAAGCGTGAACTAGCATATGTGTATGTTCATTTAAGTTACGCCTTAACTTCTATTGGTGGCCACATATGATGTACTTGAAGTTTTCAAAGGCGTATTGAGGGCCTTGCGCTCAATGTACTTGAAACGTCATGGCTATTTTCAGTTCATGGTGTATTCAAGACCATCATTCGAGAGCCATCTTATCTCATCGCTCGGCTATTTTCATTTTATTGATCGTACTCACATCCTAGTCATACTCGGGGATTTATTCATTTGTCATGCTCGGGGATTGATTGGGGCTTTCATTCAATTTATCCGTACTCGGAGATTTATTCGTTCTAGCCATACTCGAAGCTAATATTCATTTTATGGGTTGTACTCATAGCCTAGCCTTACTCGGGGCTACTGGTGCACTTCATTGATCATGCACAGAACCTAGCTATTGGTGCACGTCATTGGCCATGCACGGAACCTAGCCAAACTCAGGGCTATTGGTGCACTTCATTGGTCATGCACGGAACCTAGCCGTACTCGGGGTTATTGTTGCATTTCATTGGGTCATGCATATAAACTAGTCCTTTCTTGGACTATTGGTGCACTTCATTAAGCCATGCACGGAGCCTAGCTCTTTCTGGGACTATTAGTGCACTTCATCTAAGCCATGAACGGAGCCTAATCCTTTCTTGGACTATCGGTGCACTTCATCTAAGCCATGCACGGAGCCTAGCCCTTTCTTGGACTATTGGTGCACTTCATCTAAACCATGCACGGAGCCTAGTCCTTTCTGGGACTATTGGCGCACTTCATTAAGCCATGCACGGAGCCTAATCCTTTCTGGGACTATTGGTGCACTTCATTAATCCATGCATGGAACCTAGCCATACTCGGGGCTATTTCTCATTTCATGGGCTGTACTCGTAGCCTTTTCCATTTCTCACGGTGCATTCGAGGCCACCTTTTCTCATTTCTCATGGTGCATTAGAGGCCACCTTTTCTCATTACTCGGACATACTCATGGCTATTCTCAATTTACTGTATGATCATATTTAAAATTTCTAAAGTTCAATACAAGATGGCGCGGATACTCCATTTATACTCGGTGAAATCAATAAGATGGTAGTTTACACATGTGATTGGATGATATATGCACGTTTCATGGAACTCAAATTTCGATACATAAATAGGCACTATTTTGGGCACCTCTTAGTCTAATATACTAAATATATGAGATGGGCGCAGGTATTTATAATGGTGAGAACAATTGTGTCTTTGCATGTTAGGAAAAACTGTAAATCTGAGATAATACAATCATATTTTACCTGGCGTTTTTAGGGGCCACTCAAAAGGATTTAGGGGCCAACAATAAAACAAAAAAGGTCACCCAAAGGGAAAATGTAGCCAGCCCTTATCTCGCGTAATTCGTAATGGCGAAATTAACCTTATATATTCGGAGGATATGATAACATTGTTACCCTCCAAATGCAATCGGAGGCCAAAATATTTGCCAGACGTCCGATTATACGAGGTGCAGTATTTCTTGGTTCGTGTTTTGGATTCAGCGTTAATCGGGAGTTAAATATATTACAAAACCTACCGATTATAAGTTGTCGCAAATTCAAATTTTGAAAGCTACCATAATCGGTAGATATGCTAAATCCAATACCTACCGATTATTGGTTTCTCCACATTCAACTTTCGTCAAATTAGCCGTTGGAGTTTTTGGGAAAAACAAAAAGAGCCGTTGGACCCTAAACCTATATAAAGAAACTCATATCTATCACCCCAATTGCAACAAACTCTTTCCTCTCTTCAGTTTTAATTTTCATAACAAAAAACATGGATATTGCTTTTGCCGAAGAAGAAGATTGTGCTATTTATAGAGCGTGGGTTGTGGTAACTACTCATGATCATGTTCACAAGCTCCACAAATCGGAATCCGAAGAGCAGATATGGAACCGTATCTTAATGGTATTTGAGGCCTTAGATGGTAATCGAATTCGAAGATCATCCAATGACATTAAGATGAGAAAGAATGCGCTAGATAAGGAGATTGACAAACTTGAAGATGAGGAACGGTTTGTTAGGAACGATTTTCCTTGGTGGACGTATGAAAAACGAGTAAGTATCTCTGTAACTCCAATTCACATTAACAAAAGTTAGTACTAACTTGTTACTCATTCGTATTTTCAGAGAAATCTTGCGGATCGCCGGTATGTGGACCTCTACGGGAAACGATTTGAACATGAAGGATGCTACAAAATCAAGAGGGACAATTTCTATGGTCACTGGAAGTTATGATCTGTTTTAATACTTTTATGGTCAATTAGGAGTATGGATTTAGGTGCTTTTGACGAAATTGTAAGGTTAAGGCCGTTTGAACTTTATGTAATGGATGTAATCGGAGTATTATTAATATAAAAACTAGCCGATTATACGAAATCGGTAGATTATTTTGTTAAACAACCTACCGATTGTAATATTCGGTTATTTTATGAGTCAACTTTCTTTCCGATTATGGTGTTGTTTGGTTCCAGGAAACAGTTTTTTTTGAACTTGTAATATTCGGAGGATAATGTTTTTGTAAAGTTCCGAATGTACGATGGCCCAAAAATCAGAATTTGGAAAAACTTATACTTTTCAAATTTTGTCTTTGAAATAATCGGACGTTAAATTAGTTACCAAAACTTCCGAATATGGGATGTCTAACCTTCAATATTGGCCCTTGGAACCACCTGGAGCCATGGCGTGGTTTGTTTTGAACTTGTGATATTCGGAGGATATGTTTTTTTATAAAGTTCAGAATGTACGATGGCCCAAAAATCAGAATTTGGAAAAACTTATACTTTTCAAATTTTGTCTTTGAAATAATCGGACGTTAAATTAGTTACCAAAACTTTCGAATATGGGATGTATAACCTTCAATATTGGCCTTTGGAACCACCTGGAGCCATGGCGTGGTTAGTTTTGAACTTGTGATATTCAGAGGATAGGTTTTTTATAAAGTTCCGAATGTACGATGGCCCAAAAATCAGAATTTGGAAAAACTTATACTTTTCAAATTTTGTCTTTGAAATAATCGGACGTTAAATTAGTTACCAAAACTTCCGAATATGGGATGTCTAACCTTCAATATTGGCCCTTGGAACCACCTGGAGCCATGGCGTGGTTTGTTTTGAACTTGTGATATTCGGAGGATAGGTTTTTTATAAAGCTCCGAATGTACGATGGCCCAAAAATCAGAATTTGGAAAAACTTATAATTTTCAAATTTTGTCTTTGAAATAATCGGAAGTTAAATTAGTTACCAAAACTTCCGAATTTGGGCTGTCTAACCTTCAATATGGGCCCTTGGAACCACCTGGAGCCATGGCGTAGTTTGTTTTGAACTTGTGATATTCGGAGGATAGGTATTTTATAAAGTTCTGAATGTACGATGGCCCAAAAATCAGAATTTGGAAAAACTTATACTTTTCAAATTTTGTCTTTGAAATAATCGGAAGTTAAATTAGTTACCAAAAATTCCGAATTTGGGTTGTCTAACCTTCAATATTGGCCCTTGGAACCACCTGGAGCCATGGCGTGGTTTGTTTTGAACTTGTGATATTCGGAGGATAGGTTTTCTATAAAGTTCCGAATGTACGATGGCAAACTTGAAGATGAGGAACGGTTTGTTAGGAACGCTTTTCCTTGGTGGACGTATGAAAAACGAGTAAGTATCTCTGTAACTCCAATT
Organism: Papaver somniferum; assembly: GCF_003573695.1. Taxonomy (NCBI): domain Eukaryota; kingdom Viridiplantae; phylum Streptophyta; class Magnoliopsida; order Ranunculales; family Papaveraceae; genus Papaver; species Papaver somniferum. The sequence goes on along the minus strand of NW_020621603.1, from coordinate 15,379,018 downwards.
CACATTAACAAAAGTTAGTACTAACTTGTTACTCATTCGTAATTTCAGAGAAATCTTGCGGATCGCCGGTATGTGGACCTCTACGGGAAACGATTTGAACATGAAGGATGCTACAAAATCAAGAGGGACAATTTCTATGGTCACTGGAAGTTATGATCTGTTTTAATACTTTTATGGTCAATTAGGAGTATGGATTTAGGTGCTTTTGACGAAATTGTAAGGTTAAGGCCGTTTGAACTTTATGTAATGGATGTAATCGGAGTATTATTAATATAAAAACTAGCCGATTATACGAAATCGGTAGATTATTTTGTTAAACAACCTACCGATTGTAATATTCGGTTATTTTATGAGTCAACTTTCTTTCCGATTATGGTGTTGTTTGGTCTCAGGAAACATTTTTTTTTGAACTTGTAATATTCGGAGGATAATGTTTTTGTAAAGTTCCGAATGTACGATGGCCCAAAAATCAGAATTTGGAAAAACTTATACTTTTCAAATTTTGTCTTTGAAATAATCGGACGTTAAATTAGTTACCAAAACTTCCGAATATGGGATGTCTAACCTTCAATATTGGCCCTTGGAACCACCTGGAGCCATGGCGTGGTTTGTTTTGAACTTGTGATATTCGGAGGATAGGTTTTTTATAAAGTTCCGAATGTACGATGGCCCAAAAATCAGAATTTGGAAAAACTTATACTTTTCAAATTTTGTCTTTGAAATAATCGGACGTTAAATTAGTTACCAAAACTTCCGAATATGGGATGTCTAACCTTCAATATTGGCCCTTGGAACCACCTGGAGCCATGGCGTGGTTTGTTTTGAACTTGTGATATTCGGAGGATAGGTTTTTTATAAAGTTCCGAATGTACGATGGCCCAAAAATCAGAATTTGGAAAAACTTATAATTTTTAAATTTTGTCTTTGAAATAATAGGAAGTTAAATTAGTTACCAAAACTTCCGAATTTGGGCTGTATAACCTTCAATATGGGCCCTTGGAACCACCTGGAGTCATGGCGTGGTTTGTTTTGAACTTGTGATATTCGGAGGATAGGTTTTTTATAAAGTTCCGAATGTACGATGGCCCAAAAATCAGAATTTGGAAAAACTTATACTTTTCAAATTTTGTCTTTGAAATAATCGGACGTTAAATTAGTTACCAAAACTTCCGAATATGGGATGTCTAACCTTCAATATTGGCCCTTGGAACCACCTGGAGCCATGGCGTGGTTTGTTTTGAACTTGTGATATTCGGAGGATAGGTTTTTTATAAAGTTCATAATGTACGATGACCCAAAAATCAGAATTTGGAAAAACTTATACTTTTCAAATTTTGTCTTTGAAATAATCGGACGTTAAATTAGTTACCAAAACTTCCGAATATGGGATGTCTAACCTTCAATATTGGCCCTTGGAACCACCTGGAGCCATGGCGTGGTTTGTTTTGAGCTTGTGATATTCGGAGGATAGGTTTTTTATAAAGTTCCGAATGTACGATGGCTCAAAAATCAGAATTTGGAAAAACTTATACTTTTCAAATTTTGTCTTTGAAATAATCGGACGTTAAATTAGTTACCAAAACTTCCGAATATACCACACAAATCATTGTCATTTGAACTTGTCTAACTTAGTTACCCAAACAAATTTCCGAATGTACAACAAAAATCATTGTCATTTATCTGCTCTTCTTTACTTTACGGCCGTGACTACCTCCCAGTCCTGCACGACCACGGGTTTGAGCACCTTCAGTTTGAGCACCTTCAGTTGGAGCAGCTTCAGTTGGAGCAGCTTCAGCGCTCGATGAAGCTCGAGTTCTTTTACCCGTCTTTGATACTGCCACCTTGGGCTGATGCCTCTTCGTGACTTTCTGCCCAAACTGGGCAGCATAATCTTCGTTATCCATATTATCAACTAGATATCTAGCCTCTTTGATCTTCTCAGCTGGCATGGGATCTCCGCTCTTCAAGCATGCAGTTAACATTTTGGAAACACGCTTGAACCTATTCACCTGTTTTTTATACGTAATGACATAACATCAAACGGTAATTACCTAAGATTTATAGGAATAATATAAAATGAACAAAAATATAAGAACACGCACCAGTCTATCATAACCAGCTGGTTTGTCTTTGATGATACAATTATAACTTGAACCCGCCGCAGTAGTGTTGGATTTTATTTCACGGATAACCAAAGGATGTGATACCTTGTTATACCAACTCATATAGTCTGGAGAATTTTCATCACCTCGGATGGTTCGTCTACCAGTGTCGATAATGAAGTCATTCCTCTTATCCCAGTTATCAAGAACAGTAGGTGGGCATGTGTGAACAATCGTGAGATTGTCACCACTAGAAGAACACAACTCCAACTCCAATTTGTAGTAATCCCCCATTTTCTCCAGAGGTTGATGTTGTATATACCCGTGTTGTCGCATCACCCTAGAGGGGTTATACATCATATATCTTGTAGGGTGCCACAATGGTCCAAAATAAAGGGACAAGTCCGACCGAACATTTATATGCCCACTGACTCGATCTTCCTTGTATGGATCAAAGCATACGTCTGAGGCCTTCAATTGGTCCAAAATCTCCCTCATGCGAATCAACTGCTGCTCCTTTGTCCTAGAACGGTTGTCTTCAAATATATACTTTGTTCCTCTAGGAGTACCTTTGCACCACCCCGGGTTCTCTCCGGCCAACTTCAGGATAGGGAAGTGGTCATAGATCCATGCATATATACATACGAAACCAAGTTTTAGTAAATAGATTGTGTATATTCGGTAGTAATTTCCAAACATAATTTTCGATTATATATAATCGGAAACAAAACTGAGTAGCTATCCACCGAATACACAACATTCGAAAATATATATGGATCATTTCCTACCGAATATGCGTCATTTGGAGTTCAGTAACCTATAGCTTTTCTGGCCTGTATATTCGATTCTAATATCAAAAGAATATTTCCGATTGTATATAATCGGGAAAACAATTAAGTACCTAGCCACCGAATAACCAACATTCGGAAAATAAGATGGATCAATTCCTACCGAATATGCGTCATTTGGAGTTCAGTAACCTATAGCTTTTCTGGCCTGTATATTCGGTTCTAATATCAAAAGAATATTTCCGATTGTATATAATCGGAAAACAAAGTAAGTACTTAACCACCGAATAACCAACATTCGGGAAAAGAGATGGATAATTTCCTACCGAATATGCGTCATTTGGAGTTATGGATATGCATCATATGTATTGTCTACTGAATAACTATAGAGTGAGTTATAGAGTTAAAGAAAAAACCTGCAATAGAGCCACATTCCCGGCAACTTGGCAGGTTCCTAGCCTCGAAGCCTTTCTCAACTCTTCCATCAAGAATGCTAGGCATGCCGTGCCCCAAGAATAGTCACCGACTTCATGGAGAGGATCCAAAAGTTGTATAAGGTTGGCGTCGATCCGGTTGCCAGAAGTATTGGGGAATATGACACATCCCAATACACAAAGGAGATATGCGGTGGCAGCGTGGTTCACTTGCTCATCAGTTAACGTTCCATTCTTTTCCTTCTCCAAGGTGCCTCGAAACATATTCATCAAAGCTGTAATGTTGATCTGTCTTGTTCTGTAACTTGCATGCCTTCTAAACTCTGCTTTTGTTGTCTCTTCATCCCAACCTAAGCACTTGTTAGTTAGAGAATAAAGTTGTTCCCAACTTAACTGCTTTGTGTAGTTAAACTTCACAGCTATGCCTTGGTCGGGAAGGTTAAGAATCTGCACAACATCATCCGGGGTGATCGTCATCTCCCCAAACGGCATATGGAAAGTATCGGTCTCAGGATACATTCTCTCCACGAACGCCGATATGGCCACACGATCATGTTCCAACAATGAATTCTCGGCGGCATTAGCTAACCCCGAGTTGGCAACAATTGTCTTGAACCTTTCACATTCACCGGATAAAGGCCACGCAAGCATTTTTGTTGGTGCGGCGGTAGGTTTGAGTAGACGGACCGCATCTTGATGATCCTATTAATACAAGTATTACGATATAACACATAGACAATACATTAATAAAAAATAGTAATTTTATTACCTCGGTTTCATATATTTCTCTGGCCCATGAGTCTTTGTATCCAAATAGCAATTTTCCTCCATCCGCTGGTAGTCCAAGGATTGTGCCTGCTGGAATACCCTTCTTCTTCAAGTGCTGAGGGACAAGATGTGATGCTTTCTTAGCAATATCCTTCCTTACCACATCTTTTCCTTTTTTGGCTTTTTGGGTACCACTTGGTTGTCCTTCTTCTTCTACTCTTGCCACTGGATCAACTGGTTCAACACTTGGTCCTGCACTTTGTTGAGCGGCTTGTTCAACACTTGGTCGCACCCCTTGTTCACTGCCTTGTTGTTCAACAGTTGGTTGCACTCCTTGTTGACTGCTTTGTTCTTGTTCGCTTTGTTGAGCACCTGAATTATCTTTGGCACTCCTTTCCCTCCTAGCACTAGCTGTCACTTTCTTCCTCCCTTCTCGACTTTGTCTAAACAACAAAGAAAGGAACAATATTTACAAACTATACAATCGGAAGACAAAGTATGGAAATATAACCCGAATGTACACATTCGGACTGGAAGAAGAAGAGTTGAAATGAGTAGAATTGTTTTTGATTTGGTTTCTATACAGTTTTACCAGAAGGGCATTTATGTAACTTCAATATCATATAGGGTACCCCTTAACTAGAGTCTTTGGCTGGGTATAAATTGATGGCCCCTAAATCCTTTGGGATGGCCCCTAAAAACGCCAGGATATTTTAATCAGCCACTTGCTCTTTCCTTTTACTTAATAAAAATAGAGCGGTATTGAGAAGTAGCACAGGGAAATCTGATGTTAAAACTTTCAAACCAAGTGGTGCAAACATGTATACCCTAACGACGAGGTGACAATATACACATATGAGATGTAACTCATACAAGCCGATGCGTGGCAAGATTGGTTAAATTGGTAAGATGGCATATCTATATGTGTGACTAAGTGAGTCACGCTTTCTAAATGTTTTACTGGGCATAAGAGTTTCTACTTAAAGTTAACCTATTCATTTGTCAATTCATGAGAGACAGAAACCTAGTTTAGTAATTCTCCGAATCATTCCCGAATAATTCGCACACGTATTTGAACTGTCAGAATTCGAATGATATTTTCGAACTATTTGAACTCCGAACCTAGTTTTCGGATTATATGGACCTCACGAATGATTTACGAATGTATACGAACTGACCGAATCCGAACGATACTTCCGAACTACATTCGAACGCTCAACCTCGCTCTCTCTAGGTAACTCTCTGACCAGAGTTTTGTTGATTGGTTTTTTTGTTTGATTTTGCATATACTTTATATTTAAATACAATAATCAGTTAAATTTTTTTATTGGTAGTTGTTTAACCAGTGTTTTATGTGTTGATTTTTGTTTAAAAGTCTATAAACTCGTTTTGTAATACATTTATGCGATTAAATTGTTTACTTCTTGTTAAATAATCACGCTAAAATGTTTTTTTTTCCATCTTATAAATCATATACAAATAAAATTAGTCTCGTAATAATGTCATAATACTTATCAATTTATTACATATGTAAGCCGAATTTTAAGTGTCGAACTCACATTTATAAAACGAATATACACGTACGTATGCCGTTTCGAATTACTGTCCGAACAACGAACCGTTGACCGGATTTTCGACCGAATCCGACCTATCCGAATCCGTATAATTCCCGTGCATATGTTGTCCCGAACTACTACCCGTATCCCGAATTGGTAACTAGGGACAGAACATCCATGGGAGGGAATCATAAAGACCAGATTATATAGGGATGCATTGCAGCAATGAAAGATAGCACACCAAAGCTAAGCAATGAAAGATAGCATGTTGTATGTTTTAATGAAGTAGCTATATGAGATGCTCCACGTATGTTCCATGGCATACATGGTCATGCTTCATGGTGGGATCGTAATCAGGGGTCAGGCAGGCAATAATCATGTTATTATATTAAGATACATTAAAGACATAGCGGGCAGTAGTCATGCGATAAATCAAATCATGAATGACGAACACATCCGAGAAGCATACACATATTGTCATTGCCGCGGCATGGATAGGAACATACAACTTTAATTAGAGAAAGATGAACTATCACAGATACATGTTTATAGGATTTGAGGAAAAAGAAAAAATAATATATATATATATATATATATATATATATATATATATATATATATATATATATATATATATATATATATATATTAATTAGGTATCATCCCGGTCTACGGCCGGGATCAACCTTTTTCAAGTTTTGTTTATTGTTCGGCCGGCCGGTCAATATCCTCACATAAAATTTTAGTCAGTATGTAATGATCGTTTCATGTTTGATCAGTCGGGTCATAGCAGTCGGGGCCTACGACCCCGGCCGTGGATTAGAAAATATAGAGTCAAATATAATCCCCGCATTAAAATTTGGTCAACATGTAATGATCGGGTCGTGTTTAGTCAGTCGGGCCATAGCAGCCGGGGCCGTGGATTAGAAAATCAAGAGTCAAATGTAATCCCCTAATTAAGATTTGATTTACTGATTTCCTATATTCCTATCTTCCTAAAATTTATATTTTTTTTTTCCTTTTCTTTTCGTGTTTCCTATATTCTAAACGTAGTTAATTTAGAAACCATTATATAAATAGAATTCTAATACATATCTTATACGAAAAATATAACTGAGGTAAATCAACTAATTAAATCTAACAAAGGATACTGCCGTAATGGGGTAGTAATACTCTAAGTTTGTCGTGAACCTTAACTTATTGAATCTCCTTTACTAATATTAAATAGGATTAACGTGTCGTCCTCCGCATGCACCAATACCGACACGAGGAATGAAGTTATTGACTTGATAAGTAGATGTTCTTTTAGCAAGCAAGTCTAGCAACTCTGTATGCATGCCTGGGTGAGCATGGGTCGGTATGGACCGGTTTTCATCTCATCCGCATCCAATCCATTGTACTACGGATTTAAAATTTGGCATCCGCATCCAATCCATATCCAATGGATGCACGGATGGACGGATTGGATGCGGATAATCCAATGGATTTGTTTTAGTTAAAATTTATAGTAAAGAAAATAAAGCTAACACAAATGACTCCTTATAAAACCTATATATCTTATATATGTATGCAAATATAAAAATGCGATGTACGTCACCCCAAGCAAACATCTTAAAAATTTCTAAATGATCCATAACATTTTCTAGAACTATATAAATGTCCTTAATTTAACGGATATGGATGTCCAACGGATTTTCAAGGTTGCATCCGGGCTCGATCCTTTATCCGTTGGATTTCAAAAATTCCATCCGCATCCAACTCATTAACGAACGGTCCGGACACCCATCCGCAAATGAACGGTTGGTCCCGGTTAAATCAACGGATTATGGATAAAATGCTCACCCCTATGCATGCGTCCATACAAAATTTGGGAGAGTTGTGGAGCCCATGTACATAGATATTTAGTAATAGCTGTCTAGCCCATTACAAAATTTAGTAATGGGTTCTCAAATGTGTATGCATGCGTCCTGGCTAATCAAATCGAGTCGACCACGAATTTAATTGGTCACGGTAAGGTTAGGGTGCGGTTCATGAAACCTAAAAATTGGTCAACGTAACATTAGGGAATTTTGGTTGGGCCGGGCATAATCCGCGCCGTCCAAAATTATATGTTAAAAACGGGATCGGACGGACGTCTATATAGAACATATAACGAATCGATCTGAGCCGTTGGATGACAAAATCTATGATCGGATTTGTAAGGCTACACACCACTTCTTTTTATAATATAGACTAGGCCGTGGCTCAACCTTTTTCGTTTTCGTTTTGTTGTTTGATCGGCTGGTCCAATTAGATTATAACGGTCAAACATCGAGCTTATAAGTTAGTTCGGACTCGCGCCCCTAGTATTTGTGGTTGTGTCAAATTAACCGGGGCTTACAGCCCAGGCCGTGGTCCCTTGAGGATACCATAGTATTTTGTTGATCAGGTCAAATTAGCCGGGGTCGTGGTCCCTTGAGAATACTATAGTATTTTGTTGGTCAGGTCAAATTAGCCGGGCCTTACATCCCCGACCGTGTCCCTTAAACATTCCCTAATGTTTTGTTGGTCGGGGTTGTGACACTTAAATCTCGCACATAAATATTTACCATGTTTTTATTTTATTTGTTTTTTAAAAATAGCTTTTAGATTAGTTGAGGCTAACTTAAATTTTCTTGAGAAAGTTATGGTACAAATCATTATGCTTATTGGATGATTGAACGTTCGATGAACCAGAGTATATCTGGTGTATACGAATAATCTTCATGGAGGGTCATCCACCAAACATAAGCCAAACAGACCCTTAGCCATATGTTTTCCGCGAAGATGTATTAGTAAGGAGATATTTGGTTGCATTAAACATAAAACCTCTTACCCAATTCACTCCTCTTCCTTTATTAGGTTTTCTTTCTTCTCCTTTCCTCTTTAGACCAATTTATTTTTTTAATCATCAGCTCTGTTTTCTTTTATGTAGGAATTACTTATAGGTACTATTATAGTGTTCTTAATTAGTGGCAGGTCCACCCACTAAAGCCCAGTAACCGGAGGTCCATTTTTATAACAAATAAAAATTTTGGACCCAAATTTTTATCCACTGGTCCAACCACACGTGTAACCTTTTTCAAAATGCCGAAAAGAACCTTAATATACATGAATAACAGAACTAGATCCTAATTCATTTGTTTCATTCTCTCTCGGTCAGGAAAGCTCCAACGATTGGCGATGAAGATTTTTCCAAGGTCTTTGATCAGATTCCGCAAGATTTTATGCCATAGATTTACTCCTCTTTATGTCTTTCGATTGATCCTTTCTAGCACCCGAAGAAAATGGTGAGATTTTTAATTTTTCTTTAGGGTTTTAACATTTTCAGTCTATTCTTCTTCCTTGATCGAGTTTTGCATTTGTTATGATAGTTTGTTTTTGTAGGTTCTTGCTGAAATCTGGGTGATTATTGTGTTAGATCTATTAGTTACAGTAGTATAGATCTAATTTTGAATGTTTGATTGTTGATCTGTGAATTGGTTTGTATTTCTGATGAATAATGGAATTTGTTTATTGAGCAGTTCATGTGTTCATCAGAGAACGAAAATTGTTTAGATTATTCAGTAATCGGTGTGGATTGGGTTTATTCAATGATGATTTTTGTTGTTATAAACATATAAAAGCTTAACAGGGGTGTTATTTGTTGATGTACAGGATGAATAGAGGCCTTTTTTTTCTTTAAAAAATTGAATAAATTGAGTGTGTATTTGATGTACTGTCGAGAAATTGGGTACATATTTTATGGATTGGAAATGATTATGCAGGATATTTGATGAATTGAATGGAAATAAATTGAGTACATCTATTATAGATTGAAAAATGAATTGAGTGTATGTTTATTGTAGTTTCGAGAAATTGAGTGCGTTTTTTGTAGATTGGAAATGATTATGGGGGATTATTACTCTTTGTTAGTTGGCATAGTTTTCGAAAGGCCTAAACGTTTTAAGATTTCCATTGGTAATGGGGGAGTAAAAGGCATTAATTTTGGGATGGTATTGAACCATACTTTTGAGATACTATTGAACCTTACATAGCGTATATCACTAATTTATGATTTCATATATCCTTTATTTTTTTTATTTTTTTTTTGTTTTGTTTGTTCATATTTTGTGTTTATGATCCATTTCTTTAATAAAAAATCGTAGTTTTGGCATGATCCAACAGTACATATATGGCATACTGAGAAAAAAATTATTTGTTCAGTTTTATTCATAGATTCATCACTCATTTGGTATGATCCAGCAGTACATATATGGCGTACTGAAAAAAAATTGTATATATTTTGTTATATTCATAGATTCATTCCCTTTTTTTCTGACATGCAGTTGATTTTTAGTCACGTTTTTTGCTCAGTTTGTTGCTAGATTTAGTTACACTAGTTCTACTTTGTTGGTTTTAGGTTGTTTTCAGTTTGCTTTTGTGTATGAATTAACAGTACGTATATGTAGTACTGACCAAAAACTAGTTGATTGTTAGATTTTTTTTACATAATGTTTTTTTAGTTGTTAGAGATTGTTTGATCTATTAGTACATATATGCCATACTGAAGAAAAAAAACGGAAGGTTATCTAATTTTATGTATATTGATTCCGTTAGTTAAGAAGAAGCTAATTGTGCGTTTTCAAAGTTGGCAATGTTTTGGCTCAAGGGGTTCGGGTAGATGGTAGTTCCATGGAAGTTGATCTTAGAGACCATTGTAGTGGAAGCAAAATCATTAATTTTGATTGAGCAGGAGGGAACACAAAAGAGGTAAATTAATACGATTCAGATGTATATGTGTCTTTGATGACATCTCATACGATTCTAGTTTAAAACTATATAACGTGCATAGTACATTGTGGTGATGTTAGAAGTAATGTTCTTGGATTCAAAACTACCTCCAAGACAATGGCCAAGTGAATGAACGTATCGTGATTATTTAGTGACCAATTAAATGAAAACATTAATGTTCAGATGAATTGTTTGTTCCTTGTAGTAACATGTTGCTGGAATATAGTGGTTAGATCATTTACTTTACATTTGTTTAATTATTTTGTTTGTTAATTTAATGAAAAATCAGTATATAAAAGCTGCACCTCATAGAAAGTCAGTGTATAAAAGTTGTACCATGTTATTTCTCAGTATATAAAACTTATAGTGTGTTATTTTCTCAGTATATAAATGATGCACTCCAGAAAAAAATCAATGTATAAGTACTGTACTGTGTTTTTTCTCGGTGCATAAACATTGCACTCCAGATAAAGTCAGTGTATATAAATGTTGTATTGTGTTATTTCTCAAATATCTAATAGCAAACTCTTGCAGATGCAGCTGAAGCTTTTTACATTGAGTGAAGGGCATAGGTGAGGTATTGTGAGGATTGATTAGACTTTTAGTATGTTATTGGAGTTTATACATCTGTTCATATGGCTACAATGGACTAGAATTTTTATACTTCTTGGATCTCTCTTTCTGTTCATGGATTACAAGTGTTGCTGCTTCAATTATTGATTAAAAATATAATAATTTCATTGAATTAGGCAATGGGACATTTTCTTATATACTGAGAATAAATTGAGTACATTTTTAATATACTGATTTTGATTCACCGCATTTGATTACATGAATCCATGTCTTATTGCCACGATGTTGATATTCCAATCAAAAGTTAGAATAGTGCTCCCTACCGTGCAAATATATGATGTGGTTGACAATGATATCTAGTTTTCTTGATTTAATTCCAGTTAGTTTCGTCTGGCTGACTGCTTTTAAAGTTTTATTTTAGAGAAAAATATTGGTAATTTGTATGAAAAGCTTTTTACAATTGTTCTTTTTGTGCCTGTTTCTGTGTTTGATGCCGCGAATGATAAATGGTTTCTTCATTGTATTTGTATTACCAGGAAGCTTGTTAATTGGTGCGACTCAGTAAGACGGTTACTCGCTAAAAGAGAGCGCGAAGTGGCTATCTTAAACTGGAATAATTTCTGAGTACTTGACTTCCAAAGAGGTGTAGTTGTTTCTTTTACAGATGACTGCCAATTAGATGCTCGACGAACTGTTGTTTTTATTGAGGAGTTTTCAGTTCCAATATGGATAAGTAGAAGAGAGAGAGAGAGAGGTGAATATTTTGTAGTGCAACCAATATAGACTATATATTTTTTATGCTGAATTTGAACCAGTACAGATGATATGTACTGAAACCAAAACAGTGCATCAAATATGTACTGAAATTTATCATATATTATTTTATACATTGAGTGAGCACTACAAAAAGAATACCATGAAGTTGCATCAACAATCCCCAGGTGTAAATTGATTCAGTTTTAACATTGTTTTGTTAGTACAACCAATATACATTGTAATTTTTCTTTACAATACAACTAATACACACTGAAACTAAAGCAGTACAAACGATATACACTGCTAGTATCCAACACCTCTGCTTCCATAATTATTACTCGGCACCTTTACTCGGTTAAACTGCAAGCACCTATTACACCATGTACCCCGTAGCAATAAGCATCTAATTTGAGTAACTCTTTACAAGGAGGTCAACAAGATCAGTTGTAAGAGTGTCCAAAAAAATAATTTATCGAGCTAGATATGTGCCTTTGGTACTGGCTTGCCGGTATTATTACTAGTTTTGCACACATACAAAAGAGATTGGTATCACTTATTTTGTATAACAGGACAACGCCAGTACCATTACCATCTGGGCATGGTCTTTTGTCATCTTCTCTTGTCACACAGTAAAGAAACTATTTTTCAGTACAACCATTATGTACTGACAATATGTTATGTCTAAATCAACCTAATTATTTTTCGGTACACCCAATATGTACTTTGATAATTGATAATCTAGGTTTCTTTCTTTTAAGCACATCAAATATGTATGGTTGTTTTCATCAAAAAAGAAACAATCATGTATGGTTGAACTGTGTGAAAAACGCATAACCTAGGTTTTTCTTCGGTACAACAAATATGTACTGTTGGATCATGAATCCAAAGAAAATCAAAGAAAATAATATTCATAAAGTCAAACACAAAATAGAAGTGAAATAAAATGCATAATTTACGACATCTAGGTCATCTAATGTGTTTTTGAGATTCTTCAATTACTTCTTTCTCTGATATCCTTTTGTTTCTTCAAGTATCGACCATTTTTGATGCTTTTTACTTTGGTAATCCAGTAAATCTACATTTGGATTCCTTGTTTACTCCTTGAAATTGGAAATATGGGTAATTGATTCGATGAGTTTCTGAATATTTTGTTTTGTTTGGGTAGAAAGATTCAGGAGAACTGAGTAGATATAATCGTTCTGATTCACGATCTTCTTCTTCTTCTTTGTGATAGTTGTTTTGATTTAACTGGATTATGATGATCACAGGGATGAGAGTGGTTTTTCGGTCTCAGAAAGCTCTAATAAATTTGTTTGTTTGAGGCAGATCATGGAAGAAAGATAGACCATGGTCTATTCACACGCTCGACGCCAGGGGATAAATATGTCTTTTCCATATTTTAAACAAATATGGACCCTAAGCTAAGATTATTCTCGGGTTGGACCCTGCCATAACTAATTTTTTGGGCCTAGGACCAAACAACAAATTTTCCTTCTTTTATTTCACCGTATCCATCCTTTAAATCATCCATAATAATAACTTAGTATTAATAACTCAGTATTATTATGATATAGAGAGACGAAGTTAAGAATTAGAAGTCGTTAATGGAGTGGAAGAACTATAGATAGAAGACCATATGTTGGTGAAACCGTTAAAGAATGACGCTCTTCTGTTCTATAATTATATCTACTTAGTGTTAGCCTATATCACGGAAACTTAGTCAAATTAGGAAATCCGACGCTGCAGTCAAATTAAGAAATCCAAGGATCCGACGCCGTTAAATAATCTTTAGAATCATATTTTTATTAGGAAGCCAAGGGATCGGATGGACGTCTATATAGGACATATAACCGATCAATCTCCATCGTGGAATGACGAAATCTATGGTCGGATTTATAAGGCTACACACACCACTTCTTTTTATAATATAGATATATACAGGGATCGGGTAGTGCGGTGTCTAATGATAGTCCCAGCTAGAGCTTAATCTCGTTATTTACACAAATACTGATCATGCAGAGTAATAAATGTAATCAAATACGACAAGCTACGTGAGCAAAAGTTGACATATAATAAGAACACGGGTGACTTAATTTGTAGACAGTTCATTGTTATGTTAGGATTCAAAACAAGTCCGTTAATGGCAAGGATATGCTATTTTAAGAGGGTGTTAAAGAAACTAATTTAGATGGGCACCACATGTTTGATGATTTTAAATGCAAAACAAACGTAGCTCGGGTAATCTTAAATAGGAGGTATGGAAACATACCAGTTTTTTGCCATAAGTAAGCGGCACTGATGAGGCGGCTGCTAGCTCTCACGCTGGTTAAGTGATGATATGGGCGGACTGGTAGCAGCAACATTCCATGCTTCATTCTGCCTCTACCATCGATTCAAAGTTGAGGCCGAGTTTTAGTAGTAGTTCTCGGATGATGCCATATCCAAGGATGTATAGCAGGTGCGTGCCGATCGCAATTTTCCTGACTTTACCGATTCTCAAGCTCGCAAGAACTGGTTCAGCTGTAAAAACTATCACAAGACAGTAGTCGTTACTCCATTCCAGACTCAAGGCACGTTCTGTTTCATTGGGGATGGCGGTAATCCATGCGTTAGTTGGGGTTGAAGCGCTCATCCTCGAGTGACACACTTAGTTCTCAGCAATTCTTGGTAGCTACTTGTGTTAACCTTAACTCCCTAAAAATGTGTAAGACAATCATGACTTCAGGAGCACAAAATCAGTGATATATATATCTTGAAAAGATGTCCACTCACAGGGGATATGGCATAGCAAGTTACTAATGCTTTACTAGAGCTATGATGATGGTTTTTAAACATGTGTAAAAATCAAATAAGCTCGGATGAATTCCTGTCAAGCTCGACTGCAATTTTGTGATATAATATAAAAGAAAAATGTAACTAGGGGAAGTGAGAACTTAGCCTTGTAGGAATTTGCCAGTATTTTGCAGAGAATTCTTGTCCCACGGCTGGTAGTCCAAAGAAATAAAGAGCAGTAGGCTCCTTATGGTTTTCCCAAGATTACTGATCTTGCTTGCGAGAAAATAGATGACAAAGCACCTGAACTATGTTGTTTCTGCATCGTAGTGCTCTCTGATTTCGCGATTTCTGCCAACAGTATGTAATCAAACTAGGGGTTGTATATTCTTCGTATTATAATATCGAGGCCAACAGTACGATTTCTGCCATCGTACGTGCTCTCTGACTTTTAACTGTCACAAGACCTCAACTATCTTGACAAATGAAGCTCAAAAATGGCATAGAGGAGAGCGCCTATGGGTGAATGGAGTCAGTTCGTGAACTAATGGCAGGAGCAGCAACTTTTGGTGAAGAACTGATGGTTTGTAGGTATTTTTACGAGCACAATAATGAGCGCAATTCTTCTCGACTGTTTTATAGCACAAGTTTCATTCAAACCCAACAGCTTTGAATCCATCGCTCTTCCTTGTCTTCATTCCCAGCAAAACTCCAAATCCAGTGACAACAATCAATAACTACAGCTGCAGACCTGGTTCATGTGAAGGTCGTTACCGATTCTGTAAACAAGGGATCAATTTCCTTAGTTAGTTATTACAATTCACCAATTGAATACCATATTATCTCATTCAGATAAGAACTAAAGCCATTTTGGATTGAAACTGTCGGAATAATTCAAAAACAGGTACGAGTGCAAATCAAATGGAAGACCGGGAGTAAATCAAATTTAAAAATGAGTTAAATGGTACATAGGTCAATATGCAGTGATAATAAATCAATAAGTTTGTTTTTATTTGACTTTAAGAATCGAGATTGACCAAATTTCAATCGTAAACTAAATCCTACTCCCTCCGTTCCTTTTTAATATGCTGGTTTTTATAAATAAATGTATCAAAAAAATAGTCCGGTTTCCTAATTAGGAAAGTCAAATGTTACTTTAATTTTCTGGGACCACTTTTCTCTTAACTTCTTTTGATGACAAGTGTCATGTGGACCATTTCACTTTACTTCTTTTGCTGACAAGTGTCATGGGGACTATTTCACTTCACTTCTTTTATTGACAAGTGTCATGAGGACCACTTTCAATGATTAGTTTTTCCTTAAATTTCTCTAAAAACAAAATCCAAACCAACTTCATACAATTGAGACCAAGCAGACTACACCTAGCTAATTAGTTCCCTCAGTATCCCCGCGCCTTCGACTGCTAGAGTCACACACGTGAGTAACAAGTCCTTTTGAATTGTATTCCAAAAAGCAAAGGAAGAATCTGTTTGGTAACCATTCTAATCAATCTTTGCTACAAGATATAGATATGTTTAATCTAATAAACTCCTTTGTCTGGTTAGATAAATCTAACTTTAACTACTGAAATATTCAAGTATAGATTCGCACTCAATCAAAATAAATCTCAAAGAGATATATTGAGAATGCCGATCCCACACAACTAATCAATCAAATAAATCCAATTCTAGTAGGATCTCAGCCGATCAAGGTTTGTACACACAATTCACAAGATACGAAAACAATAAGAAATCTTCTTCGTCTTCAAATCTTCTTTAATCTTCAATAACCTGCACAACACCACTTGAATCTCTTGCGATCAATCATGCGCAGAACGGAGTCTATTAACAATGGATTATCACAAGATGTCTTTAGATCTACAAACAGTTCTAAAGATCCCGTCTATACTCTGATCTAGTTTGAGTGAATCTTATATCAGAAGAGAAGATTCTCAAGCATAAAAAAACTAGGTGCAATCAAAGTTTCAACAACCTTTAGTCAATAAAATCAATCGAAAACTAATAACACTGCAATAATCTAGTTTCCCACCAGCGGTACTCGTAGAGCTTCTTGATCCCATGGAAGTCTTTAAACGAGTGGTCGTAAGAAATTTCACTTAATTAGGATACTTTCCTCTCCGAATAGGCGACACCACCAGAAACAACAAGAAATGAATTTCGCCTAGCTCTTAGGATAGTTTGTGTTAGATCATATCTCGGTTGAACTCACCAAGCGTTTGTATGTCAAGTTTGGTTGTCATATTTTAGTATGTCAAAACTCATCTAAAGTCGCTTGATTGTATACTAGAGTCAACTTCGTTTAGGTTAGACTAGAAAGTCTAGGAATGTTGAGACATACAAGTAATACTCTGAAGACCTGAAAAAAGTGAAGAAGTAGCGAACTACAATGTCGACATCATCCTTTCACTTGAGGTAAGTATTATTGACTTGAACTGTTTCATTCCTAACGTATCTTTCAAGTCGTGCTATATTAAAAACATAACTACCAAGTTGTATATATTGTACATATTGTTTAATGCTATAGTGATGTGACATGGTCATAATTGTATGAACATAGTATTAGAGAATTAGACTACGAAGAATAACGTTTATCTTTTGAACTTCGTAGATATGACATCGACATAATCTTATATATACTGGTATGATTATGTGAATGGGTTATGGTGAAGATTTAATCCTAGGAAACAATTTTTTACATTCGTTTAAAAGAAGTACATTCATGAACTTGTTTCATGAATCAAAAGAGAAATCATTAGGCTTATTGGTCCGGCTATTCATTGCAAATCTTTGGATGACCAATATTTGTGAGATGGTAGAACTGATCGTAACTATGTTACGTATCTTGGTATAACTAATCATAATGCCTGACTATGATTTGGTATGACTGGTTTTAATTAATTGGTGTAACCGATCCTAAGTAATCACCATGAGATGGTATGATTGATATTTGTAATTGGTGTGACCGATCCTAGTAATTGGTGTAACCGATGCTAGTAATTGGTGTGACCGATCACAGAGTGTTGTGTAATCGATCCTTCTAATTGATAACCGGTCCTGGTAACTGGTGTGACCGATCACAAGCAATACCATGGAAATATGGAACCGATCCTGGTAACTGATGTAACCGGTCCTAGTAACTTGTGTGACCGATCATAAGTAATTCCATATTAATTATAACCGATCCTAGTGATTGGTAGAATCGATTGTACCCATGTATGTGATTTGATATTTGATCAATCATATAGTTATCTTGGAATACAGGTCAACCAATTCTAAACTTTTTTGGAAGTGTGGTATAACCGATTCCAAGAATGTAAATCCACATAAATATGAATAAGGATTTACAGTGAAAAGATGTCAACATATTTTGAACACGTACAATAACTCTTATCATTCATTGTTCAAAGATATTCCTTAGTCCTCAAGGAGATCCTGTGCCGGAATAAATTGTGAATCTTTTAATTAAGGTTTTTGGTTTTATATGCTTTAATTACAAGCAATTAAATGCATATCTCTAGAAAATAAAAATTAATAATGTGCATTTTCTAATTGGAGATTTTATATTGGGAGATTTCAGAAATTTTGGACAAGCATTTATTGGAATTAGGAAAACATAATTTTTCCATTCATTGCAAATCTTGATAATATTTTCGATTTTGGAAATTCCTTGATGTCCAAACATCCTTGGTCTATAAATACCTAAGTTTGCATTTCTAGCAAACTATCCTAAGAGACAGAAAAACCTCATTCTTGTTGTTTATGGTGGAGCCGTATATTCGGAAAGGAAAGTATCATAATTAGGTGAAATCTCTTACGACCGCTCATTTTAAAGACTTTTGTGGGATCAAGAAGCTCTATGAGTACCGTTGGTGGGAAACTAGATAATTGCATTGTTATTAGTTTTCGATTGATTGACTAACGGTTGTTGAAACTTTGATTGTACCTAGTTTGTTTATTCTTGAGAATCTTTTCTTCTGATATAAGATTCACTCAAACTAGATCGAAGTATCTACAAGATCTTTAGAACTGTTGTTGGATCTAAATATATCTTGTGATAATCCATTGTTAACAGACTCTGTTATGTGCGTGATTTATCAGAAGAGATTCAAGTGGTGTTGTGCAGGTTATTATTGAAGATTAATGAAGATTTGAAGACGAAGAATATTTCTTATTAGTTCGCATATCTTTGTGAGTGCAAAAACCTTGATCGGATGGGATCCAACTAGAATCGGATTTATTCGACTGATTAGTTGTGTGAGATCGGCATCACTTTATAGTTTCTCTTGAGATCTATACTGATTGATTGTGAATTTAAACTTAACTGTTTTTGTAGTTATTGGATAGATTGATCTAACCAAGCAAAGGAGTTTATTAGATTAAACGGAAGAGCCTTTGTGTATGACTTGAGATATCTTTATCTTGAAAGAATCAATAAAGTTGTTACCAAACAGATTTGTTGTTCCTTTACTGTTTGGAATATGATTCAAAGGAATTGTACCAGTGTGTGACCTTCGAAGCCGGAAGCGTAAGGATACTGCGGAAACTAAGTGAACTAGGGGTATTTGCTTGGTCTCAAGTATACAAAGTTGGTTTAGATTTTGTATATCGGCTTAATTATGAGAGTATTCGATTCTGGATTAGGTCCCAGGGTTTTTCTGCACTTGCAGTTTCCTCATTAACAAAATCTTGTTGTGTGATTTACTTTTGTTTTCCGCAATTATATTTGTTTATATAATATAAAGTATATCGCACTTTACGTTAACTCCGTTATACTTGATAGTGATCCTATAGAGTTTGGCTAAGTCTGAACCTATTACCAAGTATCACACTTTGGTAGTAGTATTGTCTCGATCTCGTATTAATAAACAATCACACAAAGTGTGAATATCGAAGTTGTTGTATTTTCTCGACTTTGTCCATAGAAGATCCCACTTGGTAAGAGAACTTATAGGTTGAAACAAAAAGATTGTGGTGTATTTGGGTACCCCCGTCTTTTCAAAGTCGATAGTTACCTTATCTGGTATGCTTGCCACATAAATCTACCAATATTTATAAGTTTATCCAGAAACCGAAAACATAACTATTTATTGTGTACGTAGCCGGAATCGATCAAATTTTGTTTCATACGTGGTGGTATACACCTATTTTAGGTTTGTTCCTTGGAGGTACGTACTAATTTTCCACGGACCAGGTAACTGCACATATATTTTTGGGGGTATACTTGTTTGGTGTATATCTATTTAGTTGTAGCGGATTGTTCTTGCATGTTGTCCTCGACCATAATGAAAAATAATAATGTTAAAGAGGAAATACCAAAAGAAGAAAAAAAATTATGAGGAACTATTTAAAAAAAAAATGGTAAAAACGAATCTCAAAGAGATACTCATATCATGAAACTAGCTAGTTGCCCCACAATCCCGTTTTGGGGTGGTGTACATTTGACAAGTTTGTGTTGTACAACAAAAATAAAAACGACAGAAGCATGTATGGATGACATCCAAAATATCATGCTCATTCTACATAATTCATACATGATTCAAAGTATAAGTATGTTATACGCGGTTTGAATGTGCGTATGAAAGCGCTTGCATTCTCAAATTGAGTATGATTTTAATTTTTCAAAAATTATTATAAGAATCCGCAAGTAGGTCAATGGCGTTTTATTAAAGTTATATTAATTTAAAATAATAATTTAATTAATTTATTCAAAACACCAGAATAAATTATTACATATAGTATTAATCATGAATTTTATTTCTATTAATCATGAATTTTATATTTATTTATTTATTAGTATTATATTTAACAAAGTTGTCTACGAATCCTAATTAGGAGATCTTTTATTTATTTATTTATTTTAACAAATAGTTTTTTGGATCAATTTTAATATTACATTTTCTCATATCTAAAAATGAAAAAACTATTTTTTATTGTTAAATTACATTATTATTGTTGAGAAATATTTATTTTTTATTATTAAATATTAATCTTAATCAAAATACTAAAATTAATTTTAATTATTCCTTATGCAGTATTATGTTCACATAAATTATTAACTATTAATATTATATTAATAATTTGATAATATTATATTCATATTATATGTGTATATATTTTTGATGAATAGTTCTTTTTATCAATTTTAATACAAAATGTATAATATTTTAGTAAATTTTTTGAAGAAATAAATATTAAAAGAGTAAATTAATGTAATTATCAATTTCATTCATAATCATGTCAAACACTCCAATTTGGAAGGGTGGAATTCATTTTCAAGGTGGTTTGAATTCTAAGTAATTGGGACTCCCTAGAATTCAATTTCCTTCCATGCCAAACGCATCCTTAGGGAAGTTAATTTGGATAACAATCCATTTTCATCTTGGAAAATTTATAGAAGTTTGGTATCTGCTTCAAGATAACTGTGTTTAATGCTAACAATGCTAGTGTCATGGGAAAGATCCCTTATTTCATTAAGGGTTTAAATTCTCCTCTTTTAATGACCTTAGAACTAGGTTCTAATAACTTGCAGGGTGAAATCCCTGCAAGTCTAGGTTTTGACGTTTCTGGAGTTTATGTACATGAATGAGAATAATCTAACCGGGGCTAGCTATCCCGATAGAGTTGGCTAGCCTTCACATGTTGAAGTTACTTGAAGTTTCAAATAACAAATTACATAAAGTGGTTCCAAAATTCAGTAGCAATGTGCTACTGAAGATTAATGGAAACTCAAATATCGATAGGAAATCATATGATTCTTTTTTTTATAATTACGTATATACAATATCTGCAGTAAAAAAATCACATACATCACAATTATCACATCGAAAATTGACAAATGAAGTCAAATGAGTACGAAGATATTCATATTACGTTGTGCACGAAAAATAAAAAAATAATAAAAACATTTTGAAGCAAAACGAATTTGTAATATAGTTACAAGAATCTCTTTATCTTGAACTTTGATGTATGAAAAGTGCTATATATTTATATGGGTCATTTACAGATATGTCCCATTTTCTAAAGTTGTTTACAAAATATATCTGTTTTTTTGATAGCTTACAAAGTAGTCCCGTTACAAAGATTCTATCCAGTTACAAGTTAACTGGTGTTAGCTGACATGTGGCAGATTTAGGGTGACCTAAGATTCCCAATATACCCTTCAGTTAAACTTGTTTCCTCGTTTCTTCAGGAGATCCCATCGAAATTTTTTGTCTTGTTCACCTGTTAGAAACCAGACAGAAGAACCATAAAATCGTAAAAATAGAGCAAGGCAAGCTAATGACACTAATACTACCATTTATTGATAACATTGAATCAAAGATCCAATACTCAAAACATCCAAAAACAATATCTCTGGGAGGTAGCTAATCCAAATAAAGTAAAATCTAAACTAAAACATAACCAAATAAACAGAGCAAATGCAGGAAGTTTTATAGGTCTCACTTGAAAGCAAACAAAAGACATCCTAACCAAAACTAGTTTCAAGTAAATCTTCAGTGAACACTACTGCTGAGTCGTAGATTTTCTTGGCTTCTTTGTTGCAGGCATAGAACCACCAGCACTTCCAGCTTGTGATGATGATTGGGATTGAAATTCCAGTCCGCCTTCTTCAGATGTAGACCTATTTCTCTTTGTATTAGAGCCAATTGCACCACCAGGACAAGTTGTCTTGTTGTGACCAGGCAGCTTGCATTTGCTGCAGCACCTGACTTTCTTCTCGGATAGGGTCTCATTCTAGGCCTTCCTTCTGTTCTTCCTAGGCCGGCCTGGTTTCCTAATGAGCAATGGAGGAACAATAGTTGTTCTTGGTTGTATAAGAGAAGAACAAAGGAAGTTAATATTGCATAAAGAGATCAACAACCTAGTAAGTAATAGGTGTACAATAATATTCCCAAGTAATAAACATAGCAAAAAAAACAAAGAATGAATGAAAATACTAAAAATGATTACTTAGACGCCGCAAAAATTAAACATCCTAAATATCTACACTATATATGTTACTGCAGGGTCTGGAATCCGGCTTCCAAACACTAAAATCCATTAAGTAGCTAGGTAGAAGGTTCATACAAGAATTGAGAAGAATTGAGTTCAGATATTTCACAGAGTACTTTGAATTCATGTATCACAACTGTACTTTTAAGTAGATACACACAGATATTTAAGGTAAACCTAATAATGTAATGTAAAAGGTTGTCTAAGTTCATAGTGCACACATAAATCAGATCCAATTAAGGACAAGTAAACATGAATAGTTGAGAGTTAGGAAAAAACCTCATCCCAGTCCTCAGGACCTTCCAATGGCACCATATAAGGGGCATAGGTGGTCCTGTAGTTATCCACTGAGTAGTATCTGGCACAATACCTATAAAAATGCACACAAGAAAAATAAACAGGTTTAACATTTCACATATTGGTAATAAATAAAGAATCATAGATAAAACTCCGTGTGTTCTGCACACTTACTCAACCCAATTGGGCCTGATTTGCTGCAGAGCACAGACTGCGTATTGACAGGGGAAACCCCTCAACTGCTATTGCATGCAGCTACAAGTATGTTTCTCAAGGTCAACAGTGAATATTGTATTATGTATGCTTGTGACTTCATAAAGCTTGCCAGCAACCGCTCCTTCTACCTTATATTCCCCTGTTTTCTTAAACATCTTCTTCAATAATTTTTTGGCAGTAGGAACCAAATCCCCAGAATCCCATCCAACACAAGCATTTCTTCTCTTGTAAAACAGCCCCATCACCAGCTGTACATACATCAAAACTAGCTTGCAGACAGGTTTCTCCCTAATGTTGGTTATCATGTTATTGAAACTTTCATACTAGTTGTTACTCAAGTGTTCACAAGCGCTGTTGTGGTCAAAAAAGGCCCTGCACCAGCTTTTAGGATCCTCGCCCATCAAATACTGACAAGCACTAACATTCTCTGACATCATACTATCCATGTGTGCCTACAGTTGAAACATATTTAGTGTTACAAGAATTTTACTTTCTAAGAATAAAAAATGTCACTCATTTCATTTACGTACTAAAACAAACCTGAAAGTGTTTAGGAATATAAGCTCTAGCAGAATTCCAGAATAGTGTGTGTAGTTTAGATCCCTTGTAGTGCATTTTGAAGTTTGCATACATGTGCCTGCCATGAATATAAAACATACTTTATGTATTTTGTAACAATAAAATGATCAGGTTGGAGGTTAGTTTGTATCCTGAAGCAGAACCTATGTGGTGAAGTAGGGAACAACTTTTGGACAGCGTCTCTCAAACCCTTCTGTCTATCATATATGAAGTTGATTCGCTCAACGGGATGATCAACCAATCTATGCTTGAGATTATTCAAGAACAAGAACTAGTTCTCCGCACACTCGTTTCTACAAACCATGATACCCAAAGGAACCAATCCATTCTGCCCATCAAGAGCAGTGGCAGATAGTAGACATCCACCATACTTTCCCTTCAGGTGACAACCATCCAGCCCAACCACATTTCTACAACCATTTATAAAACCCCCTCATTGGGGCATCAAAAGATATGGTCACAGATTCAAAGCGATTGTCTCTGCACGAAGAAACAAGGAAAGTTTTAAAACTATAACTCAAACTAATCAATTTTACAAACAATTAAAGAAATAATATTACCTTCCGTAAGTGAAAGTAGAAATTGATCCGGGATTAGTCCTTTCGATCATTTCACACAGACTTGGTATGAGTCTAAAACTCTCATCAAAGCTTCCGTTTGTCCTCTCCAACACATTGTTTCTAGCCTTCCATGCAACGTGATACGGGATCAAGGTGTTGTGGCTTGTCCAAAACTCGGCAGCAACCTCAGAAGGTTTAGGTACATTCTTTCCATGTGACTCCATTAGCTTGTTGATCACATGTTGAGCTACAAATTCTGGATTTGCACATGAACTCCTCCCATAAGGATCCCAATACAAGTGTGGTGCAAGTGGAAATCTCTTATGCTCCAAGTAGCCTCACCAGGGATCCTCCTTGCAGATATATACCACGGACATTGAATGGTCTCTCAAAAGCCTTTACACACAGCCTTGATTCTAATATTATCACTCTTACTAAACCTGCATTCTGTCCTAGTAGATACACAGTATTTTCTGAGATGTTTCTTAAAAGCGATCTTGTCTGGAAATTCCATCCCCTCATCAATTCTGTCATCAACTACAACTTGTATTTCATTTTCTTGTTCAGGGAATAACTCATTATCCATTGAATCAGCAGCAACAGGGAAATCTTCAAAATCACTGTCATCAAACCAATGTTTCCCATTATCAACCACTCTAACTTCATGATTAGGTAATGGCCTATCAACCATTTCAGGACCATAATCATCTTCCGATCCATTAGCAATTTCCTTCCATTTACCCTTTTCAATCTCAAAATCAATTAGTGGTTCCTTAACTTCTTTGACAACTGCAAGTCATGACAATCAACAAGGAAAAAGTAATTAACACATCGGGTATCATTATATCATTTAAAAAACCAATTTTAAAAGAGAAACCAACACTACCTTCAACTTCATCATCCGTCTCCAATAACTGGTAATAATGATTATCTACATGTTCAGAGGCATATACAAATACACATTAATATCAAATTGTAAACATAACATAATCGACGATTTCTAAAATTTCAAAATATGAACATTACCTTCATCGTCTTCCTCACTATCCTTACCAGCACTGCTTTTCATACTAAAATTGTGTAAAAACTCCTTCCAATCTGCATCATCTTCACTAAAAATGTATATGAGTGGTTGGCTCCATGGTTGGTCTTCCGGGTGACAATCATCTGCATTAAGATTCTGAAGGTGCAACACTGATTCCTTAGTCGCATTGACATCTTCTTCAACAACATCTACTTTATCCGCGGCTGATTTCCAGAATTCAGTACCTAGTGAATCATCATCTAGATGCACAATGCCCTGACTACTAGCCTGTGTCGGCTCCTCAACATGGTTCTCAAAATCCAGAACCATCTTTGCTAAATTAACACCAACTATCTTTTTAGCTTTTTCAATCAGCCTCGGGCTTTTCCTGTGAGATAAAGTTACCCTTGGCCCTTTCTGAGGTGTTGAATCCCTGTTACATAACAAAAGAGCATTATCACTAAAAGATATTCATCATATGCTAAAAAAAAATTTATCACCAACATACATCATATTATCACACTAGCAGACAAACAATCAAATTGTAAGCAATAAACCAATAACAGGGCCAGTGAAAAGAATATACTGTATCATGGAAGTAATCTCTCTTTTGATTATGCTTAGGCAAAAGAGTGATTAAAATGTAGGAAGATGAAATAGAGGGAGACATTAAGCATAGGCACATACACCAATAGGAAAGAAACTAAACTGTGGTAAGAGGAAAACTAAATAGCAGCTCACAGTGTGCTAGATTTTAACTGCCTAGCCATCTAACAAATTAAACAAAAATATATGCACCAAAGCAATTATTAGCTAAGAAATATAATTTTTATCTGAAGCATTAAACAGTAACACAGCAAAGTGATCAAGATGAAAGTACGAAACAAAATAAAACTACAAGCCAACACACCACTTAAATCTTTGTTCAAATGTGAACATGCCGGTCATTGATATGAAGTGCTACACACATTACCAGCAAACTCGGATACAGGTGCAAACCTGCATTACCACTATCAGATATTCATCATATGCTAAAAAAACGAATTTTAGAACAGAATATGATCACTTTGACAACAGGTTCTAAGAATTAGGTAAAACATGGTTTAACACGACATAATATCATTAAAAATCATGCAAAATGGTAATAGAATCATGAGGGGTAGGCATATCTCTCTAAAAATTAACGTCAATACATTAAAATTAATCAGTTTACTAACTAAATAAAAGCATATCATCTTGACTAACAGAACATGACAGAAGAGACATCTAACCTGTTATTTGCTTGGGCCTGTTTCCAACTATTTGTAACTATATGTCCAGAATCAGGTTCCATGTGACTGCAAGAGAATTTTCATAATAAGTTATTAAGTTATAACAAATATGTACAATAAAATTCATAAACAAAAATGCTAAAATAACTAAACAAAACAGATACACAAGTGCCTGAACGCAAAACTTCAGCAGAAAATGCGTATAGCATATATGATCAGTCAACTTTCTCAATCTCGTAAGTATCAGTCAATACTAGTTTAAGAGACCCTGGCTAGACCACTGCAAATTTTTTGGTGAAAGTGCTTGTAAAACACTTGAATAAAAACCAATCTCGTAATTCTTAAACATGATGCAACATGCCAATACCAAAATAAACATCTATATATTATCAAAAACCAAGTATAATGCTCTAAGTAATGAGATGTAATCTCAGAAACACACATAAATCTAGAGACAAAAGGATAACAAAAAGAAGATTCAATTTCAGGAACTCATTAATGAGATGTAATCTCAGAAACCCCTTCTACTACAACCACACAAATATAAGAATATAACTTTCTAATCAAAATCATCTTTAAACCTTTCATAAAATTAGATGGATTCTTTAAAGACCATTTTCGATCGAACTAGTAAAACCACAGTTCACATACAACAAGCAGGCTAATAAAACAGATGTTCTCAAACCTGACAAAATCATTTTTGCGAACCTAATGACAATTTCAGACTGATAACATACCCACAAAGTACCATTAATAGACCATTTCAGTAGCAAAACACATATCATGTTCAACAACAGAATATATACCATTTCATGAACAACTCATAACCAACTATACAGACCTAATTGCAAAAATTCATAAATTGGAAAACCCTAATTTTCAAATCGATTTGAAAATCCTTAAATTGAAACCCTATACTAAATAAAAAACCCAAATTTCATAACAACAAAGAAGAGAAACAGAGTTAAGTTCGTGAAAATATACCTTCTTGGAGTTGCGGCAGTGTTCTTGTTCATTAATCCTTCATCAACCATTATCTTCTTCCCCATTTCTTCAAAAAGACAGAAATTACACGCTAGAAATTACTTAGGTTTTCACTAGAAAATACCCTCTATCAACTGGTTTAGGCATAGAAAACAAACTTAGATCTTGGTTCTTTATATACTGATAGAGTAACAAAAATCTGAGAGAAACCCTAACCAATTTGTGGCGCGAAATTTCTTGATAAGGATACATCAGTTGAATAAGTTTGGGATATATCCTAAATTCATGCTTGTAATATTATCAAATCAGATTGTTCTCTCTGCTCTCCCACCATCTTCTCTAACAACGAAATCTTTCTTCTGATCTTCACATACTCGATAGAGTTGAAACAAAGAAGGAAGGTTGGATGCGTCTTTTTTCATTTACTAGATATTAACACCCGCACAACACCTGTACCTTCAACTGACAGCTCAGCTAATCCCCACTTCTCAACCACCTTTGACCGGTAACTTTAAACGGCAGGGCAGTTTTATAAGTTTTGAAAAAAAACGGGTCACGAATGTATATCGTCCCACAAATTTGGGATAGAAATGACTAATTTATATTGGGTTATTTGGCTTTTGGCACTTACATTTTAACCAATATTAATGCTTGGTCTAACATTTGCCCAACTTAGGGTTTGGTACTTAGAATTAACATTGACCTGAGTTGACTCAGTTAAATATTGACTTCTGTTTAGAAATTATTAAACTTAAAAAATAAAAAAAAATATTGAAAAGGAAAATGAAAATATTTACCTAATTTACTATAATGACCTTGACTTTTCTAACATTTACGTGACCAATTCTCTCCAAACCCAACACCACAATCATGTGTCTCTCTTTCACACTGCAACCATCAGTACAACCCTAATCACAACTCCTTCGATCAAATCAACACCAACTGCACCAAAATCTCCCTGATTCACAACACTAAAGATCCAAAATCAAGCCAATCAAAAAAGCAACAACAAATCAAACCCCGATCTTCAAACCTAAACTCTCCCATAATTAAAAGCATAACATTATATCAACAACAAAACAGTTTACTCTTTGTCGGCGATGGTGGAGTTAGCTGTTTTCTTCATCCTCGATCAAGACAATGCACCTTATTATTTATCATCACATTATAATTTCCAGTTCCCCCAATTCCATGAGGATTTTTGATATGAAATCTGAAAAATCGATGGTCTAACAACCACACCCAATATTTCGTTTAGGAAATCTTTATGGACTAACTCCAATATATTTCCAAGAGAATCAACTAGACAGTCAGACTCAATCAGGGAAAATATATCCAAGAGTTATATCTCAGTTTCTCAAATCAATCTGCAATCGAAAAGATAGAAATCTGTGAGCCGGATTAATATGATAAATAACTTGGATGGTACCAAAGGCCACAATCCAAGTGTCATATCAATTTATATTAGCAACCAAAGATTGGATTATCTAATTGATTGAACTACGCACAACCTGTGATATTTTAATTATATAAAAATATAATGGGGAAAAGAAATAAAACATACACCAGAAATTTTGTTAACGAGGAAACCGCAAATGCAGAAAAAACCAGGGATCTAGTCCAGATTTGAGCACCACACTGTATTAAGACGCTAGAAAATCTAGCCTACTACCAATTAACTTCGGACTGGAATGTAGTTGATCCCTAACCAATCTCACACTGATTAAGGTACAGTTGCGTTCCTTACGCCTCTTGAACCACGCCGGATTCTGCGCACTTGATTCCATTAGATGATCTTACCCACAACTAAGAGTTGCTACGACCCAAAGTCGAAGACTTGATAAACAAATCTGTCTCACACAAAAAAGTCTATTGAATAGATAAATCTGTCTCCCACAGAAATACCTACGAGTTTTTTTCCGTCTTTTGATAAATCAAGGTGAACAGGAACCAATTGATACACCCGACTTATATTCCCTAAAAACAACCTAGTAATATCAATCACCTGACAATAATCTTAATCGTAATATTGTGGAATCACAAACGGTGAGACGAAGATGTTTGTGACTACTTTTTATCTTACCTATCAGAGATTAAATCTCGAATAAATCTTAGAGAAGATAATATTCAACATAATAGAACAAAGTAAGATCAGAACACGCAACTACAGAGAAAACAGTTGGGTCTGGCTTCAGAATCCCAATAAAGTCTTCAAGTCGTTAACCTATATGGTTTTAGGAAAGACCTAGGTTAAAGGAGAATCGACTCTAGTCGCAACTAGTATCACACATGAGGTGTGGGGATTAGGTTTCCCAGTTGTTAGAGTTCTCCCTTATATAGTCTTCAACTCAGGGTTTGCAATCAATGTTATCTTGGTAACAAAGAATTCAATATTCACTGCTAGATGAAAACCTCATAAGAGTCAAGCTAATATCCTTCAACCGTTAGATCGAACTTAGCTTTTTATACACAAACGAAATGTGACTTCATTTAGGTATGAGTAACCGTACCCAAACGTGTGCACATAGTTGGCTCAACAATAATTAACCGAAGATATCCATATGAACACTTTCATATCAACCTTGTTCATCTTAATCACAACTAGTTCAAATGACTCAAATGAAACTAGTTATGGAGTTGTTCACTTGTTTATATTCTCATAGAAGTATACAATACACAATTGAAGCAAAATCGATTTTGATTTACATGAATCAATTCATGAACATTATAGCCACAGTTTGCAAAATATTGCATTCCTTAATATATAAATGTATTATTTCATGAACAAACCGATTTTAGAACTTAACCAACTCAAGTAAGCAAATGGGTACGCGTACCTAAGTGGACGGACATAGTTTGGGTTCGCCAGTATAAGAACGGGTACGCATACCTCCAAACTCAGTTGAATTCACGGACTTGAACTTTACGCTGGTACGCATATGGGTATGCATACTAAGTTCTCAGAGTTTCAACTAACCAACCAGTACGCATACGGGTATGCATATTATGGTTCCCGGACTTTGAATAACTTGCAACAGTTAGCATACAAGTACGCATATTGTGCTATATTCAATCAATGGTTAATCATTCTAAACTCCATCTTAATCATTGAAAAATTATTGGAAGATGGCAATAGGTGTCTCACACAAACTATTAGCTTCAAAGTAATTTTCAAGTGATCAATAGATCAATATGAAATATTCTGAGTCTACATCAAATGACTATCTGACACAAATCATTTAAGATGTTACCAGGCGATTTTCACATGATCATCTTTTGACTTTCGTCAAGAATAATGATGAACTTGGTTAAAAAGAATGCTTACCAACACATATTTCGATAAATATGTAAACTCAGCTCAAAATATCAAATGTGTATACTATAAGTCTATATAGCTATACGACTTTTGTCTCAATAGGAGATAGAATAGAAATAGACTTCTGAGTGATAGATGAGTTCAAGTCTCCACATACCTTTTGTTGATGAAGTTCCACAAGCTCCCCTTAGTAGTTCTTCGTCTTCAATCGATGAACGCTGTGAAGTCTAATGCTCAACTACACATTATATCCCAGTCCGAGACATAGTGATGTAGTTTTTTAAGTGGTAAATAAAGTTCGTTCAACTCGGACTTGTGTAGA
This sequence comes from Papaver somniferum, assembly GCF_003573695.1. Taxonomy (NCBI): domain Eukaryota; kingdom Viridiplantae; phylum Streptophyta; class Magnoliopsida; order Ranunculales; family Papaveraceae; genus Papaver; species Papaver somniferum. Next base: position 15,347,897 of record NW_020621603.1, on the reverse strand, counting down.
CTCGATTCTAGACTTAAATACTAATTCTAATAAAATATATAAAAAATATGGTAGCACTATCGGGAGAAACTGGGACTTAGTATTCCACCAAACTCACAACATAAGGTTCAAATATTAATTCTTTAACAATTATAGATCAATAAAGACATGGACTCTTATTTTTTCCAAGGTAGATTCTCAAAACTTTAGTTGTGAATCCTAATCATAGGACATCAAAACATCTAAGCAAGAATGACCCATCAAAAGAGATGAAAACTAATTAATCAAAATCATAATTCAATTTTAATTAGTGCAAAAGTCATATAAGAATTAAATATAATTACCCAAGTATGATATTAGGCTTCCTCCGTCATCCCAGTGTTGGGGTTTAGCTCTTCATGGTGAAAACACGCTCAAAATAATATCTCATGGCTCAAAAGGTGTTTTTATTGAAGGTATGTGAGAAAAGAATGAAAGTAGCTTAATCGTAACAGTTATAATTGTTACAGATCGAGTGTTACAAGGAATTGTTGCAAGCTGGAATAATTGTTACTAATGGACTGTTACAGGATTTGAAATTTAAGACCCTAAGAAACGACTGTCCTTTACAGCCTTATGTTCTTCGTGTTCTTCAGCAGCAGCAGAACTCGACTTCCTGCAACTTCGATTTCTTGACTCTGTGGTGTTCTAAACTTCCCCAAACTGTTCCAATAACTTCGTCACCATCTCTGGAACTCGAACACACCTTTTATACTGCTCAGAAACCTAAAAATAGCGATTAATTCTCTCTTTTTATTTTCGTGCAAGCCACGGCAATAATCTTCTCTACCGATTTCCTTAAGCGTTTCTAAGACTTCCAAATCATCTGAAACTCTTCCTTAGATAGAATATCACCTTAAGAAACAATATCACGCCTTTAGTCTCCCTGGAATTCCTAAAATAATTCCACAAATTTTCCGTGCAAAACTCAAACTCTGTTTTCTTTTTCTGGATTATCCAACCCAATTTGATCGATTCCAGCGCACAAACCAAGCATGTTATGCTCAATCACGTGCATCCCAACAAATTTCAGCGATTGAATCTCTCTAAAACACCTTCGAAATCCAACCCAAAGTTTGGTTCTTTGCTGGATATTTTTCCCACCAAAATTTCATTTGAATTTGAGAAGAAAGTGACCTCCCCCTATCTTGTGCTGGTCTCCCTTTAGCAGATGCCTGGAAATGGGTCACCCCTTAGTAATTAGGTTACCCCTTATCCAAAGTGAGAGTATGTATAGTAATTTTCTCCCACGAGCGCAAAAACCACTTTTTAGCTAATTTCGCTGCAAAAGCTTATTTCTCCAAAAATACCTACAAGGACATAAAAAGACATAATAAATATATAATCGAGCACTAATAATATATACAATTGAGATTATATAAGACAAAAAAATGTGCCTATCACATAGCTATAAGTAGACAATAAAATCAAGACTTACAGTTTTGGCAACTAAACTTGAAAACAAGCTTGAGATAGCAACGCTTGCGAGTTCGACCGAGCAGTGCTCTAACAATCTCTCCATTTGTCAGTTTTAGTGAAAAAACTATCAATACATATGGATTACAAAATAAATAAAATTTGTAGCTTCTCATCCAAATGCTTGATTACCTTGGTTCTTCAACATTACTCGAAATCTTCGTCACTTCCAAGTATTCCAGTGATTCCGAACGTGTTCAACTCAGCATCATAGTTGTTGAAGATCCATAGTCATAAAAATAAAAAAACAGTTGTTCTCAATTATTGTTATACAGGTTCATAGTATTATTACACAACATCAAAGTCCAATTGTATAACAACTTTGACAATAATACTATGGTGATATGTATCACTCCCCCTTAGTCAATACTTCATCTCACAATGAAAACCACTCCCCCTTACATAATGATCTGTAAACCATATGTATTTGTAGTGTGAATTACACATTAATTCTCCCCCTTTTTGTCAATATAAATTGGCAAAGGTACGAAAACTAGTGGGATCATAATGAAATTCTCATAGAGATACTTCATGACTAAAAGAGAACATATCAACTTTGTTTCGATGATTTCACATAGTCTAAACTTAGTGTATTCATCAAGGAGTTTATAAAGATACAAGAAAACTCCTACAATATTCCACAGCCGCACTCCCCACAAAGATTTGGAAATTAAGCACAAGTTCAATTATGAACTCCCCCCATAAAATGTCATTCCCAAAAGGAACAACAAGAGCGACCTTACTTTCACAAGAAAATAAGGATTTTATTTTGACACTTAAACAGAAACAAACTACTATACCTAGAAACAAACGAGAAATTGAAACAACACTTCACTGAAACTTCAAGCTTTTATTTCCCAAAAGATATTGATAGATCCAGGGGAAATACATCAGCGAGAAGTCTAATGAACCAAAACAACACCTATAGACTGCTGTAAGTGTTGAAACGTAGTAGTATCTAGAGGTTTGGTGAGGATACCAGCCAATTGTTGTTCAGAAGGCACAAATTCCATATTAATGATATAATTTTCATAGAGATCTCTAATAAAATGATACCTGATGTCGATGTGCTTAGTTCTTGAGTGCTCAACAGTATTTCAATGATGCGAATCGCGTTAGAGTTATCACAAAATATTTTTATTATTCCAGTGTCAATTCCATAATCAACAAGAATTTGTTTCATCCATAGAAGTTGAGTACAACATGATCTTGCAACAATGTACTCTGCTTCACATGTTGAGAGAGATTGTGAATTTTGTTTCTTGCTATGCCAAGCCACAAGATTCAATCCTACGTAGTATAAACCTCCAGATGTACTCTTTTGGTCTTTCACACATCCTGCCCAATCAACATCTGAATATGCAGTAAGATCAGTGTTAGTATCAAACGTGTAAGAAATATCATGCCTGATAGTGTGTTGAATGTATCGCATGATCCTTTTTGCAGCTGCAAGATGAGACTCCTTTGGATTAGCCTGAAATCTAGCACAACAACCAATAATAAAAGCAATATCAGGTCTAGTAGCTTTTTTTTCTGAATTATAATTTCATTATTTAAAAACAAAAAAGAAAAATTAATATACGGAGTTGGTTGGGAGCCTAGCAACAAGTTGCGCCCCAACTCCTTTTTGGATAGCTACACCTACCATATGAAAAAGAAAATAATTATAATTTTATTATTTTCTGAATCACAAATATGTTTATTAAAAGAATGAAGATTTTTTAAAAATTACAGGACCTTAAGAGAAAATAAAAGGAGCCAACTTCATAGGCTTTAAAATCAAAATACGAATGAATAAACAAGCCCAAACAAAATTAATAGTACTCAACATTTGGCATTTCAATTCTTGCTAGAAAGTTAGGCCTCCCATAGTGTAACTGCATTTGACCTGCTGCCATTTGAGCTCCCCTTTTTGCAGCTGTGTCTGGCTATCTGCAGAAAAATTAACCTCTCTGAAACAGTGACAGAATTTTATTGTGTTAAGCTTTTTCACAGTCTTTTGCCACCTTATTCTGACAAACCAGCGCATCTTATTTTCAGCAAACTCAGAGATAACTGTTTTAGAATATGAGTTAATGATTATATTCTGTAATTTCCAAAACACAACCAATTCAACTGCACAAATCACTGCATACACCTCAGCTATGTAATTAGATGCAATACCAATTTCACCAGAAAGAGTCCCCATTACTTGGCAGAGATGATCTCTAATAACAACTCCAAAACCATCAGCTCCTGGATTCCTAAAGGATGCACCATCACAACAAAAGAGAACAAAACGAGCATTTGGTGGAATCCAATAGCAAGTTTTAATGCTTTGAAATATAATCCTTCTTGGGCCCAGATTGAAGAAGAGAATTATGTGATTATCATAGACTTGATTCCATTTGTTACCCTTTATTCTCAGTCCCCCTTCACATACAGTTTTCTTGATTCTGCACTTAAAATTCTAAATATTGGGATTGACTTGCTCAAATAGATTTTTATTTTTTTGGAACCAAAGCTCCTTGATAATTGAACTGGATGCAATGATCCAACACTCTTTAATCAAATGAATCTTATTTTTTGCACAAATCCACACATCTTTAAACATTTTTGGGTTTGTGAAGTTAAAAACAGAGCATACCCAACTCCAAATCTCAATGCTGAACTTCCACTCCCATAAAAGATGATACATATTGTCCTGAGCTTCTTCACAAATGCAGCATCTTGAAACCATATCATAACCATTCTTAACCATTTTCAGATCATCAACAAATACACCTTGAACTATTTTCCACAAATTGCTTGCTATATTTGGATGAAGATATGAGTTCCATATAAATTTATGACCATGCAACTGAGGTTCTTTATTTCTTATAATGTTAATTGCTGAAGAAGTTGAAAAAGTACCTTTTATATCACCCCTCCAAACTAGATGGTCATGATCTGCTCCAAGTTCTGACAATGTATAAGATGAAAGAATTTGATTGATTTCCACAGGAATGCTTCAATATCCATCAAGGATTATATCTGCAACCTTCATATTTATATGAGCTTTAATATAGTCTGTGTAACCAATATCCTCAATAAGAGGAGTGTCACTGATCCAAGAATCAAACCATAATGATACTTTCTTACCATCACCTAAACACCATCTAATATTTTCCTTTAGATGATTCCATGCCCATTTTAATCCTGGCCAAATGGATGATAATTTCCAGTTGTTCTTCCATTTCCCTTTCTTATCTTGAAACTTGGATTTTATGAATAAGGCCCACTCTTCACTAGAATTCATGATTCTCCGTAGCATCTTCATAAGCAGTGCTCTGTTAAGAACTTCTAACCTTTGAATCCCCAAGCCACCTTCACTGTAAGGAGAACACACCTTCTTCCAAGCTAATATTGTATGTTTTCTGGTTTCTCCATCTCCATCCCACAAAAAATTTCTAATAATTTTTTCACAAGTATTAATCACAGAAGAAGGCCACTTGTATATTGACATGTTGTAAATTGGCACACTACATAGTACTGATTTTATTAAAACCAACTTGTCATGAAAAGATAACAATTTTCCTTTCCAAGCATTAAGCTTTATTTGCATTAATTCTATCATTGGCCAAACAGTAGAAATTTTGACTCTCCCTGCATGGAGAATAACTCCCAAGTACTTGTCAGGTAATGTACTTAATTCCATTTGGACCAGATTTTGAATGTACATCTTTCTTTCTTCAGTAGTCCCATCAATGAAAAGCTTACTTTTACTTTTATTTATTACTTGCCCTGAAATGAGTTGATAACATTCCAAAAGATTCATTAGATTCTCAATGCTCTTCTTTGCTCCATTACAAAATATAAAAACATCATCTGCAAGGAACATATGAGTGGGATGAATTCCATTTCTTATCACCATTGGAGCTATCTTACCTTCATCCACCATTTTTGAAATATTTCTACTTAGGACATCCTCCATGAGTACAAACAGAGTTGGAGATAATGGGTCTCCCTGTCTTAGTCCCCTTCCAACAGAAAAGAAACCATTTGGTCCTCCATTAATCATTATAGATATCTTAGAAGATTCAAATAGAATACAAAGCCACTTACACCAAGAGTCTGAAAACCCATATTTTGATAAAACTTGACATAAGAAATTCCAGCTGACAGAATCATATGCCTGAGAAATATATAGCTTAAGTCCAATATTACCTCCTCTTCTTTTCTTCTTCATTTCATTTACCATCTCAGAAGCAAGAGCAATTTGATCTTGAATATTTTTTCCCTTAATGTAAGCTGCTTGGTAAGAAGAGATAAACTTATGCATCAAATTGGACATTCTTGAAGTAATGATCTTAGTAAAGATTTTAAACTTACATTGCTGAGACTAATTGGTCTAAATTTATTAGGAGATCTAGCACCTTCAACTTTTGGAATTAGGACAAGGAAATTAGAGTTTAATCCCTTTGGGGATGAATATTCTTCTCTAGCAAAATTGAACTGCATTCACTACATCACACTGAATTATGTGCCAACAAGCTTTGTAAAAGCTGCCAAAGAATTCATCTGGTCCTGGAGAGCTGTCAAGGTCCATTTCAAAAAGAGTTTGCTTGATTTCCTCAGTTGATGGAATAACATCTAACATTTCTTGGTCTTCTTCAGTTATCACTTTTGGTATCACATCAAGTAATGAATTTTTTATATCAACTTCTTTAAATTTAAATTTCTTCTCAAAATGATTAATGAGTACTTCAACAATTTTTCCTTGGTCTGTAATAATATCATTGTTATCATCCTCTAACTCTCCAATAAAATTTCTGGCTTGCCTGATTTTAAAGTTAGTATGGAAAAAACTTGTATTTGCAGATCCCTCCTTTACCCATTTAATTCTAGCCTTCATTTTCATCATTGTATTCAACTGCACTTCCTTGGAGTTTAGATCATTTTCTGCTTCCACAAGACTGTTTAATAATTCATCATTAAAAGGATCTTGATTAGATAAAGCTATAGCTTCTTGAACTCTTTTTTCTGCTTCTTTGATCTTCACATTCACATTACCAAATACATTCCAATTCCAGTCAACCAAAATTTTCTTGAGCTTTCTTAGTTTACTTTGAAAAATATAAGCAGGGTCACCCACTACTTGTTCATACCAACATTTATTCACTACCTCCAAAAAAACAGGATGTTCCATCCAAATTTTCTGAATTTTTGTGGCACATTTTTTGGTTTAGGAATACTTACATTACCACCCAAGAGAGGAGAATGATCTGAAGCAATCCTAAGACCAACTTTATATCCCCATCCTTCATATTTCTGAAGCCAAAGATTATTAAAAAATGCTCTATCCAAATTACTTAGTATCCTACTTGTGTCATGCTGACAATTAGACCAAGAGTGTTGAAGACTAGTTTTTGGAGCTTGCTGTAATTCATATTTATCCAGACATGAAGTAAATTCAAGCATTGTTCATCTGTTAGCAGGTCTACCTCCAACTTTTTCTTCAACTGATGTAATAGCATTAAAATCACCAATTGTAAGCCATGGATGTTTTAATTCACTAAATGCTTCCATCTCAGCCCATAAAACTCTTCTTTGTACCACTCCAACATGAGCATGAATACCAGAAATAAGAGCTCCCCCTATATTTACTGTTATCATTTGGCTTGACATTGAAACTACAGAAGGAGTAGGTAAATTTTTGTTCCAGAATAACCAGATATTTCCTTTTTTGTTGGGCATTGAGTTATGAATGACCATATTTTGCATACCAGGAAGATTTAATTTACTACATAAACTTGCACTACAAACAATTTTAGGTTCAGCTATAAAAACTAAGGATGGATTAAATTGATTTACTAAAGACCACAACTTATTTTGAGCCCTACTCCTTCTAAGGCCCCTTAAGTTCCAAAAAAAAAGATTTTTCATAGTTGTGGATGAAGGCCTTTAGTGCCTCCCTTTCCTTGATTTTTCCTAAAATTATATTTGTTGGTATCTTGGATAATTGTTACCTTTGGATCTGCTTCCTGTTTTTTTTCTTCAGAATTGGATGTTGCATTTGATGAAGCTGGTTTTTGAGTTATTTTAGACCAAGAAGTAGTAGGAACTCTTTCCTATGATATTGATCCATCCTTCCCATTTATGTATTTGATAACACTCTTTTCCATTGCATTTTCTTCAGCTATTTGTGATATTCTTGTTGGATCTAGAGTGCTCCTTTCCTCAGTCTTATTCATAACAATTTCTTCTTCAAGCACAATATTTAATGAACTAAATCTTCCTGAAGTAATTTTAACTGCATTACTGGAATGTTGAGGTGCAACATTTTGTTGATTAATATGTGTTACAGGAGTGAAACAAATATCAAACTTCTCTCTATTTGTTGGAGGGGATGCATGTTTTGTAGAGTTAGTGCTCTTGTCTTCTTCATGTACTTCATTAGAATAAAATTTGTCTTAAATCTTCATTGATGTGGAGCCAAATAATGAAGAGTTACTGTTGTATTGTTGATTACTTGTTTCTTGTGATACCTTCTTAACTCTGCATTCAGATTGGAGATGACCAACAATTTTGCAATTATGGCAGAATTTAGGTAGCTTAGTAAGTAACACATCTTGCATAAAACCTCCAAATTTTGTTTTGATCCAAAGCTTGTGTGGTACCTTATTTGCTAAATCAATGTTGACTTAAACTCTTGCATAAAAACCACTCTCAAAGTTTAAGGTAGCTTCATCCACTTTAACAGGATCACCCAAAGCACTACAGATGGTGAAAAGTGTTTTTTCATCCCAATACTCCAAGCTGAGTCCAGGAAGATGAACCTAAATATTTGCAGAAGATGTACGATGATTTTATGGGAGAAAATTAGGTATTCAATTCCGAATCCATAAGTCATGATGAAGAACTTCCCATTTGCCAGCTTTGATATAACTCTGATCACGCTCATTATCAAGCTTAATCGTGAAGAATCCTTTTCCTAATGGAATTATTTAGCATTCACCAACTAATTTCCACTGACTTTTTAGATCCAAAACAGCTTCAATAAATTTTAAACGAAGTAAATCAAGGCGACCAATTAAAGAGAATCTCCAAGCAACACATCTATCATCAATACCCTTTACAAGATCTATTGAGGGACTTTCCTCAACGGGGTTATTGAGATCAACAATAGAAGAACCCATTTCTGGGTTTGAATTATTTTCCATAAAAATTCATGAAAACTACCTGAATTAAAGAATGAAACCTAACACCCGAAGAAAATTCTAACACCAAGCATTGAGGTTTAGATCGAAATCACCTGAAATAATGACGAAAAATGATGAAATCGAAAACGAAAATGAAGAAAAAAGAGATTGAGTTAGTCGCCGATTTGCAGAGCGTAACTCAGTACGATTCTGTCTGCTAACGCTGAAGCTGATTAAAAAAATGATCAAATTGTGTTTGGTAAAATGTTGTGTCGGTCTAGTAGCTTTGAGATATAAAAGGCTTCCAATGATAGATTGATAAAGTTTTTGATCCACACTTACTCCTTTCTCATCTCGATGTAATTTACCAGTGGTGGCCATAAGAGTTAGTTTTGGAGTTGACTTATCAAGACCGAATCTTGTCACAAGATCCTTAGCATATTTTTGTTGAGATAAGTAATTTACATCCTTATGTTGTTGAATCTGTAATCCTAAAAAGAATTTAAATTCACCAACATTGCTCATTTCAAACTCCTTACCAAGAGAGACTTGAAAATATTTTGCAAGTTTCTCAAATGTTGATCCATAGATGATATCATATACATAGACTTGAGAAATGACAACATCTTTCTCACCCCATTTGGTAAACAAAGTTTTATCATCTCCACCTCTCGAAAAACCTTTCCTAAGAAGAGAGGTAATTAGTTTTTCGAACCAGGCACGAGGTGCTTGTTTTAACCCATAATTTATTGTTGAGCTTAAGGACATGATCTTGGAATTCAGGATTTTCAAATACCTTAGGTTGAGCGACATAGACCTCTTTCTTTAAATTTCCGTTTAGGAACGTGGATTTTATTTCCATCTGAAACAACTTAACCTTAAGAGAACAAGCATGAGCTAATAACAAACGAATGGACTCAAGGCGTGCCACAGGAGAAAAAGTTTCATCAAAGTCGATACCTTCAATCTGTGAATACCCCTGAGTGACGAGTCTGGCCTTGCTTCTGACAATGGTGCCAAATTCATCAGACTTGTTCTTGAATATCCATTTGGTACTAACAATATTGATATTGGAGGGACAAGGTACAATCTCTCGTACACCTTGTCTTTGAAATTGATTTAACTCTTCATGCATTGCATTCACCCAAAATGGATCACTAAGAGCTTCATCAATATTTTTCGGTTTTACTTGCAATAGATAACAACCAAAATTGCAAATATTTGAAGTTATCCTCTCGTCTTAGATGTAGAATCCTTTCCTCCAATAATACTGTTTATCATGATTCCTTTGAACCCAGAGGTTCCGAGGAGGACCACGTTCTTGTTCAACAGGAATAACCCTAACTAGGCTTTTCTCCTCGTCACTAGAAATGTCAGGATCAGTAACTGTCAGAACAACTTCTACCGATTCTAGAATTCCCTTGACTTTCTCAATTGTCTCAGTTGGAGGCAATTCAACAGGAAAGCTACCATGATGAAAATTGTTCAGATCATCGATGATGACATTTGCAGATTCCATCTTAACCTGGGTTCTGAGATTAAAAACTCGAAAACCACAACTATGAGAAGCATAGCCAAGAAAGATACCTTCATCGCTTTTAGAATCAAATTTTCCTTTCTGTTCTCGATCTTTCATAATGTAACACTTACTTCCAAATACTCTGAGATAGTGTAGGTTGGGTTTCTTACCATACCACAACTCATAAGGAGTATTTAGGGTTCTTGACCGTAGGTAGATACGGTTGATCAAATATCATGTTATGAAGACAACTTCTCCCCAAAACTTCGACGGTAAGTTTTTGTTATGCCATTTCCTGAATGTTCATGTTCTTCCTTTCTGCAACTCCATTTGCTTGTGGAGTAATGGGTGGTGAGCATTGTTGAATAATCCCTAGTTTGTCACAATATTGAAACACCTTAGTGTCTTTGAATTCAGTTCCACGGTTATTTCTAATTTTCTTTAGCTTGTGACCTTGTTCGTTCTGGATTCTATTAAAAATAATCTTGAATTCATGAAGGGTTTCATTCTTATGTGCTAAAAATGCCACCCAAGTGAATCTGGTGTAATCATCTACCATAACTAAAGCATACTTCTTACCAGCAACCGTAGGTTGTTGAATTGGTCCGAAGAGATCCATATGAATTAAATCAAATGGAGCTTTAGTGAGAATATCTCGAGATGATTTATGTGGAACTTTCGTTTTTTACCCTTTTGACAGGCACCACATACACCCTCAATATTGGCGTTGATTTTGGGAACACCTCTAACAAGTTCTTTGTTGATGATCTTAGTTAGAAGGCGATAATTGATGTGACCAGAACGTTCATGCCAAAGATGAGTAGATTCCACCTTAGTCAAATTGCAACAATTGCTAAACTGAGTATCTAAAAGATAACAGTTATTTTTATCACGAGTTCCCTGAAAAATTACATTTCCAGTTTTGTCTACAATGTCACATCCATTCGCATTGAAGACAACTTTATGTCCTTTATCACAAATTTGACTAACAGAAAGAAGATTAGTAGTTATACCTTTAACGTAGACTATATCATGAATTTCAGGAACCCCGGGTAGTTTGATCGCCCCCTTCTTGCTTATGTAGCAACAACTCTCATCCCCGAATGTTACTGGTCCTCCTTCAAAGTCGTTTGAGTTCACAGACCATGAAAGATTTCCAGTCATATGTCGGCTACATCCAATATCAAGAAACCATTGAAAGGGTGATGTTCATTTTAGAGCAAAAGCTCCCATGTTAATACTACTAACTCGATTGGGTTTTATTGTTAGATTTGTACACCTTTTGAGAAAAGTAAACAGTTGTTCAACTTTCTTGTAAAGATCACTAGCATCCTTTAAAATTTTCTTGAAGGAAATACACGTATGTTGAAAATGATTATGAGAACCTAAAAACATACAAGAACCAACATCAACAAACTCATTTGAGAGATTCTGAGTCGCTTCAGGTTTCACAAAGCCTAAACCTCGCTTATCTCTTGACTTTCAATAATTCTTCATGGAATAATTAAAGGAGTTATTTGATATCCATAGAAGTAACTTTGACAGACTTCAAATCCTTATAATTTACAATCTCTGCAACAAGATCAGAATTGATCCGGATTTGTTCATCCAACTTCTTTTGGAGAGTAACTAGCTCTTCAGAACGTTCTCGAAGATCAGAGTTTTTGATATAAATTTCGCAATAAAGACCATCAATTTTCCTTATCAATCGTTGTTTTTCTCGACAAAGATTTTTTAAGATTTTTTGTAGATCAACGCAGTCAACCTCATCGATAGAGTCAGATTTTTTTCCGGTGAAGCGTTAATAAAGACTTCACTATCCATAGAGTCAGATTGCTACAAACACAGACTTATGAGGTCTTAAACGTGTTTGCGTGCTCTGATACCAATTATATAATCGGGGGTCTAACAACCACACCCAATATTTCGTGTAGGAAATATGTATGGACTAAATCCAATATATTTCCAAGAGAATCAACTAGACAGTCAGACTCAATCAAGGAAAATACATCCAAGAGTTATATCTCAATTTCTCAAATCAATTTACAATCAAACAGAAAGAAATCTGTGAGACGAATTAATATGAGAAATAACTTGGATGGTACCAAAGACCAAAATCCAAGTGTCTATCAATTTATATCAACAAAAAAAGGTTAGATTATATAATTGATTGAACTACGCACAACCTGTGATATTTCAATTATATAAAAACATAATGCGGAAAAGAAATAACACAGACACCAAAAAACTTGTCAACGAGGAAACCGAAAATGCAGAAAAACCCTGGGACCTAGTCCATATTTGAACACACACTGTATTAAGCCGCTACAGACTCTAGCTTACTACCAATTAACTTCGGGCTGGAATGTATTTGATCCCTAACCAATCTCACACAGATTAAGATACAGTCTCGTTCCTTATGCCTCTTGAACCACGCCGGATTCTGCGCACTTGATTCCCTTAGATGATCTCACCCACAACTAAGAGTTTCCATGACCCAAAGTCGAAGACTTGATAAACAAATCTGTCTCACACAAAAAAGCCTATTGAATATATAAATCTGTCTCTCACAGAAATACCTATGAGTTTTTGTTCCGTCTTTTGATAAATCAAGGTGAACAGGAACCAATTGATACACTTGACTTATATTCCCGAAGAACAACCTAGTAATATCAATCACCTCACAATAATCTTAATAGTATGGAAGCGAAACAAGATATTGCAGAATCACAAACGATGATATGAAGATGTTTGTGACTATTTTTTATCTTACCTATCGGAGATTAAATCTCGAGAAAATCTTACAGAATATAGTACTCAACACGATAAAAAATTAAGGTCAGAACACGCAACTACAGAGAAAATAGTTGGGTCTGGCTTCAGAATCCCAATGAAGTCTTCAAGTCGTTAACCTATAATGGTTTTAGGAAAAACATAGGTTAAAGGAGAATCGACTCTAGTCGCAACTAGTATCACACATGAGGTGTGGGGATTAGGTTTCCCAGTTGTTATATAGTCTTCAAATCAGGGTTGCAATCAATGTTACCTTGGTAACAAAGCATTCAATATTCACCTTTAGATGAGAACCTGATTAGAGTCAAGCTAATATCTTTCAACCGTTAGATCGAACTTAGCTTGTTATACACAAATGAAATGTGATTTCATTTAGGTATGAGTAATCGTACCCAAACGTGTTCACATATTTGGCTCAATAATAGTTAACCGAAGTTAGCCATATGAACACTTTCATATTAACCTTGTTCATCTTAGTCACAACTAGTTCAAATGACTCAAATGAAACTAGTTATGGAGTTGTTCAATTGTTTATATTATCACAGAAGTATACAAGACACAATTGAAGCAAAATAGATTTTGATTCACATGAATCAATTCATGAATATTATAGCCACGGTTTGCGAAATATTGAATTCCTTAATATATAAATGTATTAGTTCATGAACAAACCGATTTTAGAACTTAACCCACTCAAGTATGCAAACGGGTACTGAAAAGGTGGGGGTATAAAAACCTCACCCAATATTTCCTTTAGGAAATCTGCATGGACAAACTCCAATATAATTCCAAGAGAATCAACTAGACAGTCAGACTCAATGAATGGAAATATATCAAAGAGTTATATCTTTGTTTCACAATGTAATCAGAAAATCTAACAGATAGAAATCCGCGAGCCTGATTATTATGTGAAACAACTTGAACAGTACCAAAGACCAATGTTCAAGTGTCAATCAATTAATATCAACAACCAAAGGTTGGATTATCTAATTGATTGAACTACGCACAACCTGTGATATTTCAATTATATAAAAAAATATAATGCGGAAAAGAAATATCATAGACACCAGAAATTTTGTTAACGAGGAAACCGCAAATGCAGAAAAACTCCGGGACCTAGTCCAGATTTGAACACCACACTGTATTAAGCCGCTATAGACACTAGCCTACTCCAAGTTAACTTCGGACTAGAATGTAGTTGAGCCCTAACCAATCTCACACTAATCAAGGTGAAAATGCGGGGGTCTAACAACCTAACCCAATATTTAGATTAACAATCTGTATGGACTAACTCTAATATACTTTTAAGAGAATCAACTAGACAGTTAGACTCAATCTTAATAAAAAGTATATTAAGAAGTTAATATCTCGATCTCTTGATTTAATCTATACTCAAGCAAATAGAAATCTGCAAGTCTTTATTAAATACAAGAGATATAAACTTGGATGGTACCAAAGACCAATATCCAAGGATCAATCAATTTCCAATCAACAACCAAAGGTTGGATTTCACAATTGATCGATACAACGCATAACCTGTGATATTTCAATTATATAACAAAATATAATGCGGAATAGAAATAACAAAGATACCAGAAGTTTTGTTAACGAGGAAACCGCAAATGCAGAAAACCCCCGGAACCTAGTCAAGATTAAACACCACATTGTATTAAACCGCTACAGACACTAGCCTACTACAAACTAACTTCGGTCTGGACTGTAGTTGAACCCCAATCAATCTCACACTGATTCAAGGTACAGTTGCGATCCTTATGTCTCTGATCCCAGCAGGATGCTACGCACTTGATTCCCTTAGATGATCTCATCCACAACCAAGAGTTGGTACGACCCAAAGTCGAAGACTTGAATAAACAAATTTGTATCACACAGAAAAGTCTACGGTAACAGATATATCTGTCTCCCACAGATAAACCTACAAGTTTTGTTCCGTCTTTTGATAAAATCAAGGTGAACAGAAACTAATCGATAACCCGGACTTATATTCCCAAAGAACAACATAGAATTATCAATCTCCTCACAATAATCTTAATTGTATGGTGGAGAAACAAGATATTGCGGAATCACAAACGATGAGATGAAGATGTCTGTGATTTCTTTTTATCTTTTCTTATCGATGATAGAAAATGGCAAGATCAGATCACTCAACTACAAGAGAAGTAGTTTCGTCTGGCTTCACAATCCCAAAGAAGTCTTTAAGTCGTTAACCTACAGGGTCTCGAGAAGAAAGCTAAGGTTATAGGAGAATCGACTCTATCTAAACCAACTAGTATCACACAGGAGGTGTGGGGATTAGTTTTTCCAGTTGCTAGAGTTCTCCTTTATATAGTTTCCAAATTAGGGTTTGCAATCAATGTTAGATTAGTAACAAAGCATTCAATATTCACCGTCAGATGAAAACCTGATTAGATACAAGCTAATATCTTTCAACCGTTGGATCGAAACTTAGCTTGTCATACACAAATAAAATGTATTTCATTTAGGTTTGAGTAACCGTACCTAAACGTGTACACTTAGTTGGTTCACAAATAGTAACCAATGGTTAGCCATATGAGCACTTTCATATTAACCATATTCATCTTCTTCATAACTAGTTAAAATGACTTCAAAACAACTAGTTGAAGAGTTGTTCAATTGCTTAGGTCTTTATACATAAACACAATTGAAACAAAATTGGTTTGATTCATTTGAATCAATTCATGAACAATATAGCCACGGTTTGCAACGATTGCATTCCTTATAATTTATTGTTTAAGTTCATGAACTACCGATTTGAGAAAATAACCAACTTGGGTACGCGTACGGGTATGCGTACCTTAGCAACCAGATTGAGTTGGTTTTGGTTTCCAAACTCAGCAAAATTTTTCGGGTAGAAAAGTTCCGCCAGTACGCGTACGCGTAAGCGTACCCAACCTGTCTCCTTTACCAATTCCGTATGCACACATATGCACACACTTGGTTTCCGGTACATGGATTTATACACTAATGTGCGAACACAATATATATGCTTATATCCGTAGATGGTTACATAATCTCAATTCTACATTTCAATCATTGAAACATTCTTCTATAATGTTATAATAGTCGTTATTCACAACTATCGTCATCAAAGCAATTTTCAAGAGATTGAAACGTCATCATTACTTTCGTCACGAGTAAAGATGAAAATGGTTAAAGCGAAATCTTACCAACACATATTTTGAGAAATAGATAGGTGAGATAAACTCGGCTCGAAATAGCAGATGTGTATGTATGAAAACTATCATACTTATCCGACTTTTTTCTCAAGAGTAGGAGATAGAGTAGATAGACTTTTGAGTGATAGATAAGTTCAAGTCTCTACATACCTTTTAGTCGGATGAAGTTCCACTGGTTCCTTGAGTAGTTCTTCGTCTTCGTAAGATGATCGTCGTGGAGTCTGGAGCTCAACTACACTTAACTATCCTAGTTCGAGACTTAGCTATAAGTAGACTAGAAATGAAGACATATAGTTTTGACAACTAAATTTGACAAACAAGCTTGAGATAGCAATGCTTGCGAGTTCGACCGATAAATGCTCTAACAATCTCCTCCTTTGTCAATTTTAGTGACAAAACTATCAATACATATGGATTACAAAATAAATAAGAACTTTGTAGCTTCTCGTTCACATGCTTGATGTCCTTGGTGCTTCAAAATTACTTGAAAACTTCGTGTTTTCCAAGTACTTCGATGATTCCATAGATGTTCAGTTCAGCATCATAGTTGTTGAAGATCCGTAGCCATAACAATGAGAAAACAAAAGCTCTCGATCATTGTTACATAATGTCATAGTGTTATTACATAGTACCAAAGTTCAATTGTATCACAAATTTGACAATAATACTATGGTGATATGTATCACTCCCCCTTAGTCAATACTTTCATCTCAACATGAAAACTAATCCCCCTTATATAATGATCCGAAAACCATATATATTTGTAGTGTGAACTACACATTAATTCTCCCCCTTTTTGTAAATAAAATTGGCAAAGGTACGAAAACGAGATCCTAATGAAATTTCCACGGAGATGCTTCAAGACCAAAGAAAAGTACATATAAACTTCGGTCTGGACTGTAGTCGAACCCCAATCAATTTCACACTGATCCAAGGTACAGTTATGCTCCTACGTCTATGATCCTAGCAGGATACACACACTTGATTCCCTTAGCTGATCTCACCCACAACTAAGAGTTGCTACGACCAAAATTCGAAGACTTTTATAAAAAAATTTGTATCACACAGAAAATTCTACGGTAATAGATAAATCGGTCTCCCACAGAAATACCCAAGATTTTTTGTTCCGTCTTTTGATAAATCAAGGTGAACAGGAACCAATTGATAAATCAGACTTATATTCCCGAAGAACAACCTAGTATTATCAATCACCTCACAATAATCTTAATCGACTAGCGAAACAAGATATTGTGGAATCACAAATGATGATGTAGGATCAGAATCTCGCAGCAATAATGCCTCAGCGAAATTATTAAAAACACAACACGGCAGCGTCGCAGAATAACTTCAAAAACGAAATAATAAACGACGTCAGCTAAATCATGAGAAAAATGTGATGGTCTTGCGAAAATTGGAGAGTTTGCGAGATTAACATTTGTAAGGTCGCGAGAATGTCGCAAGCCATATCCGAAAATAAATGACATATTAGCTGTCATCCACTAAATAATTCCCTATAAATAACCGCTTAGTGGTAAAGGAAAGGGGAGATCTTTTTCTGAGTGAGAAACAAGTAAATAGGAGAGAGAAAATCTAGAACAGTGATTATTCTTGATTCCTTTATCTTTTCTTGTAAGATTGTTCAAAGATTGATCAATAAAATTAAGATTGTTAATCTAAAATGAGTTGAATGTTAATGAAATCTTGTGAGGGGTGTAGTGTAGGATTTCCTGCAACTACATAATGGCGCTAGAAACAGGGAGCAATAGAAGATTGAAGATTATTCTAGAAAAAATTGAAGATTAATATTGAGATTTGTGAAGATTTGGAGTGATTGATTAAGAATTTTACATAATCTCTTGCAATTCATTAATATTGAAGAAATGGCTAGAAGAAGAAATACATCAGAACAACCAACTACTGTTAGAAGAAGCAAGAGAATTGCTGGAAGAGAAAGAAGTGAAATGGGAGAATCTACTAGAATGAGAAATAATGGAGAAAATCAAATTCAACCACCAGTTCAACAAACACTAGCAAGGAAGGAATACAGATTATGATAGGGTGAGTATACACACTTGGCAATCAAATTCAGCAAAGAAGTAGAAGAAGAGCAGCAAACCAGAAACCATAGACAGGTAGAGAGAAATCAAGAAGCAGATGAAGGAATAATTCATGGAGATGAGGAAATTGGAGCGTTAGAAACGTTGAGACGAAGAATACATGAAGAAAGAAGAGCTGAGGCAGAAGAACGTGCGAATCTAACAAGGCAAAATCACGAATTGAGGATGGAAAATATGAGACTACAGAGTAGAAGATCGAGAAGTATTACAAAATCATATTCAAGATCGACTAGAAGAGAGATGAGGCGAAACTCACCCAAATTAATGCGGAAAAATATTCAAGAAGAAATATCAAATCCTAATGAAGAACATCGCGAAAATAGAGAAAGGAACTGATGATCGTTACGTTCCACAAAATGAAACTTTTGATGATAGGCAAAATGATAGAAATCAAGAGAATGGACAACGTCAGGGACAAATAATCAAGATGGCGAAGGAGAATCGAGAGGAAGGAAGGAGAATTTTACATGAGAGAGAAGCTCAAAGAAATCAACAAACGATTGAAGAAGAAATTGAAAGACATTATGCTGAACAAGCACGTTTAATTTGCGAACGTGAAAGATTGAGAGCGGAAATGGAAGAACAAGATTGGAGACAATTCGCCAGAACAAACGACAATCGAGAAAGAAGGCGTACACAAAACCGGAATAACGGTAATATCAATGAAGAGTATGATAATACAGAGGATGGCTGAAAGACAGCGAATGGAATTGATAAGAAATGAACAAAATCATGGAGGGGAAATGAGAGACACATCATATGCGAATTCAAGATAGATGAGGAAGAGATCGCAGAAGAAGACGAGATGAGATGATGAAGAAGAAATGCAAAATTTCGCGAGAGAAGAAAGACATGAACGCAGAAGAAGGGAGGCGAAATTAAAAAGACCAATGGATCAAAATTCAGGTGTAAATAAACAAATCTTAAAAGAATTAGAAGAAATGAGAGGAATGCTAAATAATAGAGGAGAAGTAGGCAGAAGACAATTGGATGAAGCTATAGAAGAAGCTGCGAAAACTCCATTTACAAGGGAAGTACAACTAGGAGGAATACCACCGAAATGCAATTTGCCGCATTAACCAGCATTTTTGATGGAACAACTTGTGCAATTCAACACATTAAAGCCTGTGAGGTGCATGTTGCAATGGGAAAATCATGATGCCGTATTATGCAAGTATTTCGCATCCAGCTTAACAGGGGGACGTTAAAATGGTTCGAAGGTCTACCAAAGAATACAATAACATCCTTCAATCATTTGCAGACTACATTCCTGGGGGCATATATAAGTAATAATTCTTCGCGACCTGGTATTGAAGACGTGTTTGGATTAAAACAAAGGATTGGCGAAAGTTTGAAGCACCTAACTAAAAGATGGAGGACTATGTGTAGCGAAATGGCTGGCCGTGTAGATGAGAGATATCTTATCTTATCATTTATCAATGCTATGTTTGCAACCAACCTATTGTATATCCAAATTTTCAGAGTCAAGAATACGATCACAATGACTGAATTGCGAGAACTTCAGAAGAATATATTGCTCTAGAGGAAAGGCAAAATGAAATGGAATCATACCCAGTTGCGAACACCAGTTCACAAACAGCGAATGCAAGCTTATTACCCAAACTAATAAACACAGTGGCGAGCACTTCGCAAGTACAACAAGAAAGGTGACGGGCAACAATCAACAGAAACTGGTGGCTATGGGAAGCCGAGATCAAGAGGAGTATGAAAGAGAAAGAAATTTCTACAATCGTGGTGGAAATAACAAATTCAAAGACTCGATCAGCCACAAGAAACTTATGGAGGTCAAAGACAAAACTATAATAGAGGACAAGGAGGTCACAAGGTGGTATGGGAAGAAATCAAGATGCCACCTCTAAATGCAAGTGTGGAGAAAATATGGGAAGCTATAATTTTGATGGAGAATATACCAACACCATGGAACATGGGAACGGAACCACCTCCAAACCACAGAAGTCATGATTTGTTCTTATCATCATTTTCATGGACATACTACAAATGATTGCAGAAATGTAAAAAGAATTATTCTGAGAATGATAGATCAAGGAAAACTAAACCACTTTTTGGTAGGGCACCCACAATCTCAACCATTGCCACCACCACCAGAGCATCACAAAGTAAACACGATGAAAAAGAAGGAAACATTCTTCATAGAAGTTGGTGCAAAAGCAAAGAATCTATTCTGTCACTCTATCGTACATTCATACAAGACAATTGAAGATTTTCATGACAATGTTTTGAGTAGAGTGTTCGCAAGAGATAATGATGGAAGAGAAATTATGAATATTGCGAAAATCTCGCCACTAGAGGAATGGCAAAAACATTATTTCTTTTACCGCAGAAGTCCCCGAAGGTGAAGAGGTACATGATAATCCATTGGTGGTAAAATTAGAAATTAATCCAAAACCGAAAGAAGATGAGGATGATGAAGCTGAAGATTCATGGGAAATTAATAGGATTCTAATCGATACTGGAAGCTCTGTGAACATCTTATTTTATCATACTTATAAAACTACGGGAGGAAGAGATGATGATCTTATACCATCAACATATAAGATATATGGTTTTAATGGTACTGCCAACAAGCCTAAAGGGGAGATTACTATGAGAATTTCATTGAAGGGAATATCTTCTGAAATCCTGTTCTGTGTCGTTGACGTAGATTCACCCTACAATACATTAATTGGTCGACCTTGGTTACATGGGATTCTAGGTGTAGCTTCAACTTTCCATCAGTGCATCAAATTTCCTCACCCCAGTGGCGTAGGAATCATAAAGGAAGATTGGGTTGAAGGAAAGAGGTGTTACGAAACTGGGGTGGAATCCTGCGAAGGAAGAGAAAACAAGAAGGCAAGTTGGCGACAAAAAATCAAAGAGACACAAAGAAGTGAGAGGTTGATGGTGGATGCAATCGAAAGAAAAGAAGAAGAGATGTTGCGAAACTAATGCTAGTTCAGAATAAGAAATGGTGAACATACCACTACCAAGGAAACAGTAGCAGAAAATAACAAAGAAGCATAGGATAACAAAGGTAATGTATGAATAATTGATTTGTTGCGATACTCTCGCAATAAATAAAATTCTCAATAATACATTTTATTGAATGACAAAATTGAGATTGCGAAATGCAAATACAATATGATGATGTGCAAGAATCTCGCAGAGATAATGAATTCTACAAAAGACAATCAGAGAACAATGACAAAAGAGAAAGGGGCGAACCTTTATGGCATACGCCATAGTTCGCGAATACAATTTTGCAAGAGGAAAATGTAAGACCTAAAGTACGTCATATAAGGGGGTACCTGTTGCATGGCTCAGGGAAAGGCTACACCGCCACCTGAACCTGAGTCATGGAGATTTGGGGTCAATAAATCCCATCCGGGAGAGGCACCTTGGATTCTCAGCTTAAGCATATGACTTAGGTTGGGCGACTAAGGTAATAAGGACTCTCCCAAGGAGTGCAGGATCTAATCAAGGCGCTGAGGTACACGGTTGATTCAAGAGTGCCAGGGGCGTCTGAAGCGTACCTTTCCATTCTTGACAAGTCTTGGCTTATACTGCACTCGGCCCGAAGAAAACCCACTTAGGGTGCAGTCCCGTAACCATAAACCCTATAGGTAAAAGGGATAAGAGGCTGCGAAAACAACTGGTTGTTGTTAAGACCAGATGGGAGGAGCTAACCTTGTATGGTAGAGGTACGCCTCCTTGAAGGGGAAGCCAGGGGGAAGATAAGGGCGACACCCTCCATTAGGGAGATGATAAGTGTCTTAAGACGGAAATGTCATGAGGATTTTTACTCGCAATGTTATTAAGGCTTGTCATATTTTTGAAACAATCCTGAAGAGGCAATAATACTAAAGAAAAAGATAAGACGAGATCAATGGGTTTTCGCATGAAAGTGCGAAGACGCCCTGCGATTTATTCGCAAGACGGCAATGCAATGGGGCTTTATTTTCGCAAGAATATTTAGGCCTGTTATATTGTCGCAACATTCCCGAAGAGGGCATAATACAAAAGAAAAAAGTTAAGGCAAGATCAATGGGTTTTTGCATGAAAGTGCAAGGATGTCCTGCGATTTTGTCGTAATGACAAGAGGTGGCATAATAAGACCTTTAACTAGGAAGGAAAAATAAGACCACACAGGGATGCGATTTTGAAAAGAGTCAAAATTCACTTTGCATTTGATTGCGAAATTATACATAAACAACTGCGAAGTTGAGGCACACAATAAGAAAAATCTGCAAAATCTCTCATTTGGATACAAATAACAGAGGCAAGTATGGGAATGAATGAAATTACAGAATGTTATATGTCTCCACATAATAGATTTACGCAAAAATTAAAAAATTAATGATTATATTGATTAACCGTAAATGCAAGTAAGAATTGTTTTAATGAATGCGGGTCAAAATGAAAGAAACTCATATATTAAGGAATATGGAAAACCAAAATAATTCGCAAATACATAGAAAGGAGGAATAAATTTACAAGTATTACAGAAGATTAAAGAAAGAAACAAAGACTATTTCTTAGTTGATCCATCATCATATTCATCAGACTTATCCCCTTCTTCATTTGCATCAGAACTTTTATCTCCATCAGAACCTTCATCACCATCAGATTCTTCGTCATCAGCTTTGCTATCAGAAATAGTCAGACTAGGAATGTTCTTTGGGATCTCCTCCAAAAGACAAGGATAATAAGAATGAGGAATACTGTGGTCATCTCAAACCATTTGAATAGTTTGATTGCGAAAATGCATATCATCGTTCTTAAAGTTCGCAACAGTGATCTTGATTTGATTCTTTAATCTAGAATACTTATCGTTGCGAGAAGAAAGATTCTTTGCGAGTTCCTCTTTTTCAGCTTCAAGTTCCTCAATTTTTTCGCGATATCTACTTTTAGAATCTGCGAGCAAAAGGCAATCAATTAATAACTTGGTGAAAAGTCATAAGAAACAAAAGTTTAGTGAAGAAGAACAGTTAATAACCTTCTCTGTCAGAAATCATATCTCTAATCAAGGCTGTATGCTCAACTTGGAGACTAACATCTACACCTAAATCTTTTATGGCATCGTCTAAGATTTTCGCATCCCAAGCGAATTCATTCTCATTATTTATAAGGAGACGAGAACGAATTTGGTTTTCTCTTTCGCAGAGCTCGGTATTCTTGCGGTTAGCTTCATCTCGTTTAAGTTGAACTTCAAGAAGGGTCTCTTGGAATTTCGCCAGAGCCTTAGCACCTTGATCATAGATGTGGTCCTTATCATCTATGATACCGCTAATTTTGGTTCTTAGCTCATTGATTTTCTCTTTAAAATTAAGAAAGAGACGCTTAAATCGATTGGCTAAGCCTAAAGGGACAAAAAATGCTTCAGCTCGTGTCTACTAGATCTATGGTCAATCTCTAAGAGGCGAAATTTGGATCTTAGTTCATTCAAAGAAAGAGATGAAATTCTATCATTTGAGAAGCTATTTAAAGATTTATTAAGACGCTCAATAAGAGTATCATTATCCAAGGCATTAGGAAACGAACGAAGAATGGTGGATTCATCAGAAAGACCATAAATGTCTGCAAAAAGGATCAATTAAATAAGATAAAATAACATGATGAATGAATGAAGAGAAAGGAGAAAAGTAACATACCATAGAGTTGATTATTAGCTTGCTGAAGACTAGAGATTTTATTCTTGTACGAAGAAGAATCAATTTCTAGTTGTTGTTCTTCTTGCGAAGATCTTTGACTTTAATTTCCAATTCCTCATTCTTTGCACGAAATTGAAAATTCTTCTTTTCAAGAATTTCGCGTCTTCTCTCCAGATCTGAGGCAACGGCGAAAGAAGCTTTTCCAGCCTGCGAGAAAATATAAAAAGTATTAAAATAGAAAGAGGTTTTTATTTACGGTAATGAAGAAGTAAAAAGACGAAAGCATACCAGACTATTGAGAGAATGCAGGAAGTTGGGAGTAATCGATCTAGAAACTCCGCGAAGAGAATTTTCATCATCCAGTAAAGGAACATCGCAAATTGTAGCGAGAGCTTTGCAGGTATTATCGAATTGACTATCTCACATTCCTTGCAAAGAATCAGAAAAGAGGTCAGAGAGCTTAGCCATAGAAGATTCAGATGGAGAATCTTCATTTACAGCAAGATCATCATTATCCTCATCATTCTCATCACTCTCGGAATTCTCACGAGAAGGAATATTTGAAGGAGAGGAAGAACGGATTTTTCTCTTCTTTGAAGGAGGAGTAGTTGATTTTTCCCTCCGAAGAGCACCTTTGCCTTTATCACCAGTCTTCGCAACATGGGCATGCTCTTCTATTTCAGCAATAACCTTCACACACAGATATAAATAAGAAATAGAGGCAACATTATATTGTTTAAAATCATAAGAGAATATTTCTTACCTCATCTGTGTATGAGCGAAGAGCTACCAAGGTACTAGCCTTCCCAGTCCTTTGATAGTTATCTTTCAGTTTCTGGATCTGTAGAATTTCGCAAGAATCAGCGAACAAAAGAATAAAGATAAATGAAGAAATGTAAAGTGGGTGAAATTAGAAGAGACATACCTCTTTCTCCTTCTCGGGCCAAGAGAATACCCAAGGTTGATAGGAAGCGAGATTCTCAAGAAGAACATTTGACCCAGCAATGTAAGGTCCTTTCAGCATCAAGGGAAAAACACACCAGTTATCATCTTTAGATTGGCGATGAGTTGTGTTCTTACCAGAATGCCAATCAATGTCTTGCATGAGTATTTTAGCTTCATCGATGTTATCTTTCCTTTTCAAGCGAATACCCCGGCGAGTATTCTCTTTCTTCATGGAGATCAATTCGTAATTCTCAAAGAAACTCGCTACTGTATATTTTTCAGCGATTATCTCCAAGTCTGCGAATTTAGGATCCCTAAGTTCTTTGGAATAAAGAGATCCTTTACCAGCACCGCGGTTAGCGAACTCCAGCATCATACGGATGCAATCCCCACTCAATTGGAAGATAGCTCGTGAAAATCCCGAGTGAGCGAGAATTTCATAGAATAGAGGAATATATGGATCATAAAGAGGAATGGGGAGACCTGCGAGAATCTGACCTAGCAAAATTATGATTGATTGATCATCACAATATTGATCAGATAAAATTTTGATAGAAAGAATTGACTTGGCACTTTCACCAGGAATGGTAGAAAGTGTGAAACCTTTCTCAGCAAGATCTTTTTGTATGTCTTTTAAATTTTTCTCATGTTTATGGCCACTTGGAGGCATATCTGAATATGAAGTATGGGAATGGATAAAAAGTAAGAAGATTGAAGAGGGAAGAATTACAGTAGCAGAACTTACGGAAGAACAATAGAGTTGCAGAGATGAGATAATAAAAAGAGAAGAGAAAGTAAAAAGAAAATGGAAAGAAGAGTAAGAAGAATATATAAAAAAAAATTTTTACTCGAAGAAATAAACACCATTAATGCGAAAAGACGTGAGCGGTTGAAAAGCAGCGGTTACAGAAGACGTGTCAAGAAATAGATGGAAGAAAGAATACGTGTGATAAATATAAAATATGAAGAGATGAACAGCTTTGGCATTTCTCACATCATTATCTACTTCGCAGAGAAGATATGAGAAGAGGAAAGATGTAGGATCAGAATCTCGCAGCAATAATGCCTCAGCGAAATTATTAACAACACAACACGGCAGCGTCGCGGAATAACTTCAAAAACGAAATAATAAACGACGTCAGCTAAATCATGAGAAAAATGTGATGGTCTTGCGAAAATTAGAGAGTTTGCGAGATTAACATTTGTAAGGTCGCGAGAATGTCGCAAGCCATGTCCGAAAATAAATGACATATTAGCTGTCATCCACTATATAATTCCCTATAAATAACCGCTCAGTGGTAAAGGAAAGGGGAGATATTTTTTTGAGTGAGAAACAAGTAAATAGGAGAGAGAAAATCTAGAGTAGTGATTATTCTTGATTCCTTTATCTTTTCTTATAAGATTGTTCAAAGATTGATCAATAAAATTAAGATTGTTAATCTAAATGAGTTGAATGTTAATGAAATCTTGTGAGGGGTGTAGCGTAGGATTTCCTGCAACTACATATGAGACGAAGATGTTTGTGATTACTTTTATCTTGCCTATTGGATAAATTAATCTCGAGTCAATTATTTCAATTGTACTCAATACGATAGAACCGGGCAAGATCAGAACACGCAACTATAAAGAAAATAATTGGGTCTGGCTTCACAATCCCAATGAAGTCTTTCAAGTCGTTAACCTACAGGGTCTCAATAGAAACCTAAGGTTAAAGGAGAATCGACTCTAGTTTATGCAAATACAGTAACACACTGGAGGTGTGGGGATTAGTTTTCCCAGTTGCTAGAGTTCTCCTTTATATAGTTTTCAAATCAGGGTTTGCAATCCAAGTTACATTGGTAACAAAGTATTCAATATTCATCGTTAGATGAAAAACCTGATTCAACTAAGCTAATAACTTTCAACCGTTAGATCGAACTTAGCTTGTTACACACAAATGAAATGTACCTTCATTTAGGTTTATGTAACCGTACCAAAACTTGTACACCATGTTGGTTCACAAATAGTTAACCGAGGTTATCCATATGATTACTCTCATATCAACCTTATTCATCATAACCATAACTAGTTCAAATGACTCAAATGAAACTAGTTATAGAGTTGTTCAATTACTACATTCTCATAGAATTATACAAGAACACAATTGAAGCAAAATCGGCTTGGTTCACTCAAATAAATCATGAGCATTATAGCCACGGTTTGGAATTACATTCCTTATTATATAATGTTTATGTTCATGTTCACAACCGATTTTAGAACTTTAACCTTCAAGTATGCAAACGGGTACGCATACTTGAAATACCCGGACTAAGATTTGGTTTCGCCAGTACGCAAACTGGTACGCGAACTTTCAATCCCAACAAAAATTCTCGGACATGAACCTGTACGCCAGGTTCCCGTATTTCTCAAACCAACAGGTACGCAAACTGTGCGCATACTATGGTTCACAGACATGGATTACATTTGTGCAAGAGTGCACAACATGACATATCCACTAATGGTTAAGTGTTCTAAAATCTTATTTCAATCATTGAAACTTTCTTAGAGGATGATAATAGCCGTTTTCACACACTATTAGCAGCAAAGAAATTTTCAAGTTATTGAAATAATCATAACGAAACATTCCAAGGAAACACCAAATGATTGTATCACACAAACCATGTAAGATGTTACTCGGAAATTTTCAAATAATATAAGATGAACTTGGTCGAAGCGAAAGCTTGCCAACACATATTTCGAGAAATATGTAAGTGAGATAAACTCAGCTCGAAATCTCAAATGTGTATATAGAAAACTATATCGTAATACGATTTATGTCTCAGTATAGTAAATAGAGTAGAAATAGACTTTCCAAGTGATAGATGAGTTTCAGTCTCCACATACCTTTTGTCGATGAAGTTCCACAAACTCCCCTTAGTAGTTCTTCGTCTTCAAATGATGAATGTCGTGAAGTCTAAGCTCAACTACACAATTTATGTCCTAGTCCGAGACATCTATAAATAGGCTAGAAATCAAGACTTGTAGTTTTGATCACTAACATTGACAAACATGCTTAAGATAGCAAAGCATGTGAGTTCGACCGAGCAGTGCTCTAACAATCTCCCCCTTTGTCAATTTTAGTGACAAAACTATCAATACATATGGATTACAAAATAAATAAAAATTTGTAGCTTCTCATCCAAATGCTTGATATCCTTGGCATCTTCAACACGACTCGAAATATTCGTCACTTACAAGTACTCCATGATTCTAAACGTGTTCAACTCGGCATCATAGTTGTTGAAGATCCATAGCGATAACAATGAGAAAACAAATGCTCTCAATCAGTGTTATACAGTGTCATAGTATTATTACACAACATCAAAATTCAATTGTGTCACAACTTTGACAACAATACTACGGTGATATGTATCACTCCCCCTTATTCAATACTTCATCTCAACATGAAAACCACTCCCCCTTACATAATGATCCGTAAACCATATGTATTTGTAGTATGAAACTACACATTAATTCTCCTCCTTTTTGTCAATATAAATTGACAAAGGTACGAAAACTAGTGGGATCCTCATAAAATTTTCATAGAGATACTTCATGACCAAAACAGAATAACATACCAACTTATTTTGATGCAATCATAAAGCCGAAACTAAATGCATTCATCAAGGAGTTTATAAAGATACAAGATAACCCCTATAATATTCCACAGCTGCAGTCCCCACAAAGATTTGGCAATTAAGCACAAGTTCAATTAAGAACTCTCCCCCATAAAATGTCATTCCCGAAAGAACAACAAAGGCGAACTTGCTTTTATAAGAAAAGAAGGATTTCTTTGGACATAACCAAATCACATGAAAACATGAATTTGAATCCAAAACTCTCAATTGAATCAACCACAAAATAATCAATTCAATTGGTCATGCTCGACATAAGAGAACTTACAGAGCAACACATTATATGCACAAAAATGTGGATCGGAGATCGACCAATACTGCGGAATATACAAGAATTCATTCTATTTTTCATCACTATTTGCACAATGACATATAATAAACATATTCCTTGTAAACAAAAGTTCATCCTTTCTTCCATCAAAATTTGCATAATGACATAAAAGGCTTAACTTTTGTTTGTCAAAAGTTCATTCTATCTTTTATCAATACTTTCATACCGACATAATAGAGATAACTTTTGAACAAGTATGGGACTGTCACAGGTTCACAGACGTAAACAACATATCCCATAAAAATTTGCAATATATGGAACCATAAAGATTAATACTGCAAAAATCATCTTCCAAATCAACTTTAGGATTTAAATAAATAAATCTAAAACATTGCAAGATGAAAACATTTGGCAATAGCTATGTGTAATCACAATAATTTCTATTCCAAACTCTAGTAATCCTTCTCAAAAACAAGAATAAATTCTCATAAGAAGTTTCCTAGGCATCAAGACAAACTCGTAATGCACATATAAGATGATTTTTCCTTAGAGGGTAGAATCAATCTTTTTCGCCCGGATTTTCACCAAGAATAGCTACCAAAGGCGTATAAAAATATTTTCTTAACAAAGAAGAACATACAAAGTCATTAACGACCATGCACCATAGTTCACATGATTGTGAACATTCAAGAATCCCACATCAATGCGTACTACTGCCGATTCTTGAACTTCCTTGTTTGTGATTCACCAACAACATTCTTTTAAAAGCTACAAATGATCTTAGAAGAGTATTACTTCAAGAATCCAATTGCCCAAGTCCAAGAGAAGAGGAACAAGTGCGACGAAACGGAGCAAACCACTCAAAAACAAGAGACAGGACAAAGACCAATCTTAACTCTTCCAAATTCAAGAATTATCATCTCCATTTTGAAGATAATTCAAAGAGGAAGATAATGCAAAAAGAATGAGGTCATTCCAAGTTCGGACGAAGAAGATACGGCCAAAACAAGTTTACCGAATATCGACGTCTATAGGCAAGTATGCATACGGGTATGCAAACGGATTTTCAGTATGCAAACTGGTATGCAAACGAATTTCCCTGGATTTTATTACAAAAACTCATTTGTAAACTGGTATGCAAACAGGTATGCATACCTGAAGTGTACCATGAAGGCCAAAACATCTCGAACAACTATTTTCAAACCGGAACATTTAAGAACCTTAAACACAAATCCAGTTAGGTAGACATGAACGATACACAAGGTACATAGATAATCACAAAACTTGCTCAAGTTTAGAGACATACCTTTTTAGAAGAATCCGATCGAATTCTACAGCGTTACCAAACATTCAAAATCATAGCCAACTTAATATGTGTGCCCCAGTTCTTGTGCTTCCCTCACCGTATACATAACATGGCATTTCTTGGTGAGGATGCACTTTCAACACAATCAAGTTGTGTTGAGGTGAACAATGTCTTTCTCACCATGGTACCAAGAAAGAGTTTCTTTCTAGAAACTCTTACATCTTGTAGTGTTGAGAAACACCCAAGGAACTGTTTTTATAAGTCTATCAAACAACTTCAAGAGAACCCAAAAAGATTTGTGTTTCTGATTTCTTCTTTCCCAACTTAGAAAAATAGTTTATGCAGATAGTTTTTAGTACTGCGAAGGAAACTCTTTTGATAAAAAGAGACATCCTAGCTTCTTCATAAAAGAAGACAATGCTACCATCTTGATAGGAAGTATCAGGAATTAAGCAATGAATCGCTTCATGCTTTGAAGTGATATACTCAGATGACTGAGATTTAAAATCCTCTTGTAATTCGTTTAGTTTGTTACAATTAATTGAATTACGCAGAGGAGGAGCATTGCTCTCACTGATTAGAAAATCAATGTCGACTTCAACATGAATGTTATTCCTCATAACTTGATTTAGCTTGTCAAGAGATTCTTGTTCTTTCTGGAGATATAACTCAACATCAAGAGATAAGCTTTCAAGTTTCTTTTCAAGACCAGAAAACACTTCAAGGGATTTTAAACCTGGTGGAGGTTTAGATAGAATTTCTTTTACATATTTCATTAAATCAGTCATAGAAGAAAATTCTGCAATCCCTGGATCTGATGGTGCATTTAATGAGATAGCACTACTGTCCATATAGTCAGATCGACACAAACACAGACTTATTAGGTCTTTAATGTGTTTTCCTGCTCTGATACCAATTGAAAATGTGGGGGTCTAACAACCACACCAAACAATTCGTTTGGTAATCTGAGAGGACTTAGTCCAATATACTTTCTAGAGAATCAACTAGATAGTCAGACTCAATCTAGAGAAAAGTATATCAAAGAGTTTAATATCTCTAACTCTTAATTCAATCCGCAATCAGCAAATAGAAATCTGCGATCCCGACTGAATATAAGAGGACTCACTTGAACGGTAACAAAGACCAATGTTCAAGTGTCAATCAATTTAAATCAACAACCCAAGGTCGGATATTCTAATTGATTAAACTTAATGCATTACCTGTGATATTTCAATTATATAACAAAATATAATGCGGAAAAGATATAACACAAAAACCAGAAGTTTTGTTAACGAGGAAACCGCAAATGCAGAAAAACCCCGGGACCTAGGCCAGATTGAACACCATACTGTATTAAGCCGCTACAGACTCTAGCCTACTATCAGTTAACTTCGTACTGGACTGTAGTTGAAACCTAATCAATCTCACACTGATTCACGGTACAATTGTGTTCCTTACATCTCTGATCCCATACGCACTTGATTCCCTTATTTGATCTCACCCACAACCAAGAGTTGTTACGATTCAAAGTCGAAGACTTGATAAGAAAATCTGTCTCACACAGAAAAGTCCATATATTGAATAAATTTATCTCCAACAGAAATACCCAAGATTTTTTGTTCCGTATTTCGATAAATCAAGGTGAACAGGAACCAATTGATAAACCAGACTTATATTCCTGAAGAACATCCTAGTATTATCAATCACCTCACAATAATCTTAATCGACTAGCGAAACAAGATATTATGGAATCACAAACGATGAGACGAAGATGTTTGTAATTACTTTTATCTTGCCTATCGGAGAAATTAATCTCGAGTCAATTATTTCAATAGTACTCAATTCGATATAACCGGGCAAGATCAGAACACACAACTACAAAGAAAATAGTTGGGTCTGGCTTCACAATCCCGATGATGTCTTTCAAGTCGTTAACCTACAGGGCCTCGATAGAAACCTAAGGTTAAAGGAGAATCGACTCTAGTTTATGCAACTAGTAACGCACAAGAGGTGTGGGGATTAGTTTTCCCAGTTGATAGAGTTCTCCTTTATATAGTTTTCAAATCAGGGTTTGCAATCCAAGTTACCTTGGTAACAAAGCATTCAATATTCACCGTTAGATGAAAAACCTGATTCAACCAAGTTAACATCTTTCAGCCGTTAGATCGAACTTAGCTTGTTACACACAAATGAAATGTATCCTAATTTAGGTTATGTAACCGTACCCAAACGTGTACACCATGTTGGTTCACAAATATTTAACCGAGGTTAGCCATATGATTACTCTCATATCAACCTTATTCATATAAACCATAACTAGTTTAAATGACTCAAATGAAACTAGTTAAAGAGTTGTTCAATTGTTATATTCTCATAGAATTATACAAGAACACAATTGAAGCAAAATCGGTTTGATTCACTCGAATCAATCACGCACATTATAGCCACGGTTTGCAAATTACATTTCCTTAATATATAAATGTTTATGTTCATGTTCACAACCGAATTTAGAACTTTAACCTTCAAGTATGCAAATGGGTACGCATACTTGAAATACCCGAACTAAGATTGGGTTTCGCCAGTACGCAAACGGGTACGCGAACTTTCAATCCCAGGAGAAATTATCGGACATGAACATGTACGCCAGTACGCAAACGGGTACGCATACTTAGGTTCCCGAATTTCTCAAACCAACGGGTATGCAAACGGGTTCGCATACTATGGTTCACGGACATGGATTACATATGTGAAAGAGTGCACAACATGACATATACAATAATGGTTAAGTGTTCAAAACTCTTATTTCAATCATTGAAAATTTCTTAGAGGATGACAATAGGGGTTTTCACACAGTATTAGCATCAAAGCAGTTTTCAAGTTATTGAAATAATCATAACGAAACATTCCAAGACAATACCAAATTATTGTACCGCACAAACCATGTAAGATGTTACTCGGCAATTTTCACATGGTATAAGATGAACTTGGTCGAAGCGAAAGCTTGCCAACACATATTTCGAGAAATATGTAAGCGAGATAAACTCAGCTCGAAATCTCAAATATGTATATAAAAAACTATATCGTAATACGACTTATGTATCAATATAGGAGATAGAGTAGAAATAAACTTTCCAAGTGATAGATGAGTTTAAGTCTCCACATACCTTTTGTCGATGAAGTTCCACAAGCTCCCCTTAGTAGTTCTTCATCTTCAAATGATGAACGCCATGAAGTCTAAGCTCAACTACACAATCTATGTCCTAGTCCGAGACCTCTATAAATAGGCTAGAAATCAAGACTTATAGTTTTGATCACTAACATTGAAAAACATGCTTGAGATAGCGACACATGCGAGTTCGACCGAGCAGTGCTCTAACACATTAATTCTCCCCCTTTTTGTCAATGTAAATTGTCAAAGGTACGAAAACTAGTGGGATCATAATGAAATTCTCATAGATATTCTTCATGACTAAAAGAAAACATATCAACTTTGTTTAGATGCAATCATATAGTCGAAACTAAAAGCATTCATCAAGGAGTTAATAAAGATACAAGAAAACTCCTACAATATTCCACAGCCGCACTCCCCACATAGATTTGGAAATTAAGCACAAGTTCAAATAAGAACTCTCCCCCATAAAATGTCATTCCCGAAGGAACAACAAGAGCGACCTTACTTTTGTAAGAAAAGAAGGATTTCTTTGGACACTAAAAAATTACATGAAACATGAATTTGTATCCAGAAAACTCAATTAAATTAACCACAACAGAACCCATGATTGATTTAATCGGAAATGCTCAATATAAGAGAACTTATGGAGCCGCACAGTACTTTCACATAGAAGTGGATCAAAGAAAGATCAATACTGCGGAATATTCAAATATTCATTTTATTTTTTATCAATATTTGCATAATGATATCATAGACCTAATCTTTGTAATCAAAAGTTCATCCTATCTTCCATCAATATTTGCATAATGACACAATGGGATTAACTTTTGACAAATATGGGACAATCATAGTTCACGGATGCAAACACACATATCCCATAATAATTTTTTGCAATATATGAAATCAGTAAAGATTAATACTACAAAATCATCTTCCAAATAAACTTTAGAATTTAAATAAATAAATCTAAAAACATTGCAAGATGAAAATCGTTGGAAATAACTATGTGTACTCGCAATAATTGTTATTCCAAAACCTAGTTATCCTTATTAAAACACAAGAATAAATTCTCTTAAGAATTTTCCTAGACATTAAGACCTTTGAAGAATTCTTTATCGTCCCCGAACTCCTTGTCATCAACAACCATTGGAACATAAGGTTCATGAAGAAAGGAGTAAATTCCAATAAACCTTCTTGACTGATGCCTGAAAGACGCATTTATGTGTCTAATATGTCTCTATTGTATGTATTGTTAGTGCTCAATTTTGTATTTATTGTGTTCTTTTATGTCTTTGTAGGAATTTTTAGAGAAATAAGCCCTTGCGACGAAATGGGCTCAAAAAGCAGTGTTTTACACCCCGGAGAAATGTATCGTAGGCACCCCAGAAATGCACCGGAAGCATCCCAGAAATGTCCCGGAGGAACCCATAAAAATTACTATTTCCACCCAATTGTTATTCGCACCCAAGCTCTGGTTAAGGGGCATCCATCTTCTCTTTAAATCCAAAAACAGCTTTTTGGCGGGAAAAATATATACAAAACTGGCAGATTTGTGATCGAGAAAATGAAGGTGTTTTAGTGCGATTAAATCGCTGAAATTTGGTGGGAAGTTGTGATATGGGATAGGGAACACATTGTGGGCATCGGATTCGATCGGAATTGATTGGAAATCCTGGTTTGAGTCACGATCTCAAAACAGAGCAATGTGTCCTGTAACACGAGTTTGATTGTGTGTTTGCCATGCATGGAGTGTTTTGGAGGATTTCGATGACTTCGGAGGCGTGGGGAAGGTTAACTAGAGCGTGCAGGATCAAAGTTTACGTGTGTAGAAGCCAAAAATGGAAATTATTGTTAAATATGGGCATCGAGCAATGACGGGATTAATGGGAGATTATACGGTGTTATGGTCGGATAATTTTGTTCTAAAACACTATAAATACAAGGCTAAAGAGATAGCGAAGTTTGGAGAGTCTTTGGGGAAAGTTTAGGAGTCGAGAGAATCAAAAGAACATTACGCAGAGAAGAGAAGAGTTCTGCTGGTGTAGTTGAAGACGAAGAACAAAATACTCTCCAGGAAAGTCGTTGAAAAATGTCGCTTAACTGCGACAATTTCCAATTCCTTTCCCGCGACTTAGAAACAGTGCTTACAGCACTTCATTTGTATCGTTCTTCCCTGACGCTTCATGTGTGTTGCAAAGTACAGTCGAATATTGATTTTTTGACATTTCTCTTTATTGTAATCAACTTTTGAGCATTAATAAAAGATTTTGAGATGTATTACACCATGATGAGCTAAACTCAATCCCAGGGGTGACGGAGGAAGCCATTCACACAATATTTATGTTGTAATTGTTATTTATTTAATTTTTGCAATATTTTTATATGATTAATTGCATTGAAAAAATATGATTTAAATGGTTTTTATTAATCAATTGTATTTTCTCTTGATAATGCATGCTTAGTTTTATACTCTTGATGCAATGAAGCATTATGCTTGCGACTAACATTTGATATTTTGGCAATTATTAAGAATCAAA
The DNA here is from genome assembly GCF_003573695.1 of Papaver somniferum. Lineage (NCBI taxonomy): Eukaryota > Viridiplantae > Streptophyta > Magnoliopsida > Ranunculales > Papaveraceae > Papaver > Papaver somniferum. Next base: position 15,312,025 of record NW_020621603.1, on the reverse strand, counting down.
TCAATTGTTTAATTTTCATAATTAATAATTAAACAACATTACATAAATATTGTTGAATGGTGGAATCTTCACCTCTATTTTTCTCCATAAAAATTCACATCACTTTGTTTAATTTTGTTACATTTCTAAGTTTTTTTTTAAAAAAAAATCTATCTTCACAAGTCTGAAAAGAACCCTGTTTTAAAACCACTATCTACAACAACATTTGAAAATACATCAATTTTTGGCGCCGCCGACGCGGACCTGTGCTTAGGTAGAATTTTTTTTTAGGTTTATTATTTTTTTTAGAATTGTTTGTTCCTTTTTACGTTTCTTTTTGTCTTTATTTTGCAGGTTCAAAGTGAAAACTAAGGACTTGGAGAGGAAAAAGCTTAAAGCGAAAAGCAAAAAGAGAAGAAAAGAGGACAATTTTAGGACTTAATTTTTAATTCTTTTAGAGTGTGTGAGGAAAACTGTAATTTTATTTTATTTTTTCTTTTTGAACTTTAAATTGGACTGGACATTTGGACTTTAATTTTTAAACCCTACGGAAGGGTACCCTTAAATACAAACTGTGTGCAGGGAAGGACGGTGATTACAATATCACCTCGGCCCCTCGGGTTCGCACACGGCATAGAAGTCGTGGCCCGATTCGACGATAACGGTTCATCCCCCGTTTGGTACGGGAGGTAAGTCCAATCGAAACACTCGTGAATCCCCTGCAAGCGAGTTACTATACTCCTTAAGGTGCTAATTGTTTGAGGACGAACCAGAATGTCTTTATTTTCCTAGTAAAGGGCAAGTCCTGGCCTAAACAAGATAAGGGTTCGGATTTCATCACCGCTCTCTTCTTGCCCGCTTTAGGAGAACAAAACCTAACGCGAACCCAAGCTTTAAAATCTGATTAGAAAGAGACCTATAGGGTATCGAGCTTGTTAGGAAAAATTTTCGAAGGATATTGGTTATTCTTTTAGCATACTTCGAAGTTCATGACGGTTTCTATGAGTTGAATGCGTGACTGTGCCGCCTTGTACTGCGGTGAGGCCTTGGGTATCAAAGCTCCACTGAGCTTCCCTCGCCTCAATTCAACTTACTTTGACTCGGATTGATTCTAGAGGGGTTTTCTTAAATTGTAACGAATTCCCTTTCGAAGGATTAGAAGCTGGTCTAGAAACAATCTAAGTGGAGCCATCATGCTTGTTGTTTGCTAGAAATCTCTAGGTTTGTTGTGGTAAAGTCGAGTCAGCCTGCTGTGTGATTGCTAGAACCTTCCTGTTAGGATTTTTATTTCTTTTTGATTTTTTTTAGTGTATGCCCGATTTTGTTAATAGGGCTTGGAAAAGAGATACTCTAGGTCGATTGATTAGCGAAAAACCTAGTAGTTATTCTAATATAAGCAGGGAGCTCGAAGATTGTTCTTTTGAGAGCCCTGTTTTTGGAAACTTCAGTTTTGAGAATCTGTCTCTTTGTGAAAATCTCATAACCCCTAGTACTTCTGTTGTGCCAGCGATGGCAACTTTGAAAGATTACATGTTCCCAACTAGGGCCAACCGAGCTTCGTGCATTAAATTGCCAGCCACTACGGCTAATTTCGAGATAAAACCTAGTATTCTCCAAATGATCCCTATATTCTTAGGAAAAGATGATGAGAACCCTTATTTCCATATTAGAGACTTTGAGGAAATTTGTGGGACAATTAGAATAAGAGACCTTACTGATGAAGTCTTGAAACTTAAGATGTTTCCCTTTTCCTTGAGAGATGAAGCCAAGACCTGGCTGAACAACCTACCATCTGAATCCATAGAAACATGGCAGGAACTTATCGCTGCCTTCTATATGAAGTTCTACCCTAAGCATAAAACTGCAGCTGTTAGGCAGAACATTAGTACTAGCATGCAACAAGAGGGAGAGTCTCTTTATAGATTTTTAGAGAGATTCAATGATCTTCTATCCCAGTGTCCTCACCATGGATTTGATAAGATGAAACTTGTAGAGATTATTTATAATGGTTTGGACTATTCGACCAAAGCTATGGTCGAATCTATGTGCGCTGGTGAGTTCACTAGTAAAAATGCTGATGATGATTTTACCTTCTTAGGAGCTATCGCTGAAAAATCCCAACAGTGGGAGTCTTGTGTTGAACCCCCTAAAAGAGTCTTGGTCAATAGAAGTAGCACCAATGTGGTAGATACAAGTTTTGGTTCAGATGCTAAGTTTGCTGCTTTATCTAGAATGTTAGAAGCTTTGGAATTGAATCAGCCTAAAAATAGGTCCCTTGTTGAACCTAATAGAGCCTCCCAAGTCTCTAGTTGTGGAATAGAGCCCGATAACTCATTCTGGGAAGGTCAGGTTAGTGAAGAGCAAGCTCATGCTATCTATAACAATGCTAGGTTTGAAAACCGTCAGAAGTTTGACCCATACTCAGAGACCTACAACCCTGGTTGGAGAAACCATCCTAATTTTTCTTGGTCTAAGGATCAAAATAAAGGTCAATCTAGTAATTCTCAGCCTCCCCCAGGTTTTGGTTATGCTAAGAACTCTTCAGGTCAAACCCAGTTCCAGAACCCTTATGAGAATAGAATGACTAGCTTAGAGGAATCTTTTAATATGCTAAAAAAGAGCCAGGATATGCTATCTCAAAGCCAGGAAATGATATTAAAGAACCAGGTTACTTTTCAACAGGAAACCAGGCAGGATTTGAAGAATAATTCTCAGTCTCTTGCTAAATTAGAACTCCAACTCGGCCAATTAACTAAGTTCCTTACTGAGAGAGAAAATGGAAGATTTCCTAGTCAGACTGATCTTAATCCAAAAGAAGAGAAACCGTACAATCATGTGAATTCTATTACAAACCTTAGGAGTGGAAAGAAAATTGACAACAAGGTCACCATGCATGAAGGTGAACATACTGTAGTTCCACCTTCTACTTCCCAAGAGGAACCCGCAGCTGAGAAAACTGACACAATATCTAAGGATTCCCAAGAAATTTCTGATAGGACTGCCTTTGTGCCTAGAGCCCCATATCCACAGTTGTTAGCCCCAACAAAGAAGGGGTCGATTTTCAACAAGATAATGGAAACATTTAAGAAGGTGAACATCAACATTCCACTATTAGAAGCAATTAGGCAAATGCCTGCTTATGCCAAGTTCCTTAAAGATCTTTGTACAAGAAAGCGTAAGCTGAATGTCCATAAGAAAGCCTTTTTAGCTGGTCAAGTAAGTTCAATTCTTCTGAACCAAACACCCCCTAAGTATAAAGACCATGGATGCCCCACCATATCTTGTGTTATTGGTAATCATGTAGTTGATAAGGCATTGCTTGACTTAGGATCTAGTGTTAACTTACTCCCGTATCATGTGTACACCCAGCTAGGTCTTGGTAAGTTGAAACCGACCAATTTGACACTTCAATTAGCTGATAGGTCTGTCAAAGTGCCTCGTGGTGTCATAGAAGATGTTCTCATTGAGGTCGATAGGTTTATATACCCAGTAGATTTTGTTGTTCTAGATACCCAGCATGTTCAGAACCCAGGTGCTCAAATCCCGGTGATTCTAGGTCGCCCATTTTTGGCCACATCTAATGTTGTCATCAATGGTAGAACCGGACTTATGAACATATCTTTTGGTAATATGACTTCTGAGCTAAATGTATTTAATGTCATTAAGTCTTCTGAAATAGATGATTTAGAAGTGGTGAAAATGATTAGCACTGTAGCTCCTGATCAGTTAGCCTGCAGTATGTTTGATAATCCTTTATTTGAGGAACCCGTTACTGATTCGGAGGAGATAAGCATGACGAACACCTTAGTTGATGAGCCTATGATAGAGATTTTCTTCGATAATCCTTTATACGATGATGTTGTTCGTTTAGATGACAAGTCCCCAAGAGAAGTTAGACATTGTGTTGACTTTATGGACCCTAGAATCCATCCCATAGATTTTGGTCCATTTGAGGATAGTGTTCACCCTAAGTTTGGGGGTAATGATGATTCTAGTGATCGGCAAGCATCCCTAATTGAAGTCCCTAACTTGGGACTCGAGCTTTGTGCCTGTAAGGTCTTACTTGAGTTTCTTCAACTCTGCTACCTGATCCTCCCGATACTTTCCATGAGGAAATCCAGTTGTTAGAAACAAGTCATCCAGTTGAACCTAATTTCCTAGACACTCATATAGAGCCCAAAGGGACACCCCAGATAGATCTAGTTTCCTTGAGAAAAGCCCTAGATAAAGTTAGGCTCTGGTTACTCATTTTTATAATCCAAGATGGTAGTTCTATATTTGTGTCAGCTCTTTTTGGTTCCGAGGACCCGCAGCTTTTTCGGCTATTGGTATATGACTTTGGAAGGTGACAATACTTTTTGTGGTATTTGATGTCTGGCTGAAGACTTTAAACTTAGCACTTCTAGGGAGGTAACCCTTTTTCGTGCAACACGGTAATATCTTTCCTTAACCCTTATTGCTTCAAGTGGTAACACTTTCTCCTTGTTCATGCTTTTAATTTTATCTTTAGAACATTGAGGACAATGTTAGATTTAAGTTTGGGGGTATGGGAGAAACTTTTTAGTTGCAATAAATAAACTCCAGAGCCTAGAAATTTACGCCTATTAAGGATAGCACTAACCAATCTAAGTGGATGGAAACATTTTTGCTTTAGGAGTTGAGGAACCAATCTGACTAGATGGAAAAATCTATAGAGTCTATTCATAAAAGCACAGAGCTCAGGTGTTAGAATTAACATGATAGTTTCGCCATATCTCGTCGAGTACTTTTCACTTTCTATTTTTAGTTTTCTTTTATTTCAAGTGATTTGGTGGGGCACACGATTCAAGTTGTTACCTTTGCTAGGGTGAAATAGAGTGACTGAGTTACCTTTTCAAAAAAAAAAAAAAAGACCGGATCAGTTAGACCAATCGGAATAAGTATTAACACTTGGATAGCAATATGCGTGTGTTCTCCCTGTTTCCGTCGCCTAAGAAAGCGTGGAATGCAGGACCCGTGGGAACTATCGTGTAATCTGCTGACAAGAAGCATGCGCTTGGATCAAAAAGATCTATTCATGCCGTTAGTTCAAAAAAAAAAAAAATTGGTTCTATGTAGTCAACCACTGGTTCCCTTGTATATGCCAGTTTGTTGATCTAGATTTAAGTTATCGACCACTGGTTCCCTTGTATATGCCAGTTGTGTTGATACTAGTCAGACCGGTATCTCAGTCATTTAGGTTAGGTTCATCTTGGCAGAGGCCTTCAGACAGATATGGGAAACACCGTTCGCTTTTCAACCATCTATATTTTTCTTTTTTCATCTTCTTAATCTTTTCATGTGATTAGTCTGACTCCGAGAATGATATCCATCGTGAAACTATCTTAGTAGAGCTCTGTCACTTATATGAATTTTCGTATGCTTGAGTGCAAACTCGTGTACAACAATTGGAATTTCGCATCAGGGTTCTTCCTCTTAGAGTCAATAATTGTATGCCAACCAAGGAGGTTCTTTAGTGCTTTCCAAGGTTTTGCGTAGATATCTAGGGTATGGAGTAAAGTTTTTGTGGGTACACCTCTGGTAAACCCTCCGTAGACAACACTCCGCCGCTAGGGCCACCTAGGGGTTCAAATGATTTTCCTTTCTAGAATAAATTTGCTCGAGGACTAGCAAATAATAAGTTTGGGGTGTTGATAGACGCATTTATGTGTCTAATATGTCTCTATTGTATGTAAGTGCTCAATTTTGTATTTATTGTGTTCTTTTATGTCTTTGTAGGAATTTTTAGAGAAATAAGCCCTTGCGGCGAAATGGGCTCAAAAAGCAGTGTTTTACACCCCGGAGAAATGTATCGTAGGCACCCCAGAAATGCACCGGAAGCATCCCAGAAATGTCCCGGAGGAACCCATAAAAATTACTATTTCCACCCAAAAATTACTATTTCCACCCAATTGCTATTCGCACCCAAGCTCTGGTTAAGGGGCATCCATCTTCTCTTTAAATTCAAAAACAGCTTTTTGGCGGGAAAAATATATTCAAAACTGGCAGATTTGTGATCGAGAAAATGAAGGTGTTTTAGTGCGATTAAATCGCTGAAATTTGGTGGGAAGTTGTGATATGGGATAGGGAACACATTGTGGGCATCGAATTCGATCGGAATTGGCTGGAAATCCTGGTTTGAGTCGCGATCTCAAAACAGAGCAACGTGTCCTGTAACACGAGTTTGATTGTGTGTTTGACATGCATGGAGTGTTTTGGAGGAGTTCGATGACTTCGGAGGCGTGGGGAAGGTTAACCAGAGCGTGCAGGATCAAAGTTTACGTGTGTAGAAGCCAAAAATGGAAATTATTGTTAAATATGGGCAGCGAGCAATGACGGGATTAATGGGAGATTATACGGTGTTATGGTCGGATATTTTTGTTCTAAAACACTATAAATACAAGGCTAAAGAGCTAGCGAAGTTTGGAGAGTCTTTGGGGAAAGTTTAGGAGTCGAGAGAATCAAAAGAAAATCACGCAGAGAAGAGAAGAGTTCTGTTGGGGTAGTTGAAGATGAAGAACAAAATACGCTCCAGGAAAGTCGTTGAAAAGTGTCGCTTAACTGCGAAAAATTCCAATTCCTTTCCCGCGACTTAGAAACAGTGCTTACAGCACTTCATTTGTATCGTTCTTCCCTGACGCTTCCTGTGTGTTGCAAAGTACGGTCGAATATTGATTTTTTGACATTTCTCTTCATTGTAATCAACTTTTGAGCATTAATAAAATATTTTGAGATGTATTACACCATGATGAGCTAAACTCAATCCCAGGGGTGACGGAGGAAGCCATTCACACAATATTTATGTGGTAATTGTTATTTATTTAATTTTTGCAATATTTTTATATGATTAATTGCATTGAAAAAAAAATGATTTAAATGGTTTTTATTAATCAATTGTATTTTCTCTTGATAATGCATGCTTAGTTTTATACTCTTGATGCAATGATGCATTATGCTTGCGACTAACATTTGATATTTTGGAAATCAGCTTTTGGCAATTATTAAGAATCAAATCAATTGTTTAATTTTCATAATTAATAATTAAATAAAATTACATAAATATTGTTGAATGGTGGAATATCCACCTCTATTTTTCTCCATAAAAATTCACATCACTTTGTTTAATTTTGTTACATTTCTAAGTTTTTTTAAAAATTAAAAATCTATCTTCACAAGTCTGAAAAGAACCCTGTTTTAAAACCACTATCTACAACAACATTTGAAAATACATCAATGCCGAACCAGGGCCTTCTGAATTTCAAGAGTCCTAAAAACAATAGCTTTTATTTGTTGTATATCCTTTCTTGTTTCCTTCAACTCTTCAAGAACACCAGAAAACTTTTGAAGATTTGAAGGAACAACCCTTGGTTTTCTCACATTCCTCCTTTTTCTTTTCAAAGTTGAAGGTGCAGGAGATTTATCTTTTTCCTTCATGATTGATGGCTTAACAATCATATTAACATCCTTCCATCAGAAGACATAATGCTTGGAGTCTCCATAATGTGGTTGTGAATGAAATTCGCAAATCAGGCTCAACAAGCTATCTTGTGATAAAAAGAGTTTTTCAGAGAAGGAAAACGAAATGTAGGGTTACGGAACCTTTATACAAAAGAGGATTCACGTACGCACAATTCTTAACCCTAAAGAAGGCAGAATTGTCGATTTTAACCCTTCTTTTATTGATCAAACAGGGAAACCCTTTTCAATATCAATTAGATATGAAAAGATGGAAAAATTACAAACATGAAAAAATCGAAACCAAAAAGAAAAAGACAAAAAAAAAATATTTCTTTTCTTAAAGCCTGAAGTGTGCAATTTCTTGTCTCTTTTGAACCAACCACTTGAGACAAGATACACCAACAACACAATCAAGTTGTGTTATTGTGGAATCACAAACGATGAGACGAAGATGTTTGTGACTACTTTTTATCTTGCCTATGGGAGATTAAATCTTGAGAAATCTTAGAGAAGATAGTACTCAATACGATAGAAACAGCAAGATCAGAACACACAACTACAGAAAAAATAGTTGGGTCTGGCTTCACAATACCAATGAAGTCTTAAAGTCGTTAACCTATAGGATTTTGGAAAAAACCTAAGGTTAAAGGAGAATAAACTCTAGCCGCAACTAGTATCACACAAGAGGTGTGGGGATTAGGTTTCCCAGTTTCTAGAGTTCTCCCTTATACAGTCTTCAAATCAGGGTTTGCAATCAATGCTACCTTGGTAACAAAGCATTCAATATTCATCGTTAGATGAAAACTTGATTAGACTCGAGCTAATATATTTCAACCGTTAGATCGAACTTAGCTTGTTACACACAAATGAAAAGTGACTTCATTTAGATATGAATAACCGTACCTAAATGTTTGCACCTTGTTGGCTCAACAATATTTAACGGAAGTTAGCCATATGAACACTTTCACATCAACCTTATTCATCTTAACCATAACTAGTTCAAATTTCTCAAATGAAACTAGTTCTAGAGTTGTTTAATTGTTTATATTCTCATAGAAGTATACAAGACATAAATGAAGCAAAATCGATTTTGATTCACTTGAATCAATTGATAAACATTATAGACACGGTTTGCAAAATATTGCATTCCTTAATATATAAATGTATTAGTTCATGAACAAACAGATTTTAGAACATAACCTACTCAAGTATGCAAACGGGTGTGCATACTTTAGTGGCCAGACTAAGTTTGGGTTCGCCAGTATGCGAACGATACGCATACCTCCAAATTCAGTTGAATTTCCCCTAACTGAACTTACGCAAGTACACATAAGGGTATGCATACTAAGTTCCCGGACATTCATTAACCAACCAGTACACAATGGGTATGCATGTTATGGTTTCCGGACTTGGAATAACATGCAACAGTTTAGCATACAAGTACGCATACTGTGTTATATCCAATCATGGTTAATTGTTCTAAACTCTCATTCAATCATTGAAACATTCTTAGAAGGCGACAATAGCTGTTTCACACAAACTATTAGCTTCAAAGCAATTTTCAAGTGATCGAATGATCAATACGAAACATTCTGAGTCTACATCAAATGACTGTCTCACACAAATCATGTAAGATGTTCCCAGGCAATTTTCACATGATCATCTTTTGACTTTCGTCAAGAATATAAGATGAACTAGGTTAAAGCGAAAGCTTACCAACATATATTTTGAGAAATATGTAAGCGAGTTAATCTCAGCTCGAAATATCAAATGTGTATACTATAAACTCTATATAGCTATACGATTTTTGTGTCAATAGGAGACAGAATAGAAATAGACTTCTGAGTGATAGATGAGTTCAAGTCTCCACATACCTTTTGTTGATGAAGTTCCACAAGCTCCCCTTAGTATTTCTTCGTCTTCAATCGATAAACGTCGTGAAGTCTAATGCTCAACTACACTTACTATCCTAATCCGAGACTTAGCTATAAGTAGACAAGAAATCAAGACTTATAGTTTTGGCAACTAAACTTGACAACAAGCTTGAGATAGCAATGCTTGCGAGTTCGACCGAACAATGCTCTAATAAAATCCCTAATTTTCCCAATTTCTTCCCTAATCCAGGAAAACCCTAAACTCTTATTATCTCCTTCTCATCAATTGATGAACTTCATAATGATTCCGTAAAAACAAGATGTTGAACAATAAATTTCAATTTCAACTCAAATTCAAACAATAGACAGAACCAATATTTTCTTGCCCCCAAAATGATATTGATGCTCAAACTAAAGCCCTCAAATCCCCAAATCAAACTAGTACCAACTTGAGCAAATTCAGCACCCTAGAAACTAAAAGATTATTTCAGAATACCCACTTCGAAATTGAAAGAAACTGAAATAAAAAGAGACATGAATATTACATATTATCAAGGATAGCATCGAAAATCATCAAACACCCACTTCGGCGTCGGTTCGCGAAATTATCTTTTGCATAAAACCCATCAATAGATTCTGGTTCTTACTGCTCATTATCACTTGCTAAAGAAAAGATAGTAGCAGATTTCCCGTGTTCTTTATGATGGACTCTGAATGTAACAGATGGAAGAACAAATGAGAAATAAGTTCTTTTTTTTTTGAAGCATAAGAGAAATAAGGTATGGATGTTTGATCGGGCGATACACTTAATAATTTTTTTATGATATTGGATTTTAGGCTCAATTCAGGGGAACGATTGTAACCTCAGTGTGTTTACTCTATAAAATTAATTAAAATATGGTCTTAAACAGCCAACGAGGGTCAACGCAGAGTCCAAGTACCAAACCCTAAGTTGGAAAAAAGTTAGACCAATGACTAACATTGGACAAACCATAGGTACCAAACGTCAAACTCCAATATAAATCGTTCGGCAATCTGTATGGTCGACTTAAAATTTAGACTCAATCAAGAAAGATATCAAAGAGTTTTATCTCTTTCTCAATTTAATCAGCAAATTGAACAGATAGAAATCCGTGAGCCTGATTGAAGAGAGAATAGCTTGGACGGTACCAACGACCAATGTCTAAGTATCGATCAAGTTATATCCAACAAACAAGGTTGGATTTATCAACTGATTGAAATACGCATAGTCTGTGATATTTCAATAATTAATATAAAAATATAATGCAGAAAATATATAACACAGATACCAGAAATTTTGTTAACGAGGAAACCGCAAATGCAGAAAAACCCCGGGACCTAGTCCAGTTTTGAACACCACACTGATGCGTGTCGTAACCATAACAAGTTAATTAATATTTTTATACATAATTAACAAGTAATATAGAGTAGTCAAGTTCGTTCCCACGAGGAGCAAGAGGTTTTAGTTGTCTTATAATGTCACAAAGAGGGGGTGGGTGTGGGGGTGGGGGTGGGTGGGTGGGTATTGGTTTTAGATTTTATAAAACAAAAGAAAATAAACAAAGCAATTAAAAGATAAATGGAATCAATAAGAGAAATAAGATCAAGGAATTGTTCTTTGTTGCAAAACAATGATTCAAGTTATGTTTTTTTCCACTTTTATTAGTCACAGATTATCACCAACCTTAGATTAACAGGTTCGCTTAGCTAACCCTAAATTCCTTGTTTCACTGAGTAACAAGTCCCCTTAGTTATCAAATTATATTCTACAGAACCACCTTGAGGTTCGCTAATTCAATGATGCATTAAGATTTGTAAATTTAGGTTTGATACTAGTAGTTAGACTCGGTTCGCTCGGTCCACTTTCTAGCGTTGTTTTCACACACAATTGCTCCACAGAATCCCTCCACAAGGTCTCATGTTTTCTACTTGTGTAAAGAGTCAAGAAATGATTGCTTATCCCCTAACTTTCACTAGCTTTAGATTGAGTTAACGAATCGATTTAGTGTGCACTCTAAACAACCTATAAAACTATCATAAACATTCATATTAGTAAAAACAAACAATAATCATGTGAAAACTTCAAAGTAGATTTAAAACAAAACTCAAAATATGTTAAAAACTAGAAATTTATCCTCAATCAATAAGATAATTAGCACATAATTTGCAGTTCACAAAGAATAAAGAAAAGAAATATAGCAAAAACCAAAGTGTTGTGTGTGTAGAGACGTAGAGGTGTGGAGAGAAGTATAGAACTTCTCTATTTATAGGCTTCAATTTGCTTGCAATCTTCTTAGGATTAGGATCCTTTTCCCATTCAATCTCCAAGTCCTTGTCTTTGTAAAATTTCTCCACTTCTCTTCCAAATTCAATTTCAAGTCAAATTCCACATCCAATTCCAAATCCAAGTCTTCACAACCATGAGAGAAACTCACACAAAAATTTGTAACTTTGGGTCACCGGAAAAGTCCATGGATCACCGGAATCCGGTCAGGAAAGTCACTTCCGGTTGACTGAGATTCTTCTCCGTCGATGGAATATTCCATTACGTGCCGTCAAAGTTAACTGCTGATTTAACGGTCATCTGTTAGTCAATGAAGTCAAGGGAAAAGTCAGTCAGCTTCTCATTTAGCCAGTCTAACTCAGCTTAAGCATCTGATTCGGTCTCACTTAACGAGTTAGGTTTTCCGAGTCCTGAGTTGACGCACTTGAATGGAATGCCGTCCGAGTTTTGTTTGTTTTCGGTCATTTCTCAGGCCATTCTTTTCTTCATTTCCATGTAACAAATCCTAGCATACATCTAGTGCAGTTTAAGCAGTCATTCTTCGGTAACAACAACTCATCTTCCTTCTGAAACCATTCATTTCTGCCAAGAACTCATGACTTCTCAGCATCATAACCATCTTCTATTACTTTTCAGTTCACCCATCACCTTACTTGAACCAAAACCAAATATGAGATCAACCCAATAAACAACACCATCTCTTCTTTTAATCACTTATGTCTCTTCTTTCTTCTTCTTAACCAGCAACAACATCAATACCATCTTCTAATTTTGAATCTGACCTAACCATTGCAAATCCAAGGTGAACCCCATCTATTAGGAATATAGGGTCCAGTCAAGTCATACTAACTTGACTTGACCAAGTCTGTTGTTATAAATATATCTCCCCTGTATCTTAAGAAGTACTGTGTAATATTATTTTAAAACCAATTTCTAAAGATTTTACATGGTATCTATCGGGGGAAAAAACCACTGAAATTTTCTTCGATCCTAGATTTTCATCTCCATAATTTCTTTAATGGAGAATCAATATTTAGTTTCCGCTGCATCATCATCTTCAACATCAAAAGGTTACAAGAGGGAGAAGAAGAAAAAATCAAATTTGATATTAAAGAAGCTTTTACTTCCGTTGCCCTAATTATCAGAAATTTGAGGTGTTTTGGCTACAACGATGATGAATTTCTATTTGATAGAGGTAATATTTTTGATCCAATTATAAATTTTCTTAGTTCTAGATTTCAAATTATGGTTTTTCAACTTAGGGTTCTTGAAATTCCTGGATAATTGTTATGTTTCTTTACAAAGCCTTATTCGTCTTTTGAACCATAATCCTTCTCTAAAGCTGTTTCTTCATCTAATCCTTCAAAACCCAGCACTAGATCATCACCACCAACAACCTCATTTGCTCCCAAATTCATTACCAACAACTCAATTTTACTTTTTAAACCCAACAAATTATAATTTCTCACCGGTAAAATCAAATCCTCTATTTCTTCAATTAAACTTGTCTTGGTTTGATTTCATGAATAAATTTTGGTATTTTTTCAATCTTAAATTTTCACTACTACTGGTGCTGATTTGAAATTTTTAGGATTTCGGTGATTTCTTGTTCGTTAGAGAAGAAATTAGAGTTCTTGCTGTTTGAATGTCTATGAATGATCTTTTTAAGGGTACTAAACATATCAAGAAACAAGTAATTGAGAAATTTTAGTTAGAACTTAATCAATTTGGGCTACTGATTTACAATGAAAATATCACACATCTTGTTGATGTTGTTGTTACTAAGCTTTCTGAAACTCTTAGGGAAGCTAATACTAAATTCGATGTTCTACTTGACTCTGAGAAGTTGAAATTTGAGTATCTTAATAAAGTTAATGTGAAGTGTGATGGTTATGTTCTCAAGAGTGGAGCTGGTTCTACAAGTGCAATTGCTGGTACTTCAGATTAATGCAACCACCATGTGTGAAGATACTCCTGGTACTTCTAGTTCCTCAACTTGGATTTCTGCTTAAGGGGTATGCTTATATGTGAGTTATCAATCTATCAATTAAAGAAGGAATATTACTCTGTCGTATAAAACGGTTTAGAAGAGGCAAAAGAAGTTTGCAAGTATTGCGCCACAACTCCAACCACAGTCAGTATCCTTGGTTAGTAAGAAACCATCACCACCAGTACCTGAACCAGTACAGTCCTCATCACTACTAGCAACATCCGTGCACGTAATTGGTTCATCAACTTCAACACAATCATCCGTCTGTGACATGAACTCACTGTGACACCATCATTGTCGGTAGGGTCGTCATTGTCATCACCATCATCAGCAAATATAGAACTCCTGATTCACTGTGACATGAATGGGTTCAACTAATCAAAAACAGCAGCAACAACTTCAAGTCTTCAACATCAATCCAACAACATTAGCTTCCGGGTAATATGAACACTCATATGGGTAATAACTTTTTAATAACAATTTTCCCCATTTGTTCATTATTACTTCTTTTTATGTGAGTTTAACATATGAAGTAATAATTTTCAATACCTAACTGGTCCTAAAACATTTCAATAACCAGTTATATATGACTTGTTACTTCAAAACAAGTCATATCAATCCTTTACATATCTGGTCTTACAAACACCAGTTTCTAAACAACATTTTGAGTCTCTTAACCAACATAGAACACCAACAACATTTTGAGTCTCTTAACCAACAGAGAACACCAAAAAAAATACTAGAAGCTACTATTTCTAATGTTATTCAACTTGTATTGCTGCTAATTCTAGTGGTGTTGTTAATACTTCTACTGGTGCTTCAATTTTTAACAACTGATGTTATTGGCAACATTATTTTCCATACTTCCGTCTTTCTCTGCATAGTTGAGTATTGCTCATGTTTTCCTGCGCCAACGAGTTTTGTGTATCTTGCGCCATCACCTGCTTCTCATACTACCAAAGCTGCAACTATTTATCATTGTTCAAGGCAGGATACTTCAGTTTGGTGTCGTACAGTGCATAAAACCAAGCTTCACTATCTGTGTGTTAGTATTGATGATACTTTAGTGCTAGTTTCTTCTCTGCAACTTACTTCGTTTTTTTTTTTTTTGTTTATTATTGTGTCAGTTTGAGAGGGTGTAGTACTATCTTTTCTTTTTATTTTTCAAAATCTTACAGTGTCTGCCTGTAAGGTTTGAGGGGGGTGTATTAAGAATACAGGGTCTTGACTTGACCAAGTATGTTGTTATAAATATATCTCCCTTGTATCTTAAGAAGTACTGTGTAATATTATTGTAATACCAATTTCTAAAGATTTTGCACCATCTGTTCATAGCTTTAACCAACAACACCATCAAACCCATTTTTAACAATCTCTCGTGCTGATTCCTTCTCCGACTTCTTCAATGGAAACACAATGATCTTGAGGCAAAACCCATCTCTTATCAACATTCATTCGCAACCAATTCATCTGCTTATGTTCGATCTTCAAATCCCCATATCTGATACAATAACAGTAGCCTCAGATCCAAAACCTTGCTCTCAGCAGCACAATCAATTTGAACTCATCTTTGTTCTTCATCTCCTATCACGATTCCGCTCGAACTCTCATCAATAATCTTCAATTTCTTCTTTGAATCTCTCGATCTGCTCACGGTAGTAATGACAGCAGCTGATGCTTTTCTTTTCTCAATTTCAGCTGAAATGAATGAATGAATGAATGAATGAATGAGATGCAACATCTCTCGATTTTAGGTTTAGGAAGAATGAGGGAAGGATTTAGACACCCATTCACTTTTGATAAGGGCTAACTGATGTCTACAGCCCCTTAACCTCAGCTGGTTTGTCTTTAATGCTCCTCTAAAAAAGAGTTGCCCCTTAGATTTAGCTCGGCTCCAAATATTATCGCCTGTGAAATGATCATTTTACCCTTTCTTTCTCAGTTCAGATGGTATCTTCTTGTTTTCCTCCATATGACTCCAAAGTATGTATAAAACTCAAAAAATACGTAAAATGCATAATTTACAAGAAAAATAGCAAAGAAATCATAAACAATAGATAGTAAATAAGGTGTAATTCTACACCTATCATACATTGTATTAAGTCGCTACAGACTCTAGCCTACTAGAAGTTAACTTTACACTGGAATGTAGTTGAGCCCTAATCAAGTCTCACACCGATTAAGGTATATCCGCGTTCCTTACGCCTCTTGAATCACGCCAGATTCTGCACACTTGATTCCCTTAGCTGATCCCACCCACAACTAAGAATTGCTACGACCCAAAGTCGAAGACTTTATAAACAAATCTGTCTCCCACAGATAAGTTTATTATGATAAATAAATATGTCTCCCACAGGAAAATCGATGAAGTTTTATTCCATCTTTTGATAAATCAAAAAGAACAGGAACCAACAATTTATCCTGTCTTATACTCCCGAAGAGCAGCCTAGAAATATTAGTCAGCTCACAATAACTTAACTATATGGTGGTAGAAGAAGTTATTGCGGAATCACAAAGTCTGAGACGAAGAATTTTGTGATTACTTTTTATATCTTACCTATCGGAGATAAATATCGAGTAAATCTTAGAGAAGATAAAACTCAATACGATAAAACAAGTAAGATCATAATATGCAACTACATAGAAAATAGTTGGATCTGGCTTCACGAATACCAATAAAGTCTTCAAGTCGTTAACCTAATAATGGTTTTGGAAAACCTAGGTTAAAGGATAATTGACTCAAGTTTGCAACTAGGAACACACAGAAGTGTGAGGATTAGTTTTCCCAAGTGCTAGAGTTCTCCCTTATATATCCTTTCAAATCATAGTTGCTTATAATCAAAGCTAAGATAGGTTAGTAACAAAGCAATTGATATTCATCGTTAGATGAAGTCCTGACTTAAGATTCAAGATAAGTCTGCTTAGAAATTATGCAATTAATCTCCACCGTTAGATGGTCTTAGCTTGTTACACACAAAAGAAATATACCTATATTTGGATATGGATGGACCGTACCCAAACGTGTATACTTTGTTGGCTCAATAATAATTAACCGAAGTTAGCCACATTAACACTTCTAGCTTAGCCATATTCATCCAACACTTCTAGATCAAATATGAATATCAATCAATCATGATAGATAATCAAATGAATGTGATTTAATAGAGTTGTTCAATTGTTCACCATATCATAGAAATATTTATGAACCAATTGAATCGAAATTGGTTTGACTCATGATTGTACAAAGTACGTATACAAGAATGAATTCATGAATATTAATCCACGGTTTTCAAAGTTAATTTGCATTCCTTATATCATAAATGTTTTAGTTCATGAGTATGAAAATCATACATTACCGGTTTTAGAACTTGACCGCGGTATTGGAAAAATGGGTACGTGAACAGCAGCTCCGGACCTTGGCCTTGGCCAGCCGTTCGCAAACCTGGTTCGTGAACAACCGTTCCGGACCCAACTCAGGTAAACCCGTTCGCATACTAGGTAAGTAAACAAGAGTTCCGGACCTTCTTTGGTAAATCCGTTCGCATACTAGGTATGCAAACAAGGGTTCCGGACCTAAATCATCACAATACAGTTCGCATACTGAGTATACATACTGTGTTGTATCTATACATGGGTAATCGTTCTAAACTCTTATTTCAATCATTCAAATATCCTTGGAAGACGACAATAATAATCTTACACATACGATTAGCTTCAAGTAATTTTCAAGCGATTGAATGATCATTACGAAACTTTCCGAGTTAACATCAAATGACTGTCTCACACAAATCATGTAGGATGTTCAAGGTAATTTTCACATGATCATCTTTTGACTTAATATTTAGTTTCCAACAAATAAATTGTTTCCAACTAAACTCTCCAAGAATATGATGAACTTAACTAAAGTTGAAAGCTTTCAACACATATTTCGAGAAATAGATAAGTGAGATGTCGCGGTGTGCATAGTAGGGGCTATCCAATTAGTCTGCCTTTAATAGTTACTTGAGTGTGTTTAACATTTCTGTTTTTTTTAGTTATTGTCTGTTGGATATTAGACACGTTTCAGCTATCCATTGCGTACAATTAGACCTAATTATTGGTCATTTAAGCTGTAAGAGAAACATTATTGGGAGACATATGAGATTAATGAAATTTGTCCTTGTTGGTTGCGCTTCACAGCACAGAATATTGGCTTGAATCTTTGATTCAAGAGGTGTTTATCACCATTTTATCTTCTTTTCATCACTCTGTGTGTTTACTTGTTGTGCAATCACAACAATTGGTATCAGAGCCGTTCTATCCACCAATTTTTTTCCAATGACGCTCAAAGATGTTGCTGATAAAGCTACAACTAATGAAGCTGCTATCATTCAACTCAGATCTGATTTCAAAACCCTTTCCGCAGATCTTAATAAGCATATTGATATAGTGAAAGATAGTTTCAAGGAAACCTTACAAGAGTTTTATCAAAGAGTATGGTCGACTTAAAATTTAGACTCAATCAAGAAAGATATCAAAGAGTTTTATCTCTTTCTCAATTTAATCAGCAAATTGAACAGATAGAAATCCGTGAGCCTGATTGAAGAGAGAATAGCTTGGACGGTACCAACGACCAATGTCTAAGTATCGATCAAGTTATATCCAACAAACAAGGTTGGATTTATCAACTGATTGAAATACGAATAGTCTGTGATATTTCAATAATTAATATAAAAATATAATGCAGAAAATATATAACACAGATACCAGAAATTTTGTTAACGAGGAAACCGCAAATGCAGAAAAACCCCGGGACCTAGTCCAGTTTTGAACACCACACTGATGCGTGTCGTAACCATAACAAGTTAATTAATATTTTTATACATAATTAACAAGTAATATAGAGTAGTCAAGTTCGTTCCCACGAGGAGCAAGAGGTTTTAGTTGTCTTATAATGTCACAAAGAGGGGGTGGGTGTGGGGGTGGGGGTGGGTGGGTGGGTATTGGTTTTAGATTTTATAAAACAAAAGAAAATAAACAAAGCAATTAAAAGATAAATGGAATCAATAAGAGAAATAAGATCAAGGAATTGTTCTTTGTTGCAAAACAATGATTCAAGTTATGTTTTTTTCCACTTTTATTAGTCACAGATTATCACCAACCTTAGATTAACAGGTTCGCTTAGCTAACCCTAAATTCCTTGTTTCACTGAGTAACAAGTCCCCTTAGTTATCAAATTATATTCTACAGAACCACCTTGAGGTTCGCTAATTCAATGATGCATTAAGATTTGTAAATTTAGGTTTGATACTAGTAGTTAGACTCGGTTCGCTCGGTCCACTTTCTAGCGTTGTTTTCACACACAATTGCTCCACAGAATCCCTCCACAAGGTCTCATGTTTTCTACTTGTGTAAAGAGTCAAGAAATGATTGCTTATCCCCTAACTTTCACTAGCTTTAGATTGAGTTAACGAATCGATTTAGTGTGCACTCTAAACAACCTATAAAACTATCATAAACATTCATATTAGTAAAAACAAACAATAATCATGTGAAAACTTCAAAGTAGATTTAAAACAAACTCAAAATATGTTAAAAACTAGAAATTTATCCTCAATCAATAAGATAATTAGCACATAATTTGCAGTTCACAAAGAATAAAGAAAAGAAATATAGCAAAAACCAAAGTGTTGTGTGTGTAGAGACGTAGAGGTGTAGAGAGAGTATAGAACTTCTCTATTTATAGGCTTCAATTTGCTTGCAATCTTCTTAGGATTAGGATCCTTTTCCCATTCAATCTCCAAGTCCTTGTCTTTGTAAAATTTCTCCACTTCTCTTCCAAATTCAATTTCAAGTCAAATTCCACATCCAATTCCAAATCCAAGTCTTCACAACCATGAAGAAACTCACACAAAAATTTGTAACTTTGGGTCACCGGAAAAGTCCATGGATCACCGGAATCCGGTCAGGAAAGTCACTTCCGGTTGACTGAGATTCTTCTCCGTCGATGGAATATTCCATTACGTGCCGTCAAAGTTAACTGCTGATTTAACGGTCATCTGTTAGTCAATGAAGTCAAGGGAAAAGTCAGTCAGCTTCTCATTTAGCCAGTCTAACTCAGCTTAAGCATCTGATTCGGTCTCACTTAACGAGTTAGGTTTTCCGAGTCCTGAGTTGACGCACTTGAATGGAATGCCGTCCGAGTTTTGTTTGTTTTCGGTCATTTCTCAGGCCATTCTTTTCTTCACTTCCATGTAACAAATCCTAGCATACATCTAGTGCAGTTTAAGCAGTCATTCTTCGGTAACAACAACTCATCTTCCTTCTGAAACCATTCATTTCTGCCAAGAACTCATGACTTCTCAGCATCATAACCATCTTCTATTACTTTTCAGTTCACCCATCACCTTACTTGAACCAAAACCAAATATGAGATCAACCCAATAAACAACACCATCTCTTCTTTTAATCACTTATGTCTCTTCTTTCTTCTTCTTAACCAGCAACAACATCAATACCATCTTCTAATTTTGAATCTGACCTAACCATTGCAAATCCAAGGTGAACCCCATCTATTAGGAATATAGGGTCCAGTCAAGTCATACTAACTTGACTTGACCAAGTCTGTTGTTATAAATATATCTCCCCTGTATCTTAAGAAGTACTGTGTAATATTATTTTAAAACCAATTTCTAAAGATTTTACATGGTATCTATCGGGGGAAAAAACCACTGAAATTTTCTTCGATCCTAGATTTTCATCTCCATAATTTCTTTAATGGAGAATCATATTTAGTTTCCGCTGTCATCATCTTCAACATCAAAGGTTACAAGAGGGAGAAGAAAAAAAGAAGAAGAAAAAATCAAATTTGATATTAAAGAAGCTTTTACTTCCGTGCCCTAATTATCAGAAATTTGAGGTGTTTGGCTACAACGATGATGAATTTCTATTTGATAGAGGTAATATTTTTGATCCAATTATAAATTTCTTAGTTCTAGATTTCAAATTATGGTTTTTCAACTTAGGGTTCTTGAAATTCCTGGATAATTGTTATGTTTCTTTACAAAGCCTTATTCGTCTTTTGAACCATAATCCTTCTCTAAAGCTGTTTCTTCATCTAATCCTTCAAAACCCAGCACTAGATCATCACCACCAACAACCTCATTTGCTCCCAAATTCATTACCAACAACTCAATTTTACTTTTTAAACCCAACAAATTATAATTTCTCACCGGTAAAATCAAATCCTCTATTTCTTCAATTAAACTTGTCTTGGTTTGATTTCATGAATAAATTTTGGTATTTTTTCAATCTTAAATTTTCACTACTACTGGTGCTGATTTGAAATTTTTAGGATTTCGGTGATTTCTTGTTCGTTAGAGAAGAAATTAGAGTTCTTGCTGTTTGAATGTCTATGAATGATCTTTTTAAGGGTACTAAACATATCAAGAAACAAGTAATTGAGAAATTTTAGTTAGAACTTAATCAATTTGGGCTACTGATTTACAATGAAAATATCACACATCTTGTTGATGTTTTGTTACTAAGCTTTCTGAAACTCTTAGGGAAGCTAATACTAAATTCGATGTTCTACTTGACTCTGAGAAGTTGAAATTTGAGTATCTTAATAAAGTTAATGTGAAGTGTGATGGTTATGTTCTCAAGAGTGGAGCTGGTTCTACAAGTGCAATTGCTGGTACTTCAGATTAATGCAACCCCATGTGTGAAGATACTCCTGGTACTTCTAGTTCCTCAACTTGGATTTCTGCTTAAGGGGTATGCTTATATGTGAGTTATCAATCTATCAATTAAAGAAGGAATATTACTCTGTCGTATAAAACGGTTTAGAAGAGGCAAAAGAAGTTTGCAAGTATTGCGCCACAACTCCAACCACAGTCAGTATCCTTGGTTAGTAAGAAACCATCACCACCAGTACCTGAACCAGTATAGTCCTCATCACTACTAGCAACATCCGTGCACGTAATTGGTTCATCAACTTCAACACAATCATCCGTCTGTGACATGAACTCACTGTGACACCATCATTGTCGGTAGGGTCGTCATTGTCATCACCATCATCAGCAAATATAGAACTCCTGATTCACTGTGACATGAATGGGTTCAACTAATCAAAAACAGCAGCAACAACTTCAAGTCTTCAACATCAATCCAATAACAGTAGCTTCCGGGTAATATGAACACTCATATGGGTAATAACTTTTTAATAACAATTTTCCCCATTTGTTCATTATTACTTCTTTTTATGTGAGTTTAACATATGAAGTAATAATTTTCAATACCTAACTGGTCCTAAAACATTTCAATAACCAGTTATATATGACTTGTTACTTCAAAACAAGTCATATCAATCCTTTACATATCTGGTCTTACAAACACCAGTTTCTAAACAACATTTTGAGTCTCTTAACCAACATAGAACACCAACAACATTTTGAGTCTCTTAACCAACAGAGAACACCAAAAAAAATACTAGAAGCTACTATTTCTAATGTTATTCAACTTGTATTGCTGCTAATTCTAGTGGTGTTGTTAATACTTCTACTGGTGCTTCAATTTTTAACAACTGATGTTATTGTTGGCAACATTATTTTCCATACTTCCGTCTTTCTCTGCATAGTTGAGTATTGCTCATGTTTTCCTGCGCCAACGAGTTTTGTGTATCTTGCGCCATCACCTGCTTCTCATACTACCAAAGCTGCAACTATTTATCATTGTTCAAGGCAGGATACTTCAGTTTGGTGTCGTACAGTGCATAAAACCAAGCTTCACTATCTGTGTGTTAGTATTGATGATACTTTAGTGCTAGTTTCTTCTCTGCAACTTACTTCGTTTTTTTTTTTGTTTATTATTGTGTCAGTTTGAGAGGGTGTAGTACTATCTTTTCTTTTTATTTTTCAAAATCTTACAGTGTCTGCCTGTAAGGTTTGAGGGGGGTGTATTAAGAATACAGGGTCTTGACTTGACCAAGTATGTTGTTATAAATATATCTCCCTTGTATCTTAAGAAGTACTGTGTAATATTATTGTAATACCAATTTCTAAAGATTTTGCACCATCTGTTCATAGCTTTAACCAACAACACCATCAAACCCATTTTTAACAATCTCTCGTGCTGATTCCTTCTCCGACTTCTTCAATGGAAACACAATGATCTTCAGGCAAAACCCATCTCTTATCAACATTCATTCGCAACCAATTCATCTGCTTATGTTCGATCTTCAAATCCCCATATCTGATACAACAACAGTAGCCTCAGATCCAAAACCTTGCTCTCAGCAGCACAATCAATTTGAACTCATCTTTGTTCTTCATCTCCTATCACGATTCCGCTCGAACTCTCATCAATAATCTTCAATTTCTTCTTTGAATCTCTCGATCTGCTCACGGTAGTAATGACAGCAGCTGATGCTTTTCTTTTCTCAATTTCAGCTGAAATGAATGAATGAATGAATGAATGAATGAGATGCAACATCTCTCGATTTTAGGTTTAGGAAGAATGAGGGAAGGATTTAGACACCCATTCACTTTGATAGGGCTAACTGATGTCTACAGCCCCTTAACCTCAGCTGGTTTGTCTTTAATGCTCCTAAAAAAGATTGCCCCTTAATTTAGCTCGCTCCAAATATTATCGCCCCTGTGAAATGATCATTTTACCCTTTCTTTCTCAGTTCAGATGGTATCTTCTTGTTTTCCTCCATATGACTCCAAAGTATGTATAAAACTCAAAAAATACGTAAAATGCATAATTTACAAGAAAAATAGCAAAGAAATCATAAACAATAGATAGTAAATAAGGTGTAATTCTACACCTATCATACATTGTATTAAGTCGCTACAGACTCTAGCCTACTAGAAGTTAACTTTACACTGGAATGTAGTTGAGCCCTAATCAAGTCTCACACCGATTAAGGTATATCCGTTCCTTACGCCTCTTGAATCACGCCAGATTCTGCACACTTGATTCCCTTAGCTGATCCCACCCACAACTAAGAATTGCTACGACCCAAAGTCGAAGACTTTATAAACAAATCTGTCTCCCACAGATAAGTTTATTATGATAAATAAATATGTCTCCCACAGGAAAATCGATGAAGTTTTATTCCATCTTTTGATAAATCAAAAAGAACAGGAACCAACAATTTATCCTGTCTTATACTCCCGAAGAGCAGCCTAGAAATATTAGTCAGCTCACAATAACTTAACTATATGGTGGTAGAAGAAGTTATTGCGGAATCACAAAGTCTGAGACGAAGAATTTTGTGATTACTTTTTATATCTTACCTATCGGAGATAAATATCGAGTAAATCTTAGAGAAGATAAACTCAATACGATAAAACAAGTAAGATCATAATATGCAACTACATAGAAAATAGTTGGATCTGGCTTCACGAATACCAATAAAGTCTTCAAGTCGTTAACCTAATAATGGTTTTGGAAAACCTAGGTTAAAGGATAATTGACTCAAGTTTGCAACTAGGAACACACAGAAGTGTGAGGATTAGTTTTCCCAAGTGCTAGAGTTCTCCCTTATATATCCTTTCAAATCATAGTTGCTTATAATCAAAGCTAAGATAGGTTAGTAACAAAGCAATTGATATTCATCGTTAGATGAAGTCCTGACTTAAGATTCAAGATAAGTCTGCTTAGAAATTATGCAATTAATCTCCACCGTTAGATGGTCTTAGCTTGTTACACACAAAAGAAATATACCTATATTTGGATATGGATGGACCGTACCCAAACGTGTATACTTTGTTGGCTCAATAATAATTAACCGAAGTTAGCCACATTAACACTTCTAGCTTAGCCATATTCATCCAACACTTCTAGATCAAATATGAATATCAATCAATCATGATAGATAATCAAATGAATGTGATTTAATAGAGTTGTTCAATTGTTCACCATATCATAGAAATATTTATGAACCAATTGAATCGAAATTGGTTTGACTCATGATTGTACAAAGTACGTATACAAGAATGAATTCATGAATATTAATCCACGGTTTTCAAAGTTAATTTGCATTCCTTATATCATAAATGTTTTAGTTCATGAGTATGAAAATCATACATTACCGGTTTTAGAACTTGACCGCGGTATTGGCAAAATGGGTACGTGAACAGCAGCTCCGGACCTTGGCCTTGGCCAGCCGTTCGCAAACCTGGTTCGTGAACAACCGTTCCGGACCCAACTCAGGTAAACCCGTTCGCATACTAGGTAAGTAAACAAGAGTTCCGGACCTTCTTTGGTAAATCCGTTCGCATACTAGGTATGCAAACAAGGGTTCCGGACCTAAATCATCACAATACAGTTCGCATACTGAGTATACATACTGTGTTGTATCTATACATGGGTAATCGTTCTAAACTCTTATTTCAATCATTCAAATATCCTTGGAAGACGACAATAATAATCTTACACATACGATTAGCTTCAAGTAATTTTCAAGCGATTGAATGATCATTACGAAACTTTCCGAGTTAACATCAAATGACTGTCTCACACAAATCATGTAGGATGTTCAAGGTAATTTTCACATGATCATCTTTTGACTTAATATTTAGTTTCCAACAAATAAATTGTTTCCAACTAAACTCTCCAAGAATATGATGAACTTAACTAAAGTTGAAAGCTTTCAACACATATTTCGAGAAATAGATAAGTGAGATGTCGCGGTGTGCATAGTAGGGGCTATCCAATTAGTCTGCCTTTAATAGTTACTTGAGTGTGTTTAACATTTCTGTTTTTTTTAGTTATTGTCTGTTGGATATTAGACACGTTTCAGCTATCCATTGCGTACAATTAGACCTAATTATTGGTCATTTAAGCTGTAAGAGAAACATTATTGGGAGACATATGAGATTAATGAAATTTGTCCTTGTTGGTTGCGCTTCACAGCACAGAATATTGGCTTGAATCTTTGATTCAAGAGGTGTTTATCACCATTTTATCTTCTTTTCATCACTCTGTGTGTTTACTTGTTGTGCAATCACAACAATTGGTATCAGAGCCGTTCTATCCACCAATTTTTTTCCAATGACGCTCAAAGATGTTGCTGATAAAGCTACAACTAATGAAGCTGCTATCATTCAACTCAGATCTGATTTCAAAACCCTTTCCGCAGATCTTAATAAGCATATTGATATAGTGAAAGATAGTTTCAAGGAAACCTTACAAGAGAATAATCGAAATCTTATTCAGTTACTCAGTAAACCCATCCCTCCTAATCGTCCGGAAGATGCAGGTGGATCACATAACCAGGATGATGAAAACTCAAATTTCTTTCACCAACATCATTCTAACTTTGTTAATCACCATCATCGAATTCCTAAGCTCTATTTTCCAAGATTTGATGGTGAAAATCCTAGAGGGTGGATTCAGAAGAGTGAGCGATATTTTTAACTCAATGACATTGAGGAACACCGGAAGGTCGACATAGCTGCCATCTACCTTGAAGGTAAGGACGATAAATGGTTCCTAAATTTTCAAGTTAATCGAAATAGAATTACATGGCAGGATTTATCTCTTCATATTTGTGCTAGATTCGAAAATCCTGTATAGGAAAATTTTGTTGGTAGTTTCAATAAATTAGTTCAAAGCTCTTATGTGGATGCTTAATATGAAGAGTTTGAATCACTCAATTAATGTTACGTATGAACCCATCTTTGAATGAATCCTATTTCGTTATGAGTTTCCTTAGTGGATTGAAGGATGACATTGGCAAGTCTGTATCTATGTTTCACCCACAAACCCTAGATGATGCTTTTTATTGGCAAGATTACAAGAACAAAAACTTCAGTTAGCCAATGCATCACCTAATCCATTTACCAAATCCTTCACTACTTCTTACAACTCACAGAGACCATACTCTCCCATCCCTTTACCTCCTAAACCAATTATCACTTCGCCTAAATCTGGCCCTACCACACCAAAATATTTTTTCACAACTCCACCAAAGTCTACACCTACAACTCCTATAATTAAAAGAGTCTCTCAAGAAGAGATGGACAAAAGAAGAGCTAAAGGGCTCTGTTATAATTGTGATGTTGTATACATACCCGGCCATTTATGTAAAGGGAAACAAAAGATCTACATGCTTCACATGGAGACTCCTGAATCACAAAATACTGAGGAAGAAGAATAAATTTTTGAAGAGGCACCTGAATCTCCAATACAGTCTGATGTTGAAATATCTCTTCATTCTCTCACTGGCTCTGTCACTGGTGACACAATCAGAATTCCTGGTATCATGAACAAGAAGATTGTTTATGTGCTTATTGACACAGGTAGCATCACCATCTCCATTGATAGTACTTTGGTTTTTTCACTCAAGTGTTTCATTACACCAACTCCACCTATGATGGTCAATGTTGCAAATGGAAAGCAAACATCCAGTTCAGGTATTTGTTCTAAGCTACAATGGAGCATGCAGGGACACA
Organism: Papaver somniferum; assembly: GCF_003573695.1. Lineage (NCBI taxonomy): Eukaryota > Viridiplantae > Streptophyta > Magnoliopsida > Ranunculales > Papaveraceae > Papaver > Papaver somniferum. Next base: position 15,284,959 of record NW_020621603.1, on the reverse strand, counting down.
AATTTGTGGAAGATTTAAGATTTTTACCACTAGGGGGTTGTGACATCGTATTTGGAGCAGATTGGCTAAGGAAACTAGGTGATGTGCTTTTCAATTTTGCAAAACTCAGTATTTCTTTTAAATATCAAAACCAGCATATCACTTTACAGGGCAGTACTCCAAAACACTCTTTCCTGATGATGAGTGGAGAAGCAGTTAAAAAAAAAATTCTTCAAAAATTCACATGGCATGGTAGCTCAATTATTCTCCATAACTCCAACCTCAACACCCCCTCAAACTCCTGACATTTTACTTCCTTTATTGCAAGAATTCAATGATATTTTTCAAGAACCCTCCACACTTCCAGCTAAAAGAAGTTTGGATCATAAAATTCCCTTACAACCCCTCTCATCACCTGTCAATCAAAGAGCATATAAGGGCCCATATGTGCAGAAAGGAGTAGTTGAACAACTAATTCAGGAAATGTTTCAAACAAGGATAATTCAGCCTAGCCGCAGTCCATTTTCTTCTCCCATACTCTTAGTGAAAAAGAAGGACAAATCATGGAGATTTTATGTAGATTATAGGAAACTCAACAACATCAATGTTCTATGGAAAGGTAGTGTTTATGATGGATAAAGGACGGCTGAGATCAATAATAGGTTGAACGGCTAAAATTATGCCTTGGACCGACCTTATTGTCCCTGCCCAAGCCACCTCTCCCTCTAACCGTACACGCTACCCGTAATACTGGCTCCGCCAATCCTAGCTGCCCCTCATAACTCCTCAACTTACTCTTCTTTACTCATCATCATCTTGCTATATCGTTGGTATTCCTTGAATATTCTGTAACCATCAAAGGGGAAAAAAAAAACACAGACACGCATCATTTAAGTATACGAGAATGCAATTACTTAATTCAAAATTTTGTTTTCTCCTATAATCTCAAATAAAACATTTAGACATTTCTAATACGACATAAAAATGCATCACAATTGAACTTGATGGTACAACCGTTTTCACTCAAGTAGGGAACGACTAAACGAACTAAAGAAACTCAAAAACTGAGAACACCAACAATACACTATATTTCTAAAAAATCATTAGCTTAGGAGTAAGTATCCAAGAGAAAAATCATACAAAAAAAGGAGAATAACAAACCATGGGAGACCAATTTTAATTCCTAGCATCAGTGTACAATCAGTAACGGAGCACCCCTAGGATCCCAACTGAGGAATCCCACACATGCCAGAATTTGGAACTTTCAGAACCGTATCCATATCTACTGTATAATGTTGCTCTCTTTGAGTATTTCCATTCTCGATGAATAAATGTAAAGCCGAGAATTACCATCGTTTACATTGAGAAGATACTTGGAATACCTCATGTAAAAATATATTATTTCCCTCATATAAACATGTTATACATTCATTAAGGACATTTATGCCTCTTTCTAAATCTAAATGAAGCAATAATTAATACCTCAAATTATTAAGGCCAGTGAAAGTAGTGAGACACAGAGAATGTAATATGCAAAAACCAAATATGAACCACTAAAGGCTTGCACTTGACATGAAGTCAACTATTTTAAGGTTGGCATGATATCAATGTTGAGGTATAGTACCCTTACAAAAACGGTTGCGATGCAAGTTTCTTTCATATGGTTATCGGGGATGCACACAAGTTTTGTCAACAAATTGCCTCCAAGATCGTCATTTGTTGTTGTCGCAATCGCATACACAGATCTTCAAAGGCTGTTAATTTGGCAAATCATTTGTTGCCGTTTTCATGTGAGGTTTTTGGTTCAAGCAAAATGATAGTTGTAGGTTCCAACTAACCCTAAAAGCCCCGTAAAATTTGTTATAAAGTGCCCAACCCTAAGATTGGGCTAGCCACAAAAAGGTTGAGCCCGGCCATAGGCCGGGTGATACCTAGTTACTATCAAGGATAAGTTTCCTATCCCTATTGTGGATAAGTTACTAGATGAACTACATGGGTCAATCATCTTTTCAAAGATTGATCTTAGAGATGGCTATCATCAAATTAGAGTTCATGATCTGGACATACACAAGACAATATTTAGAACTCATCAAGGACATTATGAGTTCAAGGTCATGCCATTTGGCCTCACAAATTCCCTGCCACATTCCAAGCACTTATGGATGAAACTTTTCAGCCATTTTTAAGAAAATTTGTGTTGGTCTTCTTTGATGACATTCTTATTTACAGTCACAGCATGAATGAACACTTGGAGCACCTCATGATGGTTTTTTCTCTGCTCAAACAACATCAACTCTTTGCTAAGCTGTCCAAATGTTGCTTTGGACAACCTTCATTAGAGTATCTGGGTCATATAGTCACAGCAGAAGGAGTTTGTGTTGATCCAAATAAAATTGCTTGTATGCAATCATGGCCACTTCCCAAGACAATAAAAGAACTGAGAGGCTTTCTGGGTCTCGCTGGCTATTTGTAGAAAATTTGTGCAGCATTATGGAGCTATCAGCAAACCCCTCACTAACCTTCTCAAGAAAAATTCCTTCCACTGGAGTCAAGTTGCTACAACTGCATTTGAGACACTCAAACAGGCAATGAGCACTACACCTGTCTTAACCTTGCCAGAATTTTCCAAATCATTTGTACTTGAAAGTGATGCTAGTGACATGTGCATTAGAGTTGTTCTACTCCAAGAGAAAAAACCCATTGTTTACTTCAGCAAGCCACTAGGCCCTAGAGCTGCAGCACTATCTACTTATGAGAAGGAATTCTGGCTATTGTTACAACAGTTCAAAGGTGGAAACACTATCTCCAGGGCACAAGATTCATTATCAAAACTGATCATCAGAGTCTGAAGTATTTCCTTGAACAAAAAGTTACAACTACATTACAACAAAAATGGCTAATCAAGTTATTGGGATTTGATTATGATATTCAGTACAAGAAAAGCTGTGACAATATAGTTGTTGATGTACTCTCTAGAAGGCCTTCAGATTCTGCTAATTTCCACTCCATGGCCATGACCACACCAACTTGGTTGCAAGAAGTTTAACAGAGCTATGTTGATGATGTCAAGGCAAGCTGATGCGTGTCGTAACCACAACAAATTAATCAATATTTCTCCACCTAATTAACAAGTAATATAGTGCAGTCAAGTTCGTTTTCACGAGAAGCAAGAGATTTTTAGTTGTAAAATTGTCACAAAGGGGGGGGGGGTTTGTTTTAGATTTTAAAATCAAAAGAAAGTAAATAAAGCAATCAAAAGTTTAAGTTGAAATCAATAAGAGAGATTAGATCAAGGAATCGTTCTTCGTTGAAAAACAATGATTCAAGTTTTGTTCTTTTCCACTTTTGTTAGTCACAAATTATCACCAACCGTAGGATAGCAGGTTCGCTTAGCTAACCCCAAAATTCCTTGTTTCACTAAGTAACATGTCCGCTTAGTTATCAGATTCTGTTCAAAAGAACCACCTTCAGATTCGCTTACAAGATGTAATTCCCCGAACGCATTAAGATTTATGAATTTAGGTTTAGTACTAGTAGTTAAACTCGGTTCGCTTGGTCCACTTTCTAGCGTTGTTTTCACACACAATTGCTCCACAGAATCCCTCTGCAAGGTCTCGTGTTTTCTACTTGTGTAAAGAATCAAGAAACGATTACGTATTCCCTAATTTCTACTAGCTTTAGGTTGAGTTAACAAATCGATTCAGCGTTCACTCTAAATAATCTATCAAACAACCATGAGTATATAAACATTCCTATTAATAGAAACAAACGATAATCATGTGAAAAACTTCAAAGTAGGTTTAAAGTAACAAAACTCAAATCATATGTTAAGAACTAGGAATTCATCCTCAATCAATAATAAAATTAGGTACTCAAGTTTTTTTTTGAAATTCACACAAATAATTAAAAGAAGAATTTTTGAAGTTCTCACAAATAACTAAAAGAAGAATCTTGAAAAGCAAGCAAAAACACAAGTGTTGTGTGTGTCAAAGTGTGCAAAAAAAAAGTAGAAGTGTGTAGAGAACTTCTCTATTTATATGCTTCAATTTCCTATCAATCCTCTTAGGAATAGAATCCCTTTCCCTTTGTAATCCTTCTTTCCAAGTTCTTATCTTTCTCAAATCTTCCATATTCACTTTCCAAATTCAAGTCAAATTCCTCAAACCCATGAGTCTAGATGAGTCTAGAGAATTCTTCACAAATTTCTGTATTTTTGGTCGCCTGAAAATTTATCGATCTGAATCTTCACAGCAAACCCCCATCTCTATCTTAGATTCAGTCTCTCAATATCATTCTCTCTGTCTCGAACTCAAAAATCATCAACAACACACATTCAAACCCCGAAGTATCTTCCTCTCCTTCATCATCTTCTTCTCGATCTCAATTCCCCCATGGTTGCGCCTCCTTACTTTTTCTCTCTATACTTCTTTTAGGTGCAAATGATTGATAGTTAAAGATATCTCTCGATTTTAGGTCATAAATTAGGGTAGGGTTTAGGTAGTGGCACCCACATATTATAAGGGCTATCCTGATTGGCAACCCCTTAGCCTCAGCTGATCTGTGTTTAATGATCCTCCAAAAGAGTCGTCCCTTAACCTTTGGTTTGGCTCCAAACAGTATTAATCCTGCGAAATGATTAGTTTGCCCTTTTTGACTCAATTTGGGTGATTTCTTCTTCTTTTCCTCCGTGCGACTCCAGAGTACCTAATAACTCAAAAACACGCATAAAATACATAATTTACAAGAAAACATAGCAGAGAAAGCATAAACAATAGATAGTAAATAAGGTGTATTCTACGCCTATCAAATTCCCCCACACTTAGACTTTGCTAGTCCTCGAGCAAATCAAACTAAAACATACAACTTCAAAGCATTCCAGCGTCCCAAGCATCCAAAGAGTTATGAGGACATAGAGTTTCTGCATGCTAGTAATATGAAGTTAGAAATTCTAAAGAACATATTCTCATTGTTAAATGTTGAGTGAGAAATAACCACACCATAATGAGAGAACGCGTGTTTGAGAGAGATGAATAAGCATTTCGCCTCGACTTCTCTCTCTCCAAAAAGGGTTTTATGAAATTGCACTCAAAAGACGTACTTTTATGGTTCTCACATGTGTGCAGGTAGGAATGAAGAGAGAAATCCTGCAACACGTTGAATGGTGGGAAGGATAACTTCCGAAATATTTTAAAAACCCACATCTTATAACATTTTGAAAAACCATTTTTCTGACGATCTCTAAGAAAGGAAATCAACCACTATTATCGAGGATGAGATTACTTACTTACCTTCACATCCGATTGCAATGACCATAACACCACTCTCACAGCATCCAATAGAAACGTCTTCCATTCCTCATCTTCATCTTCATCTTCTTGGTCTTCGGCTTCGGCTTCAACTATTGATGATAAACTCTCGAACTTCGTAGATCCTTGACAATTTGTAACTCTTTACCTTAAATCCTTGTCGCTTGAAACTTTCTTATATATTTTCCTTCCCCACGGCTTATAAAATAAATAAAAACCAAAAATAACAAAAATTTCTCTTATCATCATTTTTTTTTCTTTTTTTTTTCAATTTCATTTTTTTTTATTTTTTTATTTTTTTTTAATTAAGATAAGAGAAATAATACAAAACAAAGTGAAATAAAACAAACCATGGCCGTCGGAAAAGTACTTTACCGCTTGATTCTTCACAACTTGTATCGTCTCGAAATCATAAACTTCAATGATTCTCACCTTTTGATTTTCTTTGCTCTTCTTAATAAGTCTTCAACTTGTATGTATAATTATGCTCATTGTATGTTGCTTTATTTGAATATGAAATTTGCTCTTTTCTTGTTCCGTTTTTTGTAAACATTGAATGTTTTCAACTTTCCTTGTAGATTTTGATGTCGCTCCCTTGTTGATGTTGATGGTGTTTCTATGGACCCTTTGTTGTCGAGAGAGAGAATGGTGCTAACTGAAAATCGAACTACAAGAAGGAGGCTTTCATCTATAGACGTCACCCTCATGATTGACAAAATTAGCACTCAAGAGATCAAAGAGTAGTGTTTATATTGGTGGGAGGTTGGGTAGCTCACCATTCTACCCCGGAATTAACTTACGGTGACACACACTCAAAAGAAAGCTCTTTAGTCAGCTACAAAGAATTTTTTTGGTCGGTGCCTCACATGATATAAATACGGGTAGTCTCCACTAATGATTGGTCAACAAATCTAATAATGAATTTCTCCCTGCTCCTCATTCGCATCACCGACATGATTAAATCTATTATTTAACAGTCTAACAAGTAAGAAATCTGAATGTAGTTCCCTAACACTTCCAAGTTCAGTTATGTCGGTCAGAATTCTCTATGTAAACATACCTAGAAGTATGATAGTGACTCTAAAATCTCTACAAGTTGGAGGTTTTATGCAACAAAAAAATTTAAATGCTTAACCACTCCCCCACACTTAAACCTTACATTGTCCTTAATGTTATTGAATCGTCCTAGTAAATTCAAGGTGGGAAATCCTAACATGATATGGAACAAGAAAAATAAATAACAAAACAAAAAACAAAAGGATAAGAAATACAAAACCTATGGGTTTCCTCCCATTTAGCGCTTGTTTTAAAGTCGACGACCCGACTTACTCTTGCTTCACATTACTCCTCCAGTGGGAGCACATCTTGAATTCCAATCACGTCAACATGCTCCGTTGGAAAGTTTTCATAATATGGCTTTAACCTATGACCGTTGACTTTCAAAGGTTGTCCTGTTTTTTCGCTAACAATTTCAATTGCACCATGATCATAAAAATTAGTAACAACAAATGGTCCCACCCGACGAGACTTAAGCTTACCCAGAAATAAACGTAAACGAGTATTAAATAAAAGAACTTTATGCCCCGCAACAAAACTTTTCCGAGAAATCATCTTGTCATGAAAAAGCTTGGTCTTTTCCTTGTAAATCCGGGCACTCTCGTAAGCATCATTACGTATCTCCTCTAGCTCATTTAATTGCAACTTTCTTTGCTTCCCCGCTTCATCATACTCCATGTTGCATTTCTTTATCGCCCAATAATCCTTATGTTCAAGTTCAACCGGAAGATGACAAGCTTTGCCATAAACCAATCGATATGGATACATACCAATCGGTGTCTTGTACGCCGTTCTATATGCCCAAAGTGCGTCATTGAGCTTAAAGATCCAATCTTTCCTTGTTGTATTCACCGTTTTCTCAAGAATGGACTTGATCTCACGGTTTGAAATTTCTGCTTGTCCACTAGTTTGTGGATGGTAAAGCGTACCAATCTTGTGTGTTATGTTGTACTTCTTGAGGAGAGCGTGGAAAGACTTCTTGAAATGTGAGCCTCCATCGCTTATCACCACTCTTGGTGTAACGTGCCTAGTGAATATGTTTTCTCTTACAAAATCACAAAAAACTTGAGAATCATTAGTCTTGGTGGCTCTAGCTTCCACCCATTTCGAAACATAATCTACAATAAGAAGTATATAAAAGTTTCCATTCGAATTGACAAAAGGGCACATAAAATCGATACCCCGCACATCAAAAATCTCAACAGCGAGAATTGGTGTGAGTGGCATTTGATTTCGTGCACCTAGATTGCCCGTTCGTTGACATCTATCACACGATTTACAAAAAACATATGAATCTTCAAACAAGGTGGGCCAATAAAATCCACTCTCGAGAACTTCGAGAGAGGTACGTTTAGCACCAAAATGGCCACCTCAAGCAAGAGTGTGACAAAAAGAGAGAATGGATTGAAATCGGAGGTAGGTATGTACCTTCGTATTATTTGATCAACGCCATATTTCCATAAGTATGGTTCATCCCGCACATATTGCTTGGCTATCTTCTTAAGTTTCATCTTTTGGAAGTTGGACATTGTACTAGGTACCTTTCTTGTCACCAAGTAATTCACCATATCCGCATACCAAGGTGTTGTTTCTTCCAAGGAGAAAAGTTGTTCGTCCGAAAAGCGGTCTTGTAATGGAAGTTATTCTTGAGACATAACAAGTCTACTAAGATGATCCACAACGGTATTCTCCACACCTCTCTTGTCTTTAATTTCTATGTCGAACTCTTGTAGCAATAGGATCCACCGGATTAGTCTTGGCTTAACTTCTTTCTTAGTGTTGAAGTGCGGCATGATCGGAATACACAATAACCTTTGTGCCCACCAAGTATAATCGAAATTTTTTCAATGCAAAAACTATATCCAATAACTCAATCTCCATGGTAGAATAGTTGATTTGTGTATCATTAAGGGTCCTAGATGCATAATAGATAACATCGGACAACTTGTCCACTCTTTGACCCAAAACGACTCCAACCGCATAACCACTAGCATCACACATTAATTCAAATGGAAGGTTCCAATCCGTTGATTTGAAAATTGGCGTACTTGTCAACATTGCCTTAAATTTTTCAAAGGCATCCTTGCATTCCTTGTTGAAGTCAAAAGGTACCTCCTTTTGTAATAACTTGCACATCGACATGGAGATTTGGGAGAAATCCTTGATAAACCGCCTATAGAAACCTGCATGGCCAAGAAATGAACGGATCTCCCTCACCGAAGTGGGATATTATAAGTTTCTTATTAAATCTATTTTTGACTTGTCCACTTCGAGCCCTCGAGAGGACACGATGTGACCAAGTACTATGTCGTGGTTTACCATAAAGTGACATTTCTCCCAATTAAGGACAAGATTTGTGTATATGCATCGTTTAAGAACTAGTTCAAGGTTTTCTAAAAAACTATCAAAAGAATTTCCATCAACATTGAAATCATTCATAAATACCTCAATGATGCGCTCCACATAATCCGAGAATATACTTACCGTGCATCTTTGGAAAGTAGTCGGTGCATTGCAAAGACCAAATGGCATCCGTCTATATGCAAACATTCCAAACGGACAAGTGAAAGTGGTATTCTCTTGATCCTCCGATGCAATAACAATTTGGTTGTATCCCGAATAACCGTCCAAGAAACAATATTGAGAATGCCCCGCTAACCGCTCCAACATTTGATCAATGAAAGGTAAAGGAAAGTGATCCTTTTGGGTTGCAGAATTAATCTTCCTATAGTCAATGCACACTCTCCAACCAGTTTGAACTCTTGTAGAAACAAGTTCATCGTCTTGATTTCGAACAACCGTAACACCGAGCTTCTTTGGTACCACTTGTACCGGACTAACCCACTTGATATCGGAAACTAGGAAGATTACCCCCACACTTAGCAATACGAGTATCTCTTTCTTCACAACCTCCATCATGGGAGAATTAAGCCTAGGTTGAGCATCACGTACCGACTTCACGTTCTCTTCCATTAGAATCCTATGCATGCACATGGAGGGACTAATACCTTTGATGTACGCAATTGTCCACCCAATAGCCGTTTTGTGCTCTTTCAAGACTCTAAGCAAACGGTCTTCTTGTACCGGTGTGAGGTTCTTTGCAATAATCACCGGAATCTCATCTCCATCTCCCAAGAACGCATATTTCAAATGGTCCGCAAGTGGCTTCAACTTTAGTTTAGGCGCCTTCACAATAGATGGTACAAGTATTTCAACATTCACGGGTAAAGAAATATATGAAACATTACCCTTTTTAGCTTCTTTCAATGTCGCCAAGGCACCACACATCTCCATCAATTCCTTAGAGATTTCAACATCCAAGTTAGACAAGTCGTGGACGTCCAATTCAATGCTCTTTTGCAACACCACATCAAGTTTGTCCTCTTGACTCAATTCCACCATTTGTTGCGCTAATGAACCAACCACATCAATGGAAGAAACGGAATGCACATCACTTGGGTAGTGCATAGCTTCAAATATGTTAAAGTGTATTATCTCCTTGTCGAATTCCATAGTGAGTGTACCCTTGTCAACGTCAATCTTCGTCTTTGCGGTCTTCATAAATGGCCTCCCAAGAAGTAGAGAAGTAGACGACCGATTCTCATTGTTGTCCATATCCACCACGAATAAATCAACCGGAAAATAAGCTCATTTACTTGCAATAGCACGTCTTCTACAAGTCCCTTAGGATATATGTTAGACTTGTTTGCTAATTGGATAATAACTCATGTCTCTTTCAAAGGTCCAAGATTCAAGGAGTCATATATTTCGGCCGACATCACACTAATGGAAGCTCCCAAATCAAGTAAAGCATGTTCAAACCTTTTTGTAGCAATAGTAATTGGCACCGTGAAACCACCGGGATCCGTACACTTTGTAGGCATCTTCTTCAATAGCATAGCCGATGCACTCTCGCCAACTTTAGTAATTTCATTATCAAGCAACCTATCTTTCTTTGTGCATAATTCCTTCATGAACTTAATATAACTTGGCATTGTCTTGATGGCCTCGATGAACGGGATGTTGATTTCGATCTTCTTGAAGATATCCATGAGTGCCTTGTCTTGAGCTTCTTTCTTGGATTTAGCAAAACGACTAGGAAAAGGAGGTGGAGTAGTTAAAGTAGGAACCGGTTCCTTGGATTGGGCGGTTGGTGTTGAATGCTCCTTTGGTTCGGCCTCCTCCTTGTCTTTGATTAACTCTTCACTAGCTTCTTCATGGTGACTTGGACTCTCCACTTGTCTTCCACTTCTCAAAGTAACCGCATTAACATTCTCTCTTGGATTCACAAATGGTTGTGAAGGAAGCGTTATGGACATTTGATCTCTCATTAAGTTCATATCGGTCGCTAATTGTCCCATTTGAGTTTCCAAAGCCTTGATTGCTGAATCATTATTTTGTTGGCTTTGTTGAAACATGGTGGTCATACCTTGCATGCCTTGCATCAATGCATTAAACTTGTCATCAATTGAAGAACCTTACTCTTTGACTTGTTGTGGTCGGGAGCGTTGTTGTTGAAAAACCCCTTGTTGCACATATGGGTTAGGAGCCGCCACTTTCCTGTTTGCATAGCTAAAGTTAGGATGATCCTTCCAACCGGGATTGTAAGTATTTGAGTATGGATCATAACTTGGCCTTTGATTTGGAAACAAAACATTTACTTCTTCAGTCTCATTATCCGGTATAATTACCGCGGTCGTCCATTGCACTACCTTCTCTATGTTGTTTAACCGTTGAGCGGATTGTGAAGAGTCCTCCATTTCAGTAACCCTTCGGATATTTGAATCATGTCTTGTATAAAATTGTTGTGCATTTGCAGCCATACTCTCAACCACCCGCAGCTGCATCAATCAAGTTACGTTGATCCCGAAGTAATCCTTCATAAAAATATTGAATGATGAGTGTTGGTGATATGTTGTGGTGTGGACAGCTTGCTAACAACTTCTTGTACCACTCCCAATACTCATGGAGTGATTCCCCTGAAATTTGTAGAACACCACTAATCTCTTTGCGAACAACAACCGCCTTGGAAGCTGGAAAATACTTCTCTAAGAATATCTTTTTCATCTCGGTCCATGTTGTAATTCTCCCTGGGGGAAAATAATAAAACCATTCTTCGGTTGAGTCTTGTAAGGAGAATGGAAAGGCTTGTAACATAGCCCTATCCCTATCCTCGATACCTTTCCTAAGACTTGTCATCTTGTGTTGAAATGATTGAAGATGACGATTTGGATCTTTGCCGGGAAGTCCTTTGAACTTCGGTAAGTGGTGAATAAGACTCGACTTCATCTCCACTAGATCAGTTATTGTGATACTCCATGGTTGTGAATCCAAATTCGGAGAAATTAACTCTCCCAACTTCTTCTCCACAGGTGGAGGTGGTGGTTGATTATTTGTACTGCCTACCATTGTTGATGTAGAAGGCTCTTCTTGCAAGTTCTGAGCTTCTTGTAGTATTGTTCCCTTGCGAGTTGTAATCCAACTGTTTAGGTGCCAGAGATCAAGTACCTGAAAACAAGATTCTCAAAAACTACGTTAGACACGATAATAAAATCTAACAAAGCAAGAATAAAGCAAAAAGAAAATTTTGAGTCAGCATCAGCTGACTCAAAATATTGATTAATTTGTTGTGGTTACGACATGCATCAAATATTGGCGCCGCTACCTGAGATTCTAAGCCGTCGATAGAATATTTCGTCAGTCCACCGTCAAAGTAACAGTCAGACTAACGGTCTCTAATGGTCAAAAGGGTCAAGAGGAGGAATGAAGCCAGACATCGAGTCAGCAACGAGTCCGCTACCTTGAGTTGGCTGAATGGTCTTACTCAGCTGAGTTGGATCCTTCTTCGGCCGGTACTGAGTTATCTCGTCGAGATGGAATTCCGACAGAGTTTACTTTGTTTCTCCGGAATTTCCCGGCTAAATTCAGGCCTTTCTTTCCCTGTAATGTTTTCAGACATACATTCATTCCTAACATACATCTAGTTTGGGATTCATTTCATACAACAACAGAGCTTCAATTCATCCCCAGCTCTTCCTTGCTCTTAATCTGAAATCACAGCAGACAACACCTCGAGCTCTATCTTCTAATTCATCACACAATTAACCACCAACACAGAACCCATTTCTTCTCTGTATCATCAATCTCACCCATAATACCAGCAAAGCCATTGTTTAATCACCAGGAGTAACCTCTCTTGATTTATTGTTTCTCGGACTTACATATACCCAAAACCACCATGGTAATTCTCTTACAACAACAGTAGTAGCAGTTTCTTCATCTTTCTCTTCCTCAGCTGATGCTGACTCAAATCAACTTCGAACCCCTAATTCAATTTCTTCCATTAACCTATCACAACAATTTCAACTTGTTCTTATCGATTCACAGATGCAACATCAAACCCTAATTTCTTCTCAGTCTGATTTCTTATTTCTTCTGTGATTCATTGCATCACTCATCATCTCGGCTCAACAACAATCTCCTTCTTCGATTAATTATCGATCTGAATCTTCACAGCAAACTCCCATCTCTATCTTAGATTCAATCTATCAATATCATTCTCTCTGTCTCGAACTTAAAAATCATCAGCAACACACATTCAAACCCCGAAGTATCTTCCTCTCCTTCATCATCTCCTTCTCGATCTCAATTCTCCCATGGCTGCGCCTCCTTACTTTTTCTCTCTATACTTCTTTCAGGTGTAAATTATTGAGAGTTAAAGATATCTCTCGATTTTAGGTCATAAATCAGGGTAGGGTTTAGGTAGTGGCACCCATATATTATAAGGATATCCTGATTGGCAGTCCCTTAGCCTCAGCTGATCTGTGTTTAACGCTCCTCCAAAAGAGTCTTCCCTTAACTTTTGGTTTGGCTCCAAACAGTATTAAGCCTGCGAAAAGATTACTTTGCCCTTTTTGACTCAATTTGGGTGATTTCTTCTTCTTTTCCTCCGTGCGACTCCAGAGTACCTAATAACTCAAAAACACACGTAAAATACATAATTTACAAGAAAACATAGCAGAGAAAGCATAAACAATAGATAGTAAATAAGGTGTATTCTACACCTATTTAAAACCAACTCATGTCTCAACTCCTACTCAACCCTAATAGTCTTCCTAATTACTTTTTACAAGATGGAGTTCTGAGGTACAAAAATAAGCTCTACATAGGTGCAGGGAGTGATGTTACAACCAAACTCTTGCATTCATTACATGCTTCTGCCATTGGGGGCCATTCTGGCATTCAAGCTACATCTGTGAGAGCCAGACGTCATTTTTATTGGACATGTATGCATAGAGACATAGTTTCCTTTGTGTCCCAGTGTGATGTTTGTCAGAGAAACAAATCTGATCACACTAACTTTGCTGGTTTGCTCCAACCACTTCCTATCCCTGAGCATGCATGGAAACATATTACCATGGATTTTGTAGAAGGCTTTCCTGTGAGCAACAATAAGAGTGTCATCTTGGTGATTGTAGATAGGCTGACAAAAGATGCTCACTTCTTAGCTCTGCAACATCCATATACAGCTGATTTTGTAGCTCATGCTTTTCTCAATCAAGTGATCAAATTACATGGGTTGCCTTCTTCAATTGTATCTGATAGAGATAGGTCTTTACAAGCAACTTCTGGCAAGATTTATTCAAGGCTTTGGGTACTAACCTTAACCTCAGCACAGCCTATCATCCCCAAACAGGTGGCTAAACTGAAAGGGCCAATGCTTGTGTAGAAAACTATTTGAGATGCATTACTGGACACAGGCCAGGCAAATGGAGTGATTTCTTAGCTCTTGCAGAATGGTGGTACAATACAATCTATCACACCAGCTTGAAGATTACTCATTTTCAAACACTTTATGGGTATGTACCTCCTCATCTTGCTTTTCCTTCTGCTACTACAACCTCAGTTGCTGCAGTTGAGACTTATTTGAAGGAAAGAGCTTCTCTATTGGATATCTTCAAGGAGTCACTTCATAAATCTCAAGATAGGATGAAGCTATATGCTGATAGGTCCAGAACAGATAGATCTTTTGAAGTTGGGGACTTGTTCTACATCAAACTTCAACCATACAGACAGACCTCTCTGTCATTGAGGAAGAATTTTAAACTCTCATCCAAGTATTATGGTCCTTTTCCAGTTCTTCAGCGTATTGGCAAAGTTGCTTACAGGTTGGATTTACCATCACACTCCCGCATTCATCATGTGTTTCATGTTTCTCAGCTTAAGAAGCGCATTGGTCAGAAACACACGCCAGCACCATCTTTTCCAGTGGTTGATCATGAGGGCCAAATTATCATGTTACCTGAAAAGACTTTGGGTACCAGGTTAATTATATAAGGAGACAGGGTGGTCAAACAGGTATTGATCCAATGTGCTAGAGCATAGCTCGGTCGACCTCGCATGCGTTGCTATCTCAAGCATGTTTGTCAATGTTAGTGATCAAAACTATAAGTCTTGATTTATATCCTACATAGATAAGTCTCGTACTATGATAGAAAAGTGTAGTGAGATCAAGGACTTCATGGAGATTCATCATACAACGACGAAGATCTACTCAAGGAACCATGGAACTTAATCAACAAAAAAGTATGTGGAGACTTGAACTTTTCTATCACTCAAAAGTCTATCTCTTCTATCTCCTACTTCTTATGAGACAAAATTCGTATGCTATACATACTGGATCATACACATTTGATATTTCGAGCTGAGTGTATCTCACCTATCTATATCTCGAAATCATGTGTTGGTAAAGAGTTTCGCTTTGATCAAGTTTATCTTCACCTAGTGACGAAAGTCATGAAAAGTTTCAATTACTTTGAGAATTGCTCTGACGCGAAACGGTCTGTGAATAACGGCTATATAACATCCTCTAAGAATGTCTCAATGATTGGAATGAGAGTTTAGATTACATAACCATGTATTCCTTAATCTGAAGTTCTCGAACTTTGTTGATTGAGAGAAACCGGAGGAATTGGCTTTGCTAAGTCCGCGAACTGACGGAAGTTCTTGTACCGAGAATTTCTGCTGGGATTTTCCAAAAACTCGTTTGCGTGTAAGTCCGCCAACTCAGTCCGCGAACTGGCGAAAGTCTCTTTGCCGAGATTTTCTGCTGAGTTTGGAAAACTCCACCGGTTGTCTTAAGTCCGCGAACTTGTTTGTGATCTTAAGAGGTTATGATCTAAAGGTGTGCTTTGAACATGAAACTTAAATTACTAAGGAATGCTTTATGCAAGCCGTGGCTATGAAGTTCATCATCCGATTCAATCGAATCGAATCATCTTTGTTTAATTGTGTCTTGTGTAGTTACATAAGATCTCATAACAATTGAACAACTATCTAACTAGTTCATTTGAGTCAATTGAACTAGTTATAGTAACGAAGAACAAGGTTCATATGAAATGCTCATATGGTTAACCTTTTGGGTTACTATGTTGAACCAACATACACGTACGCGTTTGGGCATGGTTTTCACAAACCTAGTAAACGTCTACCCAAGTATGTGTGACAATCTAAGTTTTCGATCTAACGGTTGATAAATATTAGCTTGAATCTAAATCAGGTTTTCATCTAACGGTGAATGTGGATTGCTTTGTAACTAAGGAAAAACCCTGATTTGAATGCTATATAAAGGAGACATCTAGCATTGTGCGAAACTAATCCCCACACGTCTGTGTGATACTAGTGTGCTCGCTAGAGTCGATTCTCCTTTAACCTTTGGTTTTCTTCTCTAAAACCAGGTTAACGACTTAAAGACTTCATTGGGATTGTGAAGCCAGACCGATACTACTTTTATCGTAGTTGTGTGATCTGATCTTGCATGTTCTATCGTACTAGTACAATATTTGATTGGCTTGAGATCGTGAGAGTTCTCCGGTACGCAAGATAAAGAAGTCACAAACATCTTCGTCTCACTGTTTGTGATTCCTAGACAAACTGCATGTGTAGTCAGGAAGGATTGTAGATAGGTGATTTATTAATCTAGACTGTTTTTCGGGAATATAAGACCGGATTATCAATTGCTTCCTGTTCACCTTGATTTCATATCTTAAGACGGAACAAAAACTAGGGTTTATCTGTGGGAGACAGATTTATCCTTTGATAGACTTTTCTGTGTGAGACAGATTTTTTTATTATCAAGTCTGCGATTTTGGGTTGCAGCAACTCTTGGTTGTGGGTGAGATCAGCTAAGGGAATCAAGTGCGCAGTATCCTGCTGGGATCAGAGGTGTAGGAGTACAATTGTACCTTGGATCGGTGGGATACTGATTGGGGTTCAACTATAGTCCAGTCCGAAGTTAGCTTGGAGTAGGCTAGTGTCTGTAGCGGCTTAATACAGTGTGTATTCAATCTTGACTAGGTCCCGGGGTTTTTCTGCATTTTCGGTTTCCTCGTTAACAAAACTTCTGGTGTCTGTGTTATTTCTTTTCCGCATTATATTTTTTATATAATTGAAATAATACAGGTTGTGCGTTAAATATCATCGATTGGAAATCTAACCTTTGGTTGTTGATTGATATTGATTGATCCTTGGACATTGGTCTATGGTACCGTCCAAGTTATCTCTCTTTGATAAAGACTCGAAGATTTCCATTTGCTTGAGTAAAGATCAAATCGAGAGATTGAGATATAAACTCTTTGATATATCTTTTTATTGATTGAGTTTGACTGTCTAGTTGATTCTCTAGAAAGTATATTGGAGTAAGTCCTCTCAGATTACCAAACGAATTATTTGGTGTGGTTGTTAGACCCCCGCATTTTCAATTGGTATCAGAGCAGGAAAACACATTAAATACCTCATAAGTCTGTGTTTGTGTCGATCTGACTATATGGACAGTAGTGTTATCTCATTAAATGCACCATCAGATCCAGGTATTGCAGAATTTTCTTCTATGACTGATTTAATGAAATATGTAGATGAAATTCTATCTAAACCTCCACCAGGTTTAAAATCCCTTGAAGTGTTTTCAGGGATTGAAAAGAAACTTGAAAGCTTATTGTAGTTGCAGGAAATCCTACACTACACCCCTCATATGATTTCATTAACACTCAACTCATTTTTAGATTAATAATCTTAATTTTATTGATGAATCTTTGAACATCTTACAAGAAAAGATAAAGGAATCAAGAATAACCACTGCTCTAGATTTTATCTCTCCTATTTACTTGTTTCTTACTCAAAAAAGATCTCTCCCTTTCCTTTACAATTGAACGACTATTTATAGGGAAGTACCTAGTGGATGACAACTAATTTGTCCTTTATTTTCGGAAATGTCTTGCGACATTCTCGCAACCTTACAAATGTTAATCTCGCAAACTCTCTTATTTTCGCAGAATCATTACATTTTTCTCATGATTTTAGCTGACGTCGTTTATTATGTCACTTCTAAAATTGTTCTGCGACGCTGTTGTGTTGTTGATAATATCGCTGAGGCATTATTGCTGCGAGATTCTGATCCTACATCTTTCCTCTTCTCATATCTTCTCTGTAAAGTAGAGAATGATGTGAGAAATGTCGCTGATGTTCATCTCTTCATATTCTACATTTATCACACGTATTCTTTCTTCCATCTGTTTCTTGACACGTCTTCTGTAACCGCTGCTTTTCAACTGCTCATGTCTTTTCGTCTTAATGGTGTTTATTTCTTCGAGTAAAAAATCTTCTTTATATATTTTTCTTACTCTTCTTTCCACTTTCTTTTTACTTTCTCTTCTCTTTTTATTCTCTCATCTCTGCAACTCTATTGTTCTTTCGTAAGTTCCGCTACTGTAATCCTTCCCTCTTCAATCTTCTTACTTTTTATTCATTTCCATACTCTATATTCAAATATGCCTCCAAGTGGCCATAAACATGAGAAAAACTTAAAAGACGTCCAAAACGATCTTGCAGAGAAAGGTTTCACACTTTCTACCATTCCTGGTGAAAGTGCCAAATCAATTCTTTCTATCAAACTTTTCTCTGATCAATATTGTGATGATCAATCTATCATAATTTCGCTAGGTCAAATTCTCGCAGGTCTCCTCATTCCTCTTTATGCTCCAGATATTCCTCTGTTATATGAAATTCTCGCTCACTCGGGATTTTCGCGAGCTATCTTCCAATTGAGTGGGGATTGCAGTCATCTGATGTTAGAGTTCGATAACCGTGGTGCTGGTAAAGGATCTCGGTACTCCAAAGAACTTAGGGATCCTAAATTCGCAGACTTGGAGATAATTGTTGATAAATATACAGTAACGAGTTTCTTTGAAAATTATGAATTAATCTCCATGAAGAAAGAGAATACTCGCTGGGGTATTCGTTTGAAAAGGAAGGATAACATTGATGAAGCTAAAATAATCATGCAAGACATTGATTGGAATTCTGGTAAGAACACAACTCCTCACCAATCCAAAGATGATAAATGGTGTGTTTTTTCCTTGATGCTAAAAGGACCTTATATTGCTGGGTCAAATGTTCTTCCTGAGAATCTCGCTACCTATCAACCTTGGGTATTCTCTTGGCCCGAGAAGGAGAAAGAGGTATGTTTCTTCCAGTTTCGCACACTTTATATTTCTTTATTTGTCTTTATTCTTTTGTTCGCTGACCCTTGCGACATTCTACAGATCCAAAAACTGAAAGATAGTTATAACAGGACTGGGAAGACTAGTACCTTGTTAGCTCTTCGCTCATACACAGATGAGGTAAGAAACATTCTCTTATGATTTTAAACAGTATACTGTTGCTTCCATTTCTTATTTCTATCTGTGTGTGAATATTATTGCTGAAATAGAAAAACCTGCCAATGGTGCGAAGACTGGTGATAAAGGCAAAGGTACTCTTCGCAGGGAAAAACCAACTGCTCCTCCTTCAAAGAAAAGAAAAGTCCTTTCTTCTTCTCCTTCAAATATTCCTTCTCATGAAAACTCCGAGAATGATGAGGATGATGAGGATAATGATGACCTTGCTGCAAATGAAGATTCTCCATCTGAATCTTCTATGGCTAAGCTCTCTGGCCTCTTTTCTGATTCTTTGCAAGGAATGAGAGATAGTCAATTCGCTAAAACTTGTAAATCTCTCGCTACAATTTGCGATGTTCCTTTGTTGGATGGTGATAATTCTCTTCGTGGAGTTTCTAGATCAGTGACTCCCAATTTACTGCATTCTCTTAATAGTCTGGTATACTTTCATCCTTTTACTTCTTCGTTGTTGCAACTCAAAATCTCTTTCTATATTGATACTTTTTATATTTTCTGCCAGGATGGAAAATCTTCTTTCGTTGTTGCCTCAGATCTAGAGAGGAGACGCGAAAATATTGAAAAGAAGAATCTTCAATTTCGCACAAAGAATGAAGAACTGGAAGTTGAAGTCAAATGTTTTCGCGAGAAAAACAGACAACTAAAAATTGATTCTTCTTCGTCTAAGAACAAAATCTCTAGTCTTCAGCAAGCTATTAATCAGCTTTGTGGTATGTTACTTTTCTCCTTTCCCTTAATTCATTCATCCTGTTGTTTTATCTTATTTAATTGATCCTTTTTGCAGACATTTATGGTCTTCCTGATGAAGCTACCATCCTTCGTTCATTTCCTAATGCCTTGGATAATGATACCCTTCTTGAGCGTCTTAATAAATCTTTAAATAGTTTCTCAAATGATAGAATTTCATCTCTTTATCTGAATGAACTTAGATCCAAATTTCGCCTCTTAGAAATTGACCATAGATCTAGTTTAGGCTTAGCCAACCGATTTAAGCGTCTCCTTCTTAATTCTAAAGAGAAAATCAATGATTTGAGAACAAAAATTAGCGGTCTCATAGATGATAAGGATCGCATCTCTGATCAAGGTGCTAAGGCTTTGGCGAAATTCCAAGAGACTCTTCTTAAAGTTCAACTTGAACGAGATGAAGCTAATCGAAAGAACATCGAGCTCTGCGAAAGAGAAAACCAAATTCGTTCTCGTCTTCTTATAAGTAATGAGGATGAATTTGCTTGGGTTGCGAAAATCTTAGATGATGCCAGAAAAGATTTAGGTGTAAATGTTAGTCTCCAAGTTGAGCATACAGCCTTGATTAGAGATATGGTTTCTGACAGAGAAGGTTATTAATTGTTCTTCTTTACTAATCTTTTGTTTCTTATGAATTTTCATCAAGTTATTAATTGATTGTCTTTTTTCTCGCAGATTCTAAAAATAGATATCCTGAAAAGATTGAGGAACTTGAAGTTGAAAAAGAGGAACTCGCAAAGAATCTTTCTTCTCGCAACGACAAGTATTCTAGATTAAAGAATCAAATCAAGATCACTGTTGCGAACTTTAAGAATGATGCTATGCATTTTCGCAATCAAACTATCCAAATGGTTTGTGATGACCATAGTATCCCTCATTCTGATTATCCTTGTCTCTTGGAAGAGATCCCAAAGAATATCCCTCATTCTGATTATCCTTGTCTCTTAGAAGAGATCCCACATAATACTCCTAATCTGATTATTTCTGATAGCAAAGCTGATGAAGAAGAATCTGATGGTGATGAAGGTTCTGATGGTGATGAAGGTTCTGACGCAGACGAAGAAGGGAACAAGTCTGATGAAGATGATGAAGGATCAACTAAGAAGTAGTCTTTGTTTCTTTCTTTGATCTTCTGTAATACTTGTACATTTATTCCTTCTTTATGTATATTTGCGAATTCTTTTGGTTCCCCGTATTCCTTAATATATGGGTTTCTTTCATTTTGACCTGCATTCATTAAAACAATTCTTCCTTGCAATACAGTTAATCAATATAATCATTAATTTTTGAATTTTTGTGTAAATCTATCATATGGAGACAAATAACATTTTCTAATTTCATTCATCTCCATACTTGCCTCTGTTACTTGTATCCAAATGAGAGATTTTGTAGATTTTTCTTATTTTGTGCCTCAATTTCGCAGTTAATTATGTATAATTTCGCAATCTTATTCGAATTGTTTGATTCTTTTCAAAATCTCATTCCTATGTGGTCTTATTTTGACTTCCTAATTAAAGTTCTTATTATGCCACCTCTTGTCATTGCGACAAAATCGCAGGACGTTCTTGCACTTTCATGCAAAAACCCATTGATCTTGCCTTAACTTTTTCTTTTGTATTATGGCCTCTTCAGGAATGTTGCGACAATATGACAGGCCTAAATTTTCTTGCGAAAATAAAGCCCCGTGACATTGCCGTATTGCGACGAAATCGCAGGACGTCTTCGCACTTTTATGCGAAAACCCATTGATCTCGTCTTATCTTTTTCTTTTGTATTATTGCCTCTTCAGGATTGTTGCACAAATATGACAAGCCTTAATACCCTTGCGAGTAAAAAGCCTCATGACATTTGCGTCTTAAGACACTTATCATATCCCTAATGGAGGGTGCCTCCCTTATCTTCCCCCTGGTTTCCCCTTCAAGGAGGCGTACTTCTACCATACAAGGTTAGCTCCTCCCATCCATATGATTTCATTAACACTACACCCCTCATATGATTTCATTAACACTCAACTCATTTTTAGATTAACAATCTTAATTTATTGATGAATCTTTGAACAATCTTACAAGAAAAGATAAAGGAATCAAGAATAACCACTGCTCTAGATTTTCTCTCTCCTATTTACTTGTTTCTTACTCAAAAAAGATCTCTCCCTTTCCTTTACAATTGAACGACTATTTATAGGGAAGTACCTAGTGGATGACAGCTAATCTGTCCTTTATTTTCGGATATGTCTTGAAACATTCTCGCAACCTTACAAATGTTAATCTCGCAAACTCTCTTATTTTCGCAGAATCATTACATTTTTCTCATGATTTTAGCTGACGTCGTTTATTATGTCACTTCTAAAATTGTTCTGCGACGCTATTGTGTTGTGTTGTTGATAATTTTGCTGAGGCATTATTATTTCGAGATTCTGATCCTACACTTATCTCTTGATGTTGAGTTATATCTCCAGAAAGAACAAGAATCTCTTGACAAGCTAAATCAAGTTATGAGGAATAATATTCATGTTGAAGTCGACATTGATTTTCTAATCAGTGAGAGCAATGCTCCTCCTCTGCGTAATCCAATTAGTTGTAACAAACTAAACGAATTACAAGAGGAGTTTAAATCTCAGTCATCTGAGTGTATCACCTCAAAGCATGAATTGATTCGTTGCTCAATTCCTGATACTTCATATCAAGATAGTAGTATTTCCTTCTTTTATGAAGAAGCTAGGATGTCTCTGTCTATCAAAAGAGTTTCCCCTCGCAGTACTAAAAACTATCTGCAGAAATTGTTTTTTATAAGTTGGAAAACAAGAAATCAGAAACACAAATCCTTTTGGGTTCTCTTGAAGTTCTTTGATAGACTTATAAAAACAGTTCCTTGGGTGTTTCTCAACACTACAAGATGTAAGAGTTGCTGGAAAGAAACTCTCTCTTGGTGCCATGGTGAGCAAGACAATGTTCATCTCAACACAACTTGTTTGTGTTGAAAGTGCATCCTCACCAAGGAATGCCCTGTTACGGTAAAGGAAGCACGAGAACTGGGGCACACAGATTGTGTTCAGTAAGGCTGTAGAATTCGATTGAATTCTTATAAAAAAGTTATGTCTATAAACTTGAGCAATATTTGTGTTTTTACTTGCTTAAGTACTCATTATGATCCATGTACCTTGCTTATCGTTCATTTCTACCTAACTTGATCCGTGTTTAAGGTTCTTATATGTTTAGGTTTGAAAATAGTTGTTCGGGATGTTTGGACTTCATGGTACACATTCCAGGGATGCATACCATCATTTAAAATCAAAATCCAGGGGTTTAAGTTCGCAAACCCAGTCTGCAAACTATTTTTGTCATGAAAATTCGTTTGCAAACCCCTATGCATACTTGACGTCGACATTTGGTAAACTTGTCTTGGCCGTAACTTCTTCGTCCGAACTCGGAATGAACTCATTCTTTTTGCATTCTCTTCCTATTTGAATTCTCTTCAAAATGGAGATGAGAATTATTGATTTTGGATGAGTTAAGATTGGTATTTGTCCTGTCTCTTGTTTTTGAGTGTTTTGCTCCATTTCGTCGCACTTGTTCCACTTCTCTTGGACTTGGGCACTTGGATTCTTGGAGTAATACTCTTCTAAGCTAATTTGTAGCTTTTACTATAATGCTGTTGGTGAATCACAAAGAAGTAAGTTCAAGAATGGAAATTAGTACGCATTGTTATAGGATTCTTGAATGTTCACAAACATCCTTTGTGAACTATGGTGCATGGTCGTTCGTGACTTTGTATGTTCTTCCTTGTGAAAATCTTTTTATACGCCTTTGGTAGTTATTCTTGGTCTAAATCCGAGCGGAAAAGATTGATTCTACCCTCTAAGGACAAATCATCTTATATGTGCATTACGAGTTTGTCTTGATGCCTAGGAAACTTTTTATGAGAATTTATTCTTGTTTTTGAGAAGGATTACTAGAGTTTGGAATAGCCATTATTGTGATTACACATAACTATGTCCAACTTTTTCATCTTCATGTTTTTTAGGTTTATTGGTTTTTAAATTCTAAAAATATTTGAAGGATGATGTTATTGCAGTATTAATCTGTTTGATTCTGAAGTATTGCAATATTTTATGGGATATGTATTGTATGCGTTCGTGAACTTGAAGGTCCCATATGTTGTCAAAAGTAAACTCGTTCATATATTGATGAAAGGACGAATGAACTTTTGACAAATACAAAAGTTATGCATATGCAGTCATGTATTTGATGGAAAATAGGATAAAATATTTTGTGTGACAAGGATAAAGTCTATTATGTCGTTATGCAAATAGTGATGGAAAAATAGAATAGATCCTTGTATGTATTCCATGGTATTGATCTTCATTGATCCATTTTGTTATGTTTTACCGTGAAGGCTCCATTGTGTGTCTTATGTTGAGCACGATACAACTAAGTCGATTTTTCTTATTGGATTTGTTGGTTGTTCCATAAGATGCTATATGTTGAGCATTATGAACTAAATTAATCATCTTGGTTGGTTATTTAGTTATTTGCTCCGAAATTCTTCTTTTGTCGAGCAAATCCTTTGACAATTAAATTGATTACTTTTGTGATTAGTTTGGTTGTTTGTATTCCAATTAGATTAATTATAAGTTCTCTTGAAATTAGTCTAGTTGAGTTTTCATATATTCCACAAGTTCTTGTGTTGAGTATATGAACGGCTATACTAATCATTATAGTCGTATATTCCGTAAGGTTTTTCCTTATGTTGAGTATGTGAACGATAAAGTTAGTCGTCTCTTTATGATTACCTTAGTCGTAGCTACGTAAGTTTACTTATGTTGAGCACCTTCAATTAAATTGATCACTTTTGTGGTTTGATTTAGTTGCGTATTCCAATTAAATTAATCATGTGTTTTCTTGTGATTAATTTGGTTGAGTTTTGGATTTAGAAAATCATTTCTATGGTTTTTGGTGTCCAATTTAAAAATCCTTCCTTTCTTTCGAAATTAAGGTCGTTCTTGTTGTTCTTCCGAGAATGACATCAAATGGGGGAGAGTTCTTTTGAACTTGTGCTTAATAGTAATATCTTGCGGGCTGTGCGGCTGTGGAATTTTATAGGGGTTATCTTGTATCTCAAAACTCCTTGATGAATGCATTTAGCTCCGGCTTTATAATTGCATCTAAATTAAGTTGGTATGTATTTTTCTTTTAGTCTATGGAATGTCTCTTGTGGAAATTTCATTATGGTCCCTTTCTTGTACCTTTGCAAAATTTATTGACAAAAAGGGGGAGAAATATTGTAGTTCACACTATAAATACATATGGTTTTTGGATCATTGTGTAAGGGGGAGTGGTTTCCATGACCGAGATGGAGTATTGACTAAGGGGGAGTGATACATATCACCATAGTATTATTGTTAAAGTCGTGATACAATTGGACTTTGATGTTACATAATAATACTATGACATTGTATAATAATGATCGAGAATCTCGATTTCTCTCATTATTATAGCTACGGATCTTCAACAACGGTGATGCTAAACTTACAACCTTTGGTATCATTGGAGTACTTGGAAGGACGAAGATTTCAGGGAACGTTGAAGATTAGACTATGTAATAGGAGCCACTAAAGTTTATCTTTTTGTATTCCATATGTATTAATAGTTTTGTCACTAAAATTGACAAAGGGGGATATTGTTAGAGCATAGCTCGGTCGACCTCACATGCGTTGATATATCAAGCATGTTTGTCAATGTTAGTGATAAAAACTATAAGTCTTGATTTCTATCCTACATAGCTAAGTCTCGGATTAGGATAGAAAAGTGTAGTTGAGCTCAAGGACTTCATGGCGATTCATCATAGAACGACGAAGATCTATACAAGGAACCGTGGAACTTCATCAATAAAAAGTTATGTGGAGACTTGAACTTATCTATCACTCCAAAGTCTATCTCTTCTATCTCCTACTTCTTATGAGACAAAATTCGTATGCTATATAGACTAGATCATACACATTTGATATTTCGAGCCGAGTATATCTCGCGTATCTATATCTCGAAATCTGTGTTGGTAAATCGTTTCGCTTTGATCAATTTTATCTTCACCTAGTGACGAAAGTCATGAAAAGTTTCAATTACTTTGAGAATTGCTCTGACGCGAAACGGTATGTGAATAACGGTTATATAACGTCCTCTTAGAATGTCTCAATGATTGGAATGAGAGTTTAGATTACATAACCATGTATTCGTTAATCCGAAGTTTTCGAACTTTGTTGATTGAGAGAAATCGGAGGAATTGGCCATGCCAAGTCCGCGAACTGGCGAAAGTCTCTTTGCCGAGATTTTCTGATGAGTTTGGAAAACTCCGTCGGTTGTCTTAAGTCCGTGAAATTATTTATGAGCTTAAGTAGTTATGATCTAAAAATGTGCTCTGAACATGAAACTGAAATTACTAAGGAATGCCTTTATGCAAACCGTGGCTATAAAGTTCATGAGCCGATTCAATCGAATCGAATCATATTTGTTTCAGTTTTGTCTTGTGTAGTTACATAAGATCTCATAGAAATTGAACAACTCTTTAACTAGATCATTTGAGTCAATTGAACTAGTTATGGTGAAGAAGAACAAGGTTAATATGAAATGCTCAT
This sequence comes from Papaver somniferum, assembly GCF_003573695.1. NCBI lineage: Eukaryota > Viridiplantae > Streptophyta > Magnoliopsida > Ranunculales > Papaveraceae > Papaver > Papaver somniferum. The sequence goes on along the minus strand of NW_020621603.1, from coordinate 15,258,512 downwards.
ATGGTTAACCTTTTGGGTTACTATGTTGAACCAACATACACGTACACGTTTGGGCATGGTTTTTGTAAACCCAGTAAACTTTTACCCAAGTGTGTGTGACAAGCTAAGTTTTAGATATAACGGTTGAGAAATATTAGCTTGAATCTAAATAAGGTTTTCATCTAACGGTAAATATGGATTGCTTTGTAACTAAGGCAAAACCCTGATTTGAAGGCTATATAAAGGAGACATCTAGCATTGTGCAAAACTAATCCCCACACGTCTGTGTGATACTAGTTCCCTCGCTAGAGTCGATTCTCCTTTAACCTTTGGTTTTCTTTTCTAAAACCAGGTTAACGACTTAAAGAATTCATTGGGATTGTGAAGACAGACCAATACTACTTTTATCGTCGTTGTGTGATCTGATCTTGCATCTTCTATCGTATGAGTACAATCTTTGATTGTCTTGAGATCGTGAGAGTTCTCCGATAGGCAAGATAAAGAAGTCACAAACATCTTCGTCTCACTGTTTGTAATTCCTCGAAAAACCGCATGTGTAGTCAGGAAGGATTGTAGAGAGGTGATTGATTAATCTAGGCTGTTCTTCGGGAATATAAGACCGGATTATCAATTGGTTCATGTTCACCTTGATTTCATATCTTAAGACAGAACAAAAACTAGGTTTTATCTGTGGGAGAAAGATTTATCCTTTGATAGACTTTTCTGTGTGAGACAGATTTGTTTATTATCAAGTCTGCGATTTTGGGTTGCAACAACTCTTGGTTGTGGGTGAGATCATCTAAGGGAATCAAGTGCGTAGTATCCTTCTGGGATCAGAGGCGTAGGAGTACAACTGTACCTTGGATCGGTGGGAGACTGATTGGGGTTCAACTATAGTCCAGTCCGAAGTTAGCTTGGAGTAGGCTAGTGTCTGTAGCGGCTTAATACAGTTTGTATTCAATCTGGACTAGGTCCCGGAGTTTTTCTGCATTTGCGGTTTCCTCGTTAACAAAACTTCTGGTATCTGTGTTATTTATTTTCCGCATTATATTTTTTATATAATTGAAATAACACAGGTTGTGCGTTAAAGATCTTCGATTGGAAATCCAACCTTTGGTTGTTGATTGATATTGATTGATCCTTGGACATTGGTCTTTGGTACCGTCCAAGTTATCTCTCTTTGATAAAGACTCGCAGATTTCCATTTGTTTGAGTAAAGATCAAATCGAGAGATTGAGATATAAACTCTTTGATATATATTTTTATTGATTGAGTCTAACTGTGTAGTTGTTTCTCATAAAAAGTATATTGGAGTTTGTCCATATAGATTGCTAAGTGAAATATTGGGTGGTGTTGTTAGACCCCCGCTTTTCACAATGGACTACCTCATTCCCAGAAAATGTTACATGGGAAGATCTCTCCAACATTCCCACCCACTTTCCAAAGTTCATCCTTGAGGACAAGGATGTTTTTCAGGGAGAGGTAATGTCACAGTGTGCATAGTAGGGGCTATCCAATTAGTCTTCCTTTAGTAGTTACAATGATTGTGTTTAACATTTCTATTTCTGTTAGTTACTGTCTGTTGGATATTAGACACGTGTTAGTTATCCATTGCTTACAATTAGACCTAATTATTGGTCATTTAAGCTGTAAGAGAAACATTGTTGGGACACATTAATGAAATTTGTCCTTGTTGGCTGCGCTTCACATCACAGAATATTGGCTTGAATCTTTGATTCAAGAGGTGTTTATCACCATTTTATCTTCTTTTCATTACTCTGTGTGTTTACTTGTTGTGCAATCACAACACGAGATAAACTCAGCTCGAAATATCAAATGTGTATAATGAAAGAGTCTATATAGCTGTACGACTTAGTCTATTTTAGGAGATAAAAAAGAATAGACTTCTGAGTAATAGATAAGTTTTAGTCTCCGCATACTTTTTGTTGATGAAGTTCCTCCAAGATCTTCAGTAGATCTTCTTCTTCAATTGGTGAATGACATGAACTCTAAAGCTCAAATACACATTCTATCCTAATATGAGACATAGGTATAAGTAGACTAGAAATCAAGTATATAGTTTTGATCAACTAAACTTTACAAACAACCTTGAGATAACTTGCAAGTCGACCGAGCAGTGCTCTAATAATCCCCCTTTTGTCAATTTTAGTGACAAAACTATCAATACATATGGATTACATAAATAAAACTTTGTAGCTTCTGATCCATCATGCTTGATTTCCTTGGCTCTTCAACTTTCCTTGAATTCTTCGCTACTACAAGTACTCCAACGATTCTGAATGTGTTCAACTCAACATCATTGTTGTTGAAGATCTGTATCCATAAAAATAAGAAAACAGATGTTCTCAATCATTGTTATACAATGTCATAGTATTATTCTCTAACTCAAAGTTAAATTGTATCACAACTTTTAAATAATACTACGGTGATATGTATACTCCCCCTTAGTTAATACTTCCATCTCATAATGAAAATCACTCCCCCTTACATAATAATCCGTAAACCATATGTATGTAGTGTGAACTACCAAATAATTCTCCCCCTTTTTGTCAATATAAATTGGCAAAGGTACGAAAACTACGATATCATAATGAAATTCTCAAAGAGATAATTCATGACTAAAAGTACCAACTTTCTTTAGATGCAATCACATAGTCGAAACTAAGTGCATTCATCGAGGAGTTTATTAAGATACAAGTTAACCCCTATAATATTCCACATCCGCACTCCCCAGAAAGATATGACAATTAAGAACAAGTTCAATTAAGAACTACCCCCCATTTGATGTCATTCCCAAGAGAACAACATGAGCGACTTTACTTTTGCGAGAAAAAAAAGGATTTCTTTGGACACTAACAAATCACATGGATCTGTATCCTGAAAACTGGAATAAATTAACCACAAAAAACCTTATTGATTAATTTAATCGGAAACGCTCAACATAAGAAAACTTACAGAGCCATACAATACTTTCACATAAGAGTGGATCAGGGAAAGATCAATACTGCGAAATTTTTCAAAAGTGTATTCTATTTTCCACCAATATTAGCATAAAGACATAATAAACTTAACTTTTGAGCATATATGAGATAAGAACAGTTCACGAACTTAAACACAATATATCTCATACGACATTTGCAATATATAAAACCAATCAGATTAAATGCTGCCAAAACCATCTTCCAAAATAACTTAGAATTTAAATAAATAAATCTAAAAACATTGCAAGATGAAAAATGTTGGAAATAGATATGTGTAATCACAATAATTGTTATTTCCAAACCCTAGTTATCCTTCTTAAACATAAGAATAAATTCTCATAAGAAGTTTCCTAGACATTAAGATTCTTGAAAAATTCTTTATCGTCCCCGAACTTCTTGTCCTCAACAGACATTGGAATATAAGGTTCATGAAGAAATGAGTCAATTCCAACAAACCTTCTTGACTATTACCGAACCAGGGCCTTCTGAATTTCAAGAGATCTTAGAACAACAACCTTTATTTGCTGAATCTCCATCCTCGTTTCTTTCAACTCTTCAAGAACAACAAAAAACTTTTGAGAATTTGAGGGTTAGCCTTTGGTTTCTTTATATTCTTTCTTTTTCTATTCAAAGTTGTAGAAGAATGTGATTTGTCTTTTCCCTTCATGACTGATGTCTTAACAATCATATTGACATCTTTTCCACCAGAAGAGATGATTCTTCGAGACTCCATTAAAAAAATGGGATTGTGAAAAGAACACAAAAGCAACAGCTCCACAAGCAACCTTTTGATGAAAAGAATTTCATGGAAGGAAAAAGAGAATGTAGGGTTACAGAACCTATATACAAAAGAGTATGGTTCACGTACGATCAACACAAGTAGTCCTAAAAAGGGTAGAAATATCAATTTTAACCCCCTTTTATTAACCAAATAGGGTGAAGTCTTTTCAATACCATTACTTGAGGATATGAAAAAAAACAAACATAAAATCAGAAATACAATTAAAAGAAAACGTTTCTGAACCTAGAACCCGACTGTGCGCAACTCTTGTCTCTTTTCAAAATTCGGGCACATGAGACAAGATGTACTTTCAGCACAATTAGGTTGTGTTGAAGTGAACAATAATTTGTTCACAAGAAGGTTCCTATTTGGAATTTTCAACACCTTTTCATATGTCGTTTAGACCTAGTCCTTTTCTGTAAACATCTAATCTTTTTCTTAGAAATCAACGTTTTAGGAGAAGAGTTAATTTTGCATACCTTGGATGGATTCGACTTTAGAACAAGTTTGAGCTTCTTTGCTAAATGATTAGCTCTCTGTTGCAGTTTGTTGACATGCCTTACTTTATGTTTGTATTTGAAACAGTTTGAGATTTCATGACCCTTAAGATTACAATAAGGACATGTCAATGTGGAGGATGGTTCAGGCACCATAGACGAACATGATGCTAAACAAAGCGAAGTATCTGAAATATATGAGATAGAGTTTTCATTAGACATAGAAAAATCCATTTCATTCTCCAACGAGGTCGGTCAAGTTTCTTAGCGAAATTATCAACAACACAACACAACACAACAGCGTCGCAGAACAATTTCAGAAATGATATTATAAATGACGTCAGCTAAAATCATGAGAAAGATGTGATGGTCCTCTGAAAATTAGAAAGTTTGCGAGATTAACATTTGTAAGGTTGCGAGAATGTCGCAAGTCATATTCGAAAATAAAGGACAGATTAGCTGTCATCCACTATGTATTTCCCTATAAATAGTCGTTCAGTTGTAAAGGAGAGAGAGATCTTTTTTGAGTAAGAAACAAGTAAATAGGAGAGAGAAAGCCTAGAGCAGAGGTCATTCTTGATTCCTTTATCTTTTCTTGTAAGAATATTCAAAGATTGATCAATAAAATTAAGAGTGTAAAATCTAAAAAATGAGTTGAGTAATAATGAAATCATATGAGGGGTGTAGTGTAGGATTTCCTGCAACTACATAATGGCGCTAGAAACAGGGACGTATTGAAGATTGTTCTAGAAAAAATTGAAGATTAATATTGAGATTTGTGAAGATTTAGAGTGATTGATTAAGAATTTTCCATAATTTCTTGCAATATTGTTAACATTGAAGAAATGGCTAGAAGAAAAAATATATCCGAACAACCGACTACTGTTAGAAGAAGCAAGGGAATTGCTGGGAGAGAAAGAAGTGAAATGGGAGAATCTACTAGAATGAGAAGTAATAGAGAAAATCAAATTCAACCACCAATTCAACAAACACTAGTACAAGGGAGGAATACAGATTATGATAGGGTGAGTATACACACTTGGCAATCAAATTCGGCAGAAGAAGTAGAAGAAGAGCAACAAAACAGAAACCATAGACAGGTAGAGAGAAATCAAGAAGCAGATGAAGGAATAATTCATGTAGATGAGGAAATTGGAGCGTTAGAAACGTTGAGACGAAGAATACATGAAGAAAGAAGAGTTGAGGCAGAAGAACGTGTAAATCTAACAAGGCAAAATCACGAATTGAGGATGGAGAATATAAGACTACAGAATGGAAGATCGAGAAGTATTACAAAATCATATTCAAGATCGACTAGAAGAGAAATGAGGCGAAACTCACCCACAATCAATGCTGGAAACAATATTCAAGAAGAAATATCAAATCCTAATGAAGAATATCGCGAAAATAGAGAAAGAGCTGATGATCGTTACGTTCCACAAAATGAAACTTTTGATGATGGGCAAAATGGTAGAAATCAAGAGAATGGACAGCGTCAGGGACAAAATGACCAAGATGTCGAAGGAAATCGAGAGGAAGGAAGAAGAATTTTACATGAAAGAGAAACTCAAAGAAATCAACAAATGATTGAAGAAGAAATTGAAAGACATTATGCTGAACAAGCACGTTTAATCTGCGAACGTGAAAGATTGAGAGCGGAAATGGAAGAACAAGAGCTTCAGGAGACAATTCTCCAGAACAATCACGACAATCGAGAAAGAAGGCGTACACAAAACCGTAATAACGGTAATCTCAATGAAGAGTATGATAGAGTACAGAGGATGGCTGAAAGACAGCGAATGGAATTGATAAGAAATGAACAAAATCATGGAGGGGAAAATGAAAGGCATCATCATATGCGAATTCAAGATAGATATGAGGAAGAGAATCGCAGAAGAAGACAAGATGAGGATAATGAAGAAGAAATGTAAAATTTCGCGAGAGAAGAAATACATGAACGCAGAAGAAGAGAGGTGAAATTAAAAAGACCAATGGATCAAAATTCAGGTGTAAATAAACAAATCTTGAAAGAGTTAGAAGAAATGAGAGGAATGCTAAATAATAGAGGAGAAGTAGGCAGAAGAAAATTGGATGAAGCAATAGAAGAAGATGCGAAAACTCCATTTACAAGGGAAGTACAATTAGGAGGAATACCACCGAAATGCAATTTTCCCGCATTAACCAGCATTTTTGATGGAACAACTTGTGCAATTCAAAACATTAAAGCCTATGTGAGGTGCATGTTGCAATGGGAAAATCATGATGCCAAATATTTCGCATCCATCTTAACAGGAGAGGCGTTAAAATGGTTTGAAGGTCTACCAAAGAATACAATAACATCCTTCAATCATTTGCAGACTACATTCCTAGGGGCATATATAAGTAATAATTCTTCGCGACCTGGTATAGAAGATGTGTTTGGATTAAAACAAAGGATTGGCGAAAGTTTGAAACACCTGACTAAAATATGGAGTACTATGTGTAGCGAAATGGCTGGTCGTGTAGATGAGAGATATCTTATATTATCATTTATCAATGCTATGTTTGCAACAAACCTATTGTATGTCCAAAGTTTCAGAGTCAAGAATACGATCACAATGACTGAATTGCGAGAACTTCAAGAAGAATACATTGCTCTAGAGGAAAGGAAAAATGAAATGGAATCATATCCAGTTGCGAATACCAGCTCACAAACAGCGAATGCAAGCTTATTACCCAAGCTAATAAACACAGTAACGAATACTTCGCAAGTACAACAAGAGAAGGTTACGGGTAACAATCAACAGAAACTGGTGGCTATGGGAAGAACGAGTATGAAAGAGAAAGAAATTTCTATAATCGTGGTGGAAATAACAAGATTCAAAGACTCTATCAACCACAAGAAACTTATGGAGGTCAAAGACAAAACTATAATATAGGACAGGGAGGTCACAAGGTAGTATGGGAAGAAATCAAGATGCCACCTCTAAATGAAAGTGTGGAGAAAATATGGGAAGCTATAATTTTGATGGAGAATATACCAACACCATGGAACATGGGAACGGAACCACCTCCAAACCACAGAAGCCATGAGTTTTGTTCTTATCATCATTTTCATGGACATACAACAAATGATTGCAGAAATGAAAAAAGAATTATCTTGAGAATGATAGATCAAGGAAAACTAAACCACTTTTTCGTATGGCACCCACAATCTCAACCATTGCCACCACCACCAGAGCATCACAAAGTAAACACGATGAAAAATAAGGAAACATTCTTCATAGAAGTTGGTGCAAAATCAAAGAATATATTTTATCACTCTATCATACATTCATATAAGACAATCGAAGATTTTCATGACAATGTTTTGAGTAGAGTGTTCGCAAGAGATAACGATGGAAGAGAAATTATGAATATTGCGAAAATCTCGCCACTAGAGGAATGGCAGAAAAGATTATTTCTTTTACCGCAGAAGAGATTCCCGAAGGTGAAGAGGTGCATGATAATCCATTGGTAGTAAAATTAGAAATTAATCCAAAACCGAAATAAGATGAGGATGATGAAGCTGAAGATTCATGGGCAATTAATAGAATTCTAATCGATATTGGAAGCTCTGTGAACATCTTATTGTATCATACTTATAAAACCATGGGTGGAAGAGATGATGATCTTATACCATCAACATATAAGATATATGGTTTTAATGGTACTGCTAACAAGCCTAAAGGGGAGGTTACTATGCGAATTTCATTGAAGGGAATATCTTCTGAAATCTTATTCTGTGTCGTTGATGTAGAATCACCCTACAATGCGTTAATTGTTCGACCTTGGCTACATGGGATTCTAGGTGTAGCTTCAAATTTCCACCAGTGCATCAAATTCCCTCACCCCAGTGGTGTAGGAATCATAAAGGGAGATTGGGTTGAAGGAAAGAGGTGTTACGAAACTGAGATAGAATCTTACGAAGGAAGAGCAAACAAGAAGGAAAACTGGAGGCACAAAATCAAAGATACACAGAGAAGTGAGAGGTTGATGGTGGATGCAATCGAAAGAAAATAAGAAGAGGTGTTGCGAAACTAATGCTAGCTCAGAATAAAAATGATGAACATACCACTACCAAGGAAGCAATAGTAGAAAGTAATAAAGAAGCAGAGGATGGAAAAGGTAATAAAAACAAGAAATATATGAATGATTAAGTTGTTGCGACACTCTCGCAATAAGTAAAATTTTCAAGAATACATTTTATTGAATGACAAAATTGAGATTGCGAAATGCAAATACAATATGATGATATACGAGACTCTCGCAGAGATAATGAATTTTACAGAAGATAATCAGAGAAAAATGATAAAAGAGAAAGAGGCGAACCTTTATGGCGTACACCCTAGTTCGCGAATACAATTTCGCAAGAGGCAAATGTAAGACCTAAAGTACGTCATATAAGGGGGTACCTGTTGCATGGCTCAGGGAAAGGCTACACCGCCACCGGAACCTGAGTCATGGAGATTTGGGGTCAATAAAGCCCATCCGGGAGAGGCACCTTGGATTCTCAGCTTAAGCATATGACTTAGGTTGGGCGACTAAGGTAATAAGGACTCTCCCAAGGAGTGCAGATCTGATCAAGGCGCCGAGGTACACGGTTGAGTCAAGAGTGCCAGGGACGTTTGAAGCGTACTTTGCCATTCTTGACAAGTCTTGGCTTATACTGCACTCGGCCTGAAGAAAACCCCACTTAGGGTGCAGTCTCGTAACCATAAGCCCTATAGGTAAAAGGGATAAGAGGCTGCGAAAACAACTGGTTGTTGTTAAGACTGGATGGGAGGAGCTAACCTTGTATGGTAGAAGTACGCCTCCTTGAAGGGGAAACCAGGGGGAGATAAGGGCGGCACCCTCCATTAGGAGCTGATAAGTGTCTTAAGACGCAAATGTCATGAGGCTTTTTATTCGCAAGGATATTAAGGCTTGTCATATTTGTGCAACAATCCTGAAGAGGCAATAATACAAAAGAAAAAGATAAGACGAGATCAATGGGTTTTCGCATGAAAGTGCGAAGACGTCCTGCGATTTCGTCGCAAGACGAATGTCATGGGGCTTTATTTTCGCAAGAATATTTAGGCCTGTCATATTGTCGCAACATTCCTGAAGAGGCCACAATACAAAAGAAAAAGTTAAGGCAAGATCAATGGGTTTTCATGAAAGTGCAAGGACGTCCTGCGATTTTGTCGCAATGACAAGAGGTGGCATAATAAGACCTTTAATTAGGAAGGCAAAAAACCACACAGGAATGAGATTTTGAAAAGAATCAAAATTCACTTCGCATAAGATGCGAAATTATACATAATTAACTGCGAAATTGAGGCATAAAATAAGAAAAATTTATAAAATCTCTCATTTGGATACAAATAACAGAGGCAAGTATGGGAATGAATGAAATTAGAAAATGTTATTTGTCTCCATATGATAGATTTACTTAAAGATTCAAAAATTAATGATTATGTTGATTAACTGTATTGCAAGGAATAATTGTTTTAATGAATGCATGTCAAAATGAAAGAAACAAAAATATACAGAAAGAAGGAATAAATGTACAAGTATTACAGAGAATCAAAGAAAGAAACAAAGACTACTTCTTAGTTGATCCTTCATTATCTTCATCAGACTTGTTCCCTTCTTCGTCTGCGTCAGAATCTTCATCACCATCAGAACCTTCATCACCATCAGATTCTTCTTCATCAGCTTTGCTATCAGAAATAATCAGATTAGGAGTATTATGTGGGATCTCTTCTAAGAGACAAGGATAATCAGAATGAGGGATATTATGATCGTCACAAACCATTTGGATAGTTTGATTGCGAAAATGCATAGCATCATTCTTAAAATTCGCAACAGTGATCTTGATTTGATTCTTTAATCTAGAGTACTTATCGTTGCGAGAAGAAAGATTCTTTGCGAGTTCCTCCTTTTCAGCTTCGAGTTCCTCAATCTTTTCACGATATCTACTTTCAGAATCTGCGAGCAAAAGACAATCAATTATTAACTTGATGAAAATTCATAAGAAGCAAAAGATTAGTAAAGAAGAGCAGTTAGTAACCTTCTCTGTCAGAAATCATATCTCTAATCAAGGCTGTATGCTCAACTTGGAGACTAACACTTACACCTAAATCTTTTCTGGCATCATCTAATATTTTCGCAGCCCAAACAAATTCATCATCATTACTTATAAGAAGACGAGAACGAATTTGGTTTTCCCTTTCGCAGAGCTCGATGTTCTTGCAGCTAGCTTCATCTCGTTCAAGTTGAACTTCAAGAAGAGTCTCTTGGAATTTCTCCAAAGCCTTAGCACCTTGATCAGAGATATGATCCTTATCATCTATGAGACCGCTAATTTTGGTTCTCAACTCATTGATTTTCTCTTTAGAATTAAGGATGAGACGTTTTAATTGGTTGGCCAAGCCTAAACTAGATTTGTGGTCAATTTCTAAGAGGCGAAATCTGGATCTAAGTTCATCTAGAGAAAGAGATGAAATTCTATCATTTGAGAAACTATTTAAAGAATTATTAAGACGCTCAAGAAGGGTATCATTACCCAAGCCATTAAAAAATGAACGAAGAAGGGTAGCTTCATCAGAAATACCATAAATGTCTGCAAAAAGGATCATTTAAATAAGATAAAACAACAGGATGAATGAATGAAGGGAAAAGAAAAAAGTAACATCAAGTAAAGTTGATTATTAGCTTGCTGAAGACTAGACATTTTGTTCTTATACGAAGAAAAATCAATTTCTAGTTGTCTATTTTTCTCGTGAAGACCTTTAACTTCAGCTTCCAATTCTTCATTCTTTGTGCGAAATTAAAGATTCTTCTTTTCAAGATCTTCGCGTGTCCTCTCTAGATATGAGGCAACATCAAAAGAAGCTTTTCCAGCCTGCGAGAAAATATAAAAAGTATTAATATAGAAAGACATTTTGAGCTATGACAATGAAGAAATAAAAGGATGAAAGTATGCCAGACTATTAAGATAATGCAAGAAGTCGGGAGTCACTGATCTAGAAACTCCACGAAGAGAACTATCACCATCCATCAAAGGGATATCGCAAATTGTAGCGAGAGCTTTACAGGTATTAGCGAATTGGCTATCTTCGATTCCAGTAAAAAGAAGGGTAAGAAGAATATATAAGGAAGATTTTTTACTCGAAGAAATAAACACTATTAAGACGAAAAGACATAAGCGGTTGAAAAGAAGTGGTTGCAGAAGACGTGTCAAGAAACAGATGGAAGAAAGAATACGTGTGATAAATGCAGGATATGAAACGATGGATAACTGCGGCATTTCTCACATCATTCTCTACTTCGCAGAAAAGATATGAAAGAGGCAAGATGTAGGATCAGAATCTCGCAACAATAATATCTTAGGGAAATTATCAACAACACAACACAACACAACAGCGTCGCAGAACAATTTCAGAAATGATATAATAAATGACGTCAGCTAAAATCATGAGAAATATGTGATGGTCCTGCGAAAATTAGAAAGTTTGCGAGATTAACATTTGTAAGGTTGCGAGAATGTCGCAAGATATTCGAAAATAAAGGACAGATTAACTGTCATCCACTATGTATTTCCCTATAAATAGTCGTTCAATTGTAAAGGAGAGAGAGATCTTTTTTGAGTAAGAAACAAGTAAATAGGAGAGAGAAAGCCTAGAGCAGATGTCATTCTTGATTCCTTTATCTTTTCTTGTAAGAATATTCAAAGATTGATCAATAAAATGAAGAGTATAAATCTAAAAAATGAGTTGAGTAATAATGAAATCATATGAGGGGTGTAGTGTAGGATTTCCTGCAACTACATAACTTACTAAGATCCATACTCATTATTGCATTATCTTGGTCGACATGCATTTGTTGTTGATGCATTTGATAAGATTTTTGTTGGAGGTTTTGCAAATTGAGTTGTTCTTCCATTTGATAACTCGGTTGTTGAGTAGATGCCCAAATTGTTTGGTATTAGGATTCTTGTTCCGCTTTCATTAGTTCCTTCCATGATCGTGTTTCCTTAAGATACTCCAAAATATTTACTCTATATTGATAGATCTTATCTTCTTCCATCTTAACCGAAGAACTCCCCTCATCATCTTCTCTGAATATACCTTGCTCGTGATCTTTTTTCTGTCTTGCGTGTATTTTGTCTTTTTTTTTTGGTTCTTGTAGGACGAGCATTATACTTGTAATTTCATCGAGTCTCTCTGTTAGGCAAAACTTTTGTACCATCTTCGACTGGCACAAAGTTACGATGATTATCAAACAACTCACTATTTTGGGAAACGGTGAGTTCATAATTAAATCCAGGGACCTTTTTTTCTAAATTTAAACAACTCATAATAGGCATCAAACTTGAATGGTTGACCTGTTTGTTCCTGAAATTTCTCCCTACCATCTCGTGTCTGAAATATCATGTAAGAATTTTTTTGTTAATTACCATTATCAGCAAACAAAAAAAACTTAATAAATTAAGAGAACTTACCAAATCTTCATGTGACGCACCGCTTTTGGTTTGCCGATATATAACATTAAGAATAGCGACGAATTCTCTGACATCTTTCTTGATGGCTTTCATCTTTGTTTTTAAGGCAGCCCAATTTCTTCCACTAGGATTGTCGCTGCGTTGGGAAAATATTTGGTGAATATGTATCCAAAATAAAGATTTTTTTTGTTGTGCATCTATAATTTCATCACAGCTCACATAAATATATGCAGCATTAAGATCAATCTCTTCCCACTGTACAGAATTCTTAACCATTTCGAATCTAGCTAAAAAATATAAGAACTTGAGTAGTATAAGATAAAGATATAAATCATCAAATAAGTATAGTAAGAAGAAGAGAAATAAGAAATCAATTGATTTGGAGTGATTTGAATGGAGAAATAGAGTTGTATTTATAGAGGATTTTTAAAAAATGACCGTTGGGATCCGATGGTGGAGAAAATAGAGCCGTTGTGAATGATGGATGGTTAGGATCGAGTGTGAGAGAGATGTAAAAGAAAAAAGGTCAAATAAATAAATTTACAGAAACGAAAACTCAGTTACCTTTTAAAATGTCACGGAGACTTAGTATTCGTTTCAACTGCCAAATGGAGAATTAGAGTTGTATTTATAGAGGATTTTGAAAAAATGACTGGTGGATCCGACAGTGGAAAAAATAGAGCCGTTGTGAATGATGGATGGTTAGGATCGGGTGTGAGAGAGGTGTAAAAGAAAAAATGTCAAACAAATAAATTTACGGAAACGGAAACTCAGTTACCTTCTAAAATGTCACGGAAACTTAGTATCTGTTTCAATTGCCAAACGGATACTCAGTTTCCGTAAAACAGAAATTGACACGGATACTGAGTATCCGTGCGATTTCCATTCCCTACTACCGTGACCAACTTTGAGTAGTAGGAAAGGGATATCCCTACACAAGTAGGGATATGGGAGACCATAGTACTTGACAAATGAGATTTCCGTAATATAAGGACAGGAAAGAATAAAGGGCACCATAGTGTTTGGCCTTGAGAAAACCAAAGACCAAAACCAAACCATAAACTAAAAATTTGGGTTTGCTCAGTGGTGGAGAATAATGAGAAATGACCAAAATTTGGTCAAACGTTAGATTATATGTCCGGCCAAGTGAGGCGGACTTTATATGTTCGCCTTGTGATGATCCACCACATGTGCCATAAGCGCGTGTGATTTAATATATTGGGTTATATTAAATACGCGGACTTTATATGTTCGCTCCACCATCGCGCGCCCATTTAATCTCCGTCCCACTTCAAACGGTTATCATACCAGCTCCCCACTCCAGACGAACTTTTAGTCTTCGCTCGACCAAATATAGTTTTGGTCCGGATTTCAGACCAAATATACTCTCATATTTGGTTATACTCCAGTTTTTAATCTTTACTCCGTTCCACTGTGATAGGCTTGTGGACCAAATTTTTGGTTTTAATTGTCCATTGTGAGAACTCTTAGGAACATGCGTGACCATCCCAACGTGATAAATAAAATAAATGAGTCGAGCTGCCTGGCCTGGCCCGTTACCTATTGTTGGAGATATTTTGTGCTTAGGAACCGGCCTTTTAACGCTCATCCAAAAATATACATCCTGGGAAAAACAGTCGTATAGCTACAGATGACACCGTACTGAACACCCTCAGTTACAGAGATGGCCGGAACAATCTCGATAAACTCATCTCTTCTTCCCTATTCCCCTCCTAAACATCTCTTGTCAAATATCTTCTTCCCTCTCTCCATAACCCCCCAGATATCCTCTCTAAAATTTCTCAGAAATCCAACTACCAGACAGCGGATCAGAAACCCAAGAATCAACGCTAATAACGGTGGAAAATCAAGAAGAACATCAGCAGCAGAAGAACTAGAAGAAACATTCTTTGGTTATGAAATTGAAGATGAAGAAACTGATGACGATGATGAAGAAGATGATGACGATGATGAAATTGAAAGAGAAAGTAGTATGGATTTACTTTTCAGATTTGTTCAGAGTATGTATAAGAAAATTTCTAAACGAGCAAAGAAAGCTACTCGGTCAATTTTACCTCCAGCCATTTCACCACCGCTGGTAATTTTACGTTTTCTATTTGTTTGATTTAGTAGATGATGTTAATATCTTAGTTTAAATTAATGGGATTTTGTTTTTTAGGTTTCATTTGCTGTAGACGGTGTTTTGCTATTGACTTTATTGTCTATTGTTAAAGCACTTCTTCAGGTAAGAAAATTTTCAGCATTTTTGGTATGAAAAATGAATATATGTGGGTTATAGATTTCTCAATTTTAAAAGTAGGAGGCAAGAACAATAATCGATCTGATAACCGGGAGCTTTGTCTGCAGGTTGTATGCACTCTAGGAGGTACAGTGTTCATTGTAATTCTTATGGTACGAGTGATATGGGCGACAATGTCATATTTTCAATCAAATGTAAACGGGTCCAGTCAGAGTAATGGAAATTCATTCAATTCAACTATACCCGCGTGAGCCATTACTCTGGTTTCACCTTCATCTGGTTAGCTTCTGATCTTACTCTCGGTAATGAATAGTCTACTAAAATGAATTACACTTGAGTAAATAATCTAAAGTCAATCTCTCCTATTATCGTTATATGTATAATTTTCATTGAAAACCACATTTTAGCTGGTCTCTGAAATGTTGTTGTTTTCTCATTTAATAAAGAGCTTTTTATTTCGGCATAAGAAGTTTTTGTTGTTGTTGGTTGCATTGCCCATAACATCTTTAAAACCTTGGTGCCGCAACGGTGATTTCCACATAGACCTCAGAAGCTATTATTGTGAAGATTGTTATGATGACTCTTTTGATTAAGAATGAGAGCAGCCTAATTAAAACAAATATATGAACGGTTTCTAAGACTGCGGATAGTAAATACATTTCCTCCTAACTATATTAGTCACCCGCTAACGGGTTGTCAAATTAAAACCAAGATCATTATCAAAGGTAAGGCAATGAGCCCAAATCTCATTATGCATGTCTCTCTCTTTTGTGCATCTGTTTGTATTTTTTGACTCTGCTGCTCGGAACTTAAAGAAAAATCAGATGCAATCTCTATTTGTCCATGGCGCTGGTTGATAGCGATCTCTATTCCTTGTTTGGTGCTTGTTGTGAACCCCAACTTCCTTATTTTTCTACGTATCTCTAATCATTTTTGTATGAATATACCTTTTCATGATTGCGGATCTGATTATAAGGAGAAATGTACAGAAATATGTGTCTCCTCCATGCATTCTGTTGAATCTTCATGAAAGTCTACCTAATTTATAGGTTTGTGTAGAATTATGATATTTTAGAAACTTGATTAGCTGTGTAGTCATTTTGTCAAAGGCTAATGTTATGGAGTACTAGGACCAACCCTGTGGTAAGGTCACTGCTGTTACAATCCCAAACCTTGTTAATGTACATTTGATGGTTATTGTTAATGTTGATGGCAAACCCAGAAATTTATCGTATTTTGTTACGTGCATTCAATATTTTCTTTTTAGTGTTGTGGGTTATCGAGTTCTCAATTTTAAAAGTAAGAAGCAAACAAATGCACATAATGGATCTGATAGTTGGGAGCTTTGTCTGCAGGTTGTATGCACACTAGGAGGTTCAGTGTTCATTTTGTAATTCTTATAATAAGAGTGATTTGGGCAACAATGTCATATTTTCAATCTACTGTAAACGGTTCCAATCAGACTAATGGGACTTCATAATATTCAACTATACCTGCGCTGTGGACCAGCTCGAATTGTGGAGCCATTACTCTGGTCTCACCTTCATCTGGTTAGCTTCTGATCTTACTCTCTGTAATCAAAATAGTCTACTAAAGTGAAGTTTCACCTGAGTAAATAATCTAATGTCAATCTCTCCTATTATTGTTATCTGTATAATTTTCACTGCAAACTAGTCTATAAAAAGTTGTCGTTTTCTCATTTGTAACAGTACTTCAGCGTAAGCAGTTTTTTTTTGGTTTGTTTGTCTCATTGTCCAAATATTTCTTAAGACCTTAACGTCATAATGGCGGTTTCCGCGTAGGGCTCGAAACAATTATTTTGTCTGTTGACTCTTTTGATTAAGAATAACACCAGCATAATCAAACAAAATTAACAGATATATGAACGGTTTCCAAAAGTGCGGATAGTGAATACACTTCTCCAGAATTAGCACAGTATTTATTTGTTAGATTCTTGGATATCTAATTGCAAAAAGGAGAGTCAAAGTAAAACCAAAATCATTATAAAAGGTAAAGCAATGACCCAAAACGTCACCATACACGTGTCTCTCTTTTGTGCATCTGTTTGTATTTTTCTACTCTTCTGCTGAGAACTTAAAGAAAAATCTGATGCAATCTCTATTCCTCTGAGGCACTGGTTGATATCGCAGCTATTTGTATTCCTTGTTGGTTGTTGTGTTACTTGTGTAAAACACTAGAGGTGTGTAAAAATCTCTTCTGCGAAGAAGAAGAGAAACTAACTAACCTTAATTTGCTGCATTTATGACAAAGATTTTATCCCAGAAGGAAGAAGAAACACAGATGCTTTTAGCTGCAGATGCACATCTGGGTACCAAAAATGTAGATTTCCAGATGGAAAGTTACGTTTTTAAGAGAAGAGCCGACGGCATGTTCATTATAAACCTTGGGAAAACACGGGAGAAGCTTATATGATGGCTGCAAGGGTTATTGTTGCCATTGAAAACCCACAAGACATCATTATTCAGTCTGCTAGGCCATATGGGCAGAGGGCTGTTTTGAAGTTTGCTCACTACATTATGCTTAGCCACTAGCAAGAAGACACACCGCTGGTACATTCACCAATCAGATGCAGAAATCCTTCACCAAGCCACGTCTTCTCATCCTTACCGACCCAAGAACTGACCATCAACTGCTCTTGGTAACATTCCCACAACTGCATTCTGTGAAACCGACTCACCAGTACCGTACGTTGAGATTGGTAATCCTGCTAACAACAAGGGAAAAAACAGCATTGGGTGTCTTTTCTGGATGTTGGCAAGGATGGTTCTGTAAATGTGTGGCATAATTTCCCCAGGGCACAAGTGGGATGTGACGGTGCATCTATTTTTCTACAGGGAGCCTGGGGAAACCAAAGATCAGGAAGCAGATGAGAGTGCTGCTCCAGTGGCCGATTTTGGTGTTACTGAGTACGGTGGTGCTGGTATGATGAAGATCTCTATTGATCAATATGGTGGTTATGCCCAATGGGTAGGTGATGCAGTTGCTGCTCCAACCCTTGCTACCGTGCGTATTGGACTGGTACAGGTGTTCCTGTGGCAGGAGTAGATGCAGCTTGGGAGCCAGTGGCCCCACCAGTACATGCTGTTGATGCCGCAGTTATCCCTCCAGCTGCAGGTTGGGACTGAGGGGAGCAGTAATGTCTTGCATTTTTGCCCGGTTTTTTCTCATGTACTCGGGGTGTTATATCGAAGCTTGTTTTTCTCTGTTGAGCTAACTTTGTGTTGATGGTTGAAGAGATGTTTTATTTTTCTTAAACTTTCCTATTTTAATAGCAGATTCCGTTCACTTGGGAATGAATTTCTTCACACTTGAAGCCAACTGTAGGGGATATTACCTTTTGCAATAATTTGGTGGATGATTCGGAGGGAACTCAACTACAGGCTCTACAATAACAAGAAGAGAAGCATAGCACAACTGAATGTGCAATGTATAATTGGTCATCTCATTCTAAGTTACTTGAAGGGTTCTCTCAGTACCTTTTGCCTTTGGGAAGCTGTTATTGGCATCTTAATGCCAAAAACAAGGCCAGCCAAATTTAAACTTCTTTAGATCCCTTCCCGAGGTCTCCGGTTTAAACCCACGCACGGACAACTTAAAGAAAAATAAACAACCCATTCTTGTTTTTGAGTAACAGTCTCTCCTTCTCAGTCTCTTCTCCGTGTGTATAAAATCATCTTTAACCCAGAAAACACTTTAATTCAGAACCTTTGAGTTTCTGTACTCGTCTTCTGACATAGTACTGTGAGTGAACAGTCAATGGCGGATGATCTTCGTTTGGTATGTATCTTCTCCTCCTAACCCTTGCTTCATGATTTTCCAGAGAGATTTAGGTTTTGTTTGCAGTCTATCATTTTCCCTAGTTTTTTCTCTGTTATGGTTTGGCTATAATCCTAATATAGAGTTAGATTGGCGAGATTTTTCTTATTGATTATGCGTTTTCCCGTACAGAAATCTCTTATGGAGGAACTTGAATTTAAAATCGTCGAAGATATCCGTAAAGAGATTTGTAAATGGATAGACATTCCGGAAGAAAAACCCGTGGAAGTTATATATGTGGATGAGGAGAAGCAGAAGAAGAAAAACAAGAGGAGGAAGGATAAGAAGAAGTGGAAGAAGGCGAAGAGTAGGCTTATCTGTGTTGACTATAATGCACATCACACTGTAAGTAGTAGTTTAATTGTTGATGATGATTTGGTGGTTTCTCGGATACTGAGTTTGTGCATGGTTGCCCATATTTGTTATTTCCTCTTTTTATTTAGGTTTTGTTCTTATTTCCCATCTGGTTCATGATTATGAAGAACGGGATGAAATTGGGTTTTTTGATTTTCGTTTTGTATCCGCGGAAATCTGAAACTTGTTTGTGTACTATGCAGACATGGCTGACCATACGCGGGTTTCTTATCAAACTCCACCGCCTAGTCCGCGTAGGGATCCTGATGTTTCTCCTCCTGGTGGAGGTTCGTCTAAATCTTCCCAAGGTGATGCCCGCGTTCATAGGGTTTTGTCTTCTTCTGGTCAGAGGCGCTTAACTTCTAAGAGGGGTGAGTCGCATAAAGGGAATATGCAGAAGGGGGACCGGCCAAAAGAGGCTCCTGGCTCCCGGTATGCCGTTTCTCGTCCCTTAGTTAATCCGCGTGATGATCCTAAGAGAACGCGGGATGTCCTACCTCTTCGGTCTGTGGCGTCTCCTTCCGCGTCTCATCAACATCCTCTGCCTCCCTCTCCAGTGTCTCAACCCAATGGGAGGTCTTCGAAAGAAGTGGTTTCGAAGACTGATGCATCTAAGATTCATCCTAAGAGAAAAGCTTCCGATAGAAACCCTTCGAAGGATTCTGCGCCTGATCCTGTGGAGGAGGATATTTCTCAGGAGATACGCAGTGTCGCTGTTGGGGAGAAGAAAGTGACCTTCAAACATATTGATCTGGAAGTTTTCAAGGAAAAGCATGGTCTTCAGCTATTCGATGTTCGTTTTTACGCTGCTGATGATGATATTACTTATGAGATGATATCGACGTATAAGTTTGATGAATTTCATCTGCTGACCACGGTGGGGGCTTTTGAAGCGGGTCTTATGTTGCCGTTGTACAAGTCTGGGGATTCTTTTTATTATGATGTGCTGGCTGGTCGAGAGGGTTCTTCGAAGAACACACACTGTCGCTCTATTTCCCAACTTCATGAGAATTATCTTCGTGCACTGAGGGAGTGTTATCTTCGGAGCAAAGGAGAGACAATGATGACTCTTTATGTTCCCAATCCTGAGGAAAGAGAGTGGTATACGCCTGAGAATTTTAACAAGTCTTTCGGTGACTACGTTAACAGTAGGAATCGTAAACCGTGGAGTGTGAGTCTTCGGAATATTCCCGCTCCTCGTGGTGAGATCCGCCTTCTGAGTGAAGTAAGTGGTGCTAAGGTGAAGTACGTCCCGGGTACAGAGAATTCTACTAACAAACTGGTGTTTCCTACTCGTGAGCGGATCAAGCGTGATCATGAATATAAATGGCACACAACTGTTATTAAGGTTGTTGGTCCCTGGGCTTGGGGGTGGGTTCCAGGTCCGCAAGGATGGCGTCCTACCGCAGATATCCAGATACGTGCGGCTCCTCCTGCTCGTTATGGGAATTTCCGTCCTTGGCATTTGAATTTTGAGGGCATGAATTTCCAATATGCCCTCGATGTTGTTGATGGAGATGACGAAGAGAGTTACGATGCTGATCTTCAGGCGAAGAATGCTGCGGTTGTCAAGGTAAGATTTCCATATGCCTTGTCCTTTAGTTGAGGCAGTTTTAATTCTTTTCAAAGTCAGGGATTTTTATTCTTGTGCCTTGTCTTTTTAGGCGACGAAGAAGAAGAGGATAAATCCCAAGAAGTCCACCACCGCAACAATCGAGGAGGCGGAGGTTTATGAAGAAGTTAACAGTCCTGTGACTGAGCTTGGCGAGGATGAAGATGTGTCTGACATAGAAGAGCGTACTGATACATCCCCTCCCGGTCATGATGATGATGAATTTGTTGAAAGGAATACTACCAGTGGTGGCAGTGGTAGGCTTTTAAGAGTGTAAAATAAGAGCAAGAAAGAAGCCTACTTGTTATACCTGCAAGTGCACAGGGTCTGTTGTAGTAGATGTGTGCAAGTCAGGGTCGAACCACAGAGACTAGGTGTGTGTGATTGAAGGTTTCCTAGCTAAGCTAGATCTCTAAGTGTAGCAGTGGCAGTGAGCTAATGAAACAAAGGCAATGAGCCTAAGGCAGTGAAGTGACAACAAAGAAGTAAAGAGAATCAAATAAAAACAAGAAACAGTAAAGGAAAGAGGGATTTTGGGTGAAGACTAGGGATTAGATTCCACCATTTCACCTAGACTAAGTTATCCTAGTTCCACATAAATCTTGTCCCTTGTATAGTTATCAGTGAGCTTCTTGGCTCAACTGGCTAACTAGATGGCAGTGGAGGTTCTATGCCTGCTGCTCATCAAAGGGTTGGGTTAGAAAGGAAGCTAAAGGCACTAAGATAATTATAATCCTAGTAGTAGTTGGGGCTCTCACACTGCAACTACCCACAGAGAAGCCACTTAGGTGTTTTAACAACCTAAAGGATGTTCTAATCACAACTAAAGTATTCATCCTAAGTACTAATTGTCTGATTTAGAGTACAACTAGTCAGAGGATTCATAACAGACAATTAAGCATGAGCTGTAGCACAATCACATGGTGGTGTTCTAACTACAATGCATACATGATATGCACTGTGAGAGAAAAATGTAAAGTGCTTTGATTAAGACTATCCTAAACATTTCAAGCATAACAAGAATTATGTTTATAACTGAATGAAACTTATCAATGGCTCAAAGGGTTTCCTCATTACCCTAGTTATGAGCTTAGAACATGGAAATTACACTTGAAACAACATTGCATTCAAACAAAACATGAACTGAAGACAGTTAAGGAACTGGCTAGTCCAGTCCTCTTGGGTGTAGCTCTGGCTAGCCCAGGCATAAGTTTTACATACACCCAATGTTCTCAATTTATAGTACAATGTTTTCCCCCAAAATTTAGAAACCCTAAATTTTGAAACCCTAATTTTGATTTTGGGAATTTTCAATTCAACTCACCCACTGTGATTTCTGCTTCGACCCATGCTCATACATCTCCTCCTCTGCTAATGCTGCTGCTCTTGTCGTCTCTGAAATACTAGCTCGAGATGTTTTACAAATCCCACACCCTAGGGTTCAGAGAAAGAGGTGCGAGTTTTGTAAAATGTCTAGGATAGTAGAGGGATGGGTTTTGGGGGAAGGACTGAGCTGATGGAGGTGGTGGCAGTGATAGAAATGGTTGCGGCAGAGGAGACAGTGGAGGAGGTGGTGTTGCAGACGAGAAGAGAGTTTTGCAGAGGTGAGGGAGGAGAGAAGAGAAAAGAACGATGGAAATGGGATTAGGGTTCGTTTGGCTGAGGGTGTAGGTTTCTGATGCTAGGGTGTGAGGCGGGTGTATCAAAGGTTGATGCTCAGCGAAGCGAAAGCGTAGGATGAAAAGGTGATGGAATGATCCAACGGCGCGATAGGAGCGACCGTTGGATGATGAGATACAACAAAACTGACGGCTTTAGATGGAGTTAGGTACTATAGTGTTTGACAGGAGCTTCGGAGATTGATGCACAATGATGAGGCGACCGTTGGATGATGAGATGGATCCAATCTGACGGCTCTCACGGAAATGGGTATGGATAATGGAAATGGATTTGGGTAAGGGTTTTGGGTCTTGGGTATGCCAAGCCCATATCTTCTTTAAGAACAATTCTTCCTCTTCAAGCCCACTTCTAGTTGACCCGGCTCTTGCAAACATCATTCTTCGCTTCCTCCTAGCGGGAGTCTTTGCCGTTCCTTTGCTCTTTTCGCTCCGTGAGATAACCAGGCTTTATTTAGTACCTAAAAATGCAAAATTAATTAAGAAAAGTATTTATTCTT